>NC_090783.1:4940000-5270833 GCF_040054535.1 Antennarius striatus
CAGATAGACAGATAGACAGATAGATAGATAGATAGATAGATAGATAGATAGATAGATAGATAGATAGATAGATAGATAGATAGATAGATAGATAGATAGATAGATAGATAGATAGATAGATAGATAGATAGATAGTTTTTCTGTGGGCATGCCTTCTCAACTCTGTTTTATTCTCCTCCTATTCTTTTTTTTTGTTTTGTTATTTATTTGTTTCTTTTCTGCGTGAGGGTGTGTGGAAAGAATAAAATAAAAAAAAACAAAAAAACATTTTTGCCCCTCGGCAATTCATTGCAAATTCTGGCTGACTTCTGCTCGGTTTGACTCCAGGGAAATGAAATTTAAAAAAAAGCAACTTAAAAGTTTATCACCAGTTGGCAGGTTTGGCAAGTGATAAAAATGACCAGTTGGAGAGGCAGATTCGGGTTGACAGACACGGAGGGATGAAAATAGCACGCCGCATACGTTTTACCTTGGCGGTTTCAAAGGAGCGGGCGCCACGCTGGCTGAGCTGCCGATGCCCATGTTCATCCATTCGTCCACAGCTCAGGGCCGTGTGAACGCAGAACTTCAAGGGAGAGTTCCATCCCATTCTACATCAACGATCCTCCGTACGTATACAGGCCCTGTCTATTGTTTGTTTAGAACATAATCATTCATTTGAGCAAAGTTCACACGCAAAAACAATTCGGTCCTACTTGTTAACTCACATAAAGGCTTTAAAGGTGTTATTCAATCTTTTATTATCTTAGGCAGAAGGATTTTTTAACTCAGCCATGAATTGTTTCGTGTCTTTTTTTTCTTGAATAGAATTAAACAGTTTTTACTTCGTTGATCACGATCATTTCCATTTCTCGCCCATACAGCATCAACCTGCATTCATCCTGTCTCCTATAATTCCTAGTCAGGCATCCCTTCTTGTGAAAAGTTCATGTTTCCTGGATTAATCAGTAGGATAACTACGCTGGAGTGTTTGCAAATGATTTTTTAACAGAGCTATCCATAATGACAGCTCACATCAGTTTTGCCAAAAGCATGAAAAAAAAAATTCCCAAATTTTTTAATTTCTTTTTTGTCTTTTCAATCATTTGGGAAGCGTAACTGCAACAGGTTCACATTCAATATCTACGAAGAAGAGCCACCAGCAGTCTGCTTTTTTTTCTTTTTTTTTTACAATTTAAAAATATCATTTTTATAGCCTCGGCTCATTTTCCTTGAAGAGGAATTGCTGCTTCTCACCTGTTTCAATCCATCCTCCATTCATCATGCCTCCCTTCGACTTACATAAATGAAACAGCAACACAGGAGGAAAAGAAGAGGAAGAGCACTGAGAATAAACCCACCAAAAAATATTGGTTTGTTCTCATTCGACTCGCTCTACCCCTCTGGATATGTGATCGCTAACATCTACTGCGTGCATCGGGGGGCCGGGCGATGGTTCGGCACGTAGATTGTCAAATCACACCTCTGAATAACTCTCAGCACACTTAGCTCAAGGCCCCTCCAGCTTACATAATCCTCTGATCTGTCTGCTGCTGGAGCAGGGCCAGCTGAGGGTTGACAAACACACAGCTAGAAATGAGACATGCCATGTTGTCTTACAAGGCTGGGGGGGGGGGGCATTAGGAGTCATAGCCTTGTCTGGATGGGTGTCTTTGCTTAAAGAAAAATCCCATCCAACCATGAGTTTCCCAAGTCAGAGATTCAGACAAAAGCACCAAAACGTGTCCTTCAGGATCACCTGAACACACCTTCCCTTAAGGATTCTGTTTAAAGAAAGCAGGGTGGTCTACTTTCCACATATCGCCCCCTCCGAAGGCCACGTTTTTTCCTATTTCCATCCTTCCTCCGACCCTCCACCCGTTTGGCCGGTGAGGAGGGACGCCCACTTGCAGTGCCCCCTTTGGCAGTTCTTTTCAACTTCACAGCATCCCGTGGTTGAGCTTGGATCCACTACAGAATGCCATCTGTCCGCTGTGATCGCTCACTAAAGTGTCTTAATTAAGCCTCATTGCCTTTGTGCTAAATGCCCCCCCTCCCCCCCACGCCCTTTTCAAATGGACTTCAGAAAATGCCCAGGGTAAAAAAATGAAATGAGAGGAAGGGAAGAGGGAGCTGGACGTAAGGATTACGCAGCAAAACAGGTGACGTCTGGGTGACTCACGTCGCACAATCTGACAGATATTGTCATTCTATGAAACGACAGACCTGCAGGGATTGTGGGTTTCTTTTTTTTTTGCAGCAACTCACAGTAGATGCATGGCCTCACTGATCCACCATCATTTGCATATTGAACACACCTACGGCTCCTTAATGTGGATGTGAAGTGTCAGCTCGGCAATTTGTTACAGCTGTGAGGTCCCAGTTAACCCACGCATAAAAAACACGCACCGTCGCACAACTAACACATGTCAATAGGGCTCGTGTCACCCAGCATCCCAGTCTATGTCTTCATTCGGGTAATTGATTAGACGTGTTGGTGTCAGGAATAACCTCAGGATCAGTTGTTGTTCGGCCGTCGTCACCATCCAGTCCATGAGAAAAGTATTAAAATATGAGCTGGGACCGCCGGTGAAGTTGTAGCCTTCATCCAATGCTAAAAGAATGTCTGTCACAATTTCTGTTTTGATATTCTTATAAGTATGTCTGTGGTTTTAACAGAGAAGAGGAGTCAAATATCTAACAAACAAGCAATGCTTTTAAAGGGTCAAACCAATCAATAGCACAAAACGTCTTAAATCAATTTAGTGTATATGGTTTCAACACCTGAAGCCACCAAGACGGACTTTTCACAACTTTCCCCTCAAATATGCATTGAGCTGTATTTATTGGGACCAAACTAATAAAAAAGACTGGAATGAAAGTTGAATTAACAGAAATATGAAGTCTTCAGTGCTTCTTCAGAGAACTACTTGCACGATAGCAGATCCAAAAAGAGAATAAAAGGAGTTTAAGTGAATGTATAACTGCTTCATACGACAGATGTAACGCTTTCATCACCATCCCTCATCTGTCACAATCCCAGAAAAATACCAAAATACATGTCACTGTTCATTTTTTACTCTTCCTCTCCCTTCCTTTTCCTCCACAGTCTTTCTTTCACCATCCATTACAAGTGTGTGACAGGTTACAGACGGGCTGAGAGGAGAGAACAATGTGTTGTGACCCTCAGAACTGCCCTCCAGCTCAGCGCCTGCCTCCTACTCCTTCTCCCAGTAGGCCACGGGTGGGGGGGCTGACCACCGCCCCTCTACTTTCCACCCCCTTCCGCCAACACCAGAATCAATCGCTCTGCGACACCATACAAACGATCTGCTGAAGCCCATGCATCACAGTTCAGGGCGCCACCGACAAAGATGAGCTATGTGGCTCGGGACTGAAAGAGAAGGACTAATAAGATAAATAAGAGTCAGATGTAAAAAAAAAACATAAATTTAAACGGTTTGAGACCATTTCCTTTTTTTCTTTTTTTTTTCATTTGAGCCATGCGAAATTTGCATTTGCAAGGATTCAAGATTCTTTATTTTTTTTCCCCATTATAAAAGCTATGCTAAGCTAACCCTCTACTAGCTGTAGATATTTTATTAATGGATATGGAACCGGTGATGGTTTTTCCAGGAAAACTCCCCAGCAGAAAGTTGATAAAACTATTTCTCACAAGCAAAAAGCTCATCAAAACCCATCATGTATATCAAATCAATCAAACTGTGTGTATTTTTGTTAAAACTTGTATTTTAAAGTGATTGAACCTTCAGCCGTTCAGCTGATCTGTAGATCAACCCAAAAGTTTTTCCAACACCTTATTCTTTGAACATTTGACATCTTGTCTGGTCAGCTACTGCTATTGTTCACTTCAAGCATTACTCTGACTCCCAGTGGTCTCCTGGGAGCCCAGCACCCTCCGTAAAGTCCTCACCCCCACCCTGAATCACACACACCCACACGTACACACACTAATACACATACACACAGTCTACAATGGCAAAATTGTGTTAATTTACCCAGCCAGAAGCATTAACCACATTATATCAAATAACTGCCACAGACAATTGGACAGCCAGCTCCGTGACTTCATTTTAATTGATTTTCTTACATGCTCTCAGCCACGGATGATTTGGTTTCCCTCTGACACTATGTTTATTAAAGGCATATTGCATAAAGGAATAAACAGATATTGTTTGCTGGATTCATATGAGCTTTGAGGGGAATGCAGGGATTCACCTCTTGTTTTAATATAAGCTCGACTTTAAGTGTTTAGTTTGATTAAAGTCAATATGTTTGTTTAACCTCAGGACCAAAAGGACACCTTTGCGTATGTATGTGTGTGTGTGTGTGTGTTTTTATCCGTGATAAGTGAGATACCAGGGAGATGTTCACAGGCGTTGATCACAGCGATGACATTCACCTACCTGGGTGAGTTGACTTCATCAGAATATGTAACGCGACGAAGGCATAGAGCCTCTGTTATTTGGCCAGAAACAGTTTTTATTTTCTGTCTTCTCTTCAAGTGGAATGGCTGTGAGGAGACCCCAGGACCATTTCATCTTGAACATCCTTTACCAGCTGTCACAGTCTTAAAGGCATGCTGTTCAGCTCACAGAAAATCCCACTAATCATCTTTTTGTGTTTGAGGGCACAATATGCTGAAACAGGCAGGGCGCACACACACTCACACACAAACACGTAAACTCACACACACACAGACGCTGCCAGCCTGCTGCTCTCTTGTCCCAATGCCCTGAGGGGGAGAAAAAGTGGGAGAAGGAGAGAGGGAGGGGGTTCGGTATAATCACTTGTTAGAGGTCTGGATCCGTCCCCCTGCTCTCCTCATCTCTTAGGAACCTCCTCGCTCCGCCTCCGACTGTTCTGTCCATCCTACAATCTGTACAGTATTTTTTTTTCTCTGCCCTCTCCTTGACTTCCTCCTGTACGCCTGCTCGTCTTCCTCCTCTGTCATTAACACCAGCTCTCTCTCTCTCTCTCTCTCTCTCTCTCTCCCTCTATCTGATTTCAGCAACTTCCTGCCTTGCTGACTGAAACTCTTCCATTCATCTTTATGAACAGTTCAGAAGTACGAGTTTAAGCATGTATGTGTATCTATAATATGACATCACAGGGTGTTTGTGATCTGATTTGAAATATTTTTCAAGTTTGAAGAAAATAAAACAAGAAATTAAACATTGATTTGTAATATTATCCTATTAGCCATAATAAATTAGCTTTACAAGTAGGAAATAGAGTTATTGATTTGAGTTATTTTAAGTTATAGGAGGAGGTGCAATAGTTAAATGCCAAACTAAATATATTATTTAATTTTTCTGTATGTTATTCAGGTTTAGGTTTTTTCCAATATCTTACAAATGATTTTAGTTTATACTAAAGTTAATTTTAGCCTAAACTCATCAGCCCCGTACTGGATATGCTATCTGTAAAATTATGAAGTTGTGCTCTTCTTTATAAAAACTGTAGTACTGTATCTGTATAGTGTGCTACAATACATGTGGAGGTATTGTAGAATTTCCATTTTCTCTACTATTCCCACTTTTTTATTTTGATGTCTGTATTAAACTTTAATTACATTTTTGGAAGTCAGATAACCTAAAGCACAGATGTGAAACACTGCTTGTTTTAAAACTAAGGTTTCCTTCAGCCATCGCACCCCGGGGTGATTGTCCTGACAGCTTTAATGTGTCTCCACAGTGACCTGAACTGCAGCGAGGGAACCCTTTACATGAGTGGAGTCTGACATCAAGAGGTCACATGGAGTCCAACCTACATGATGATCAGCCTAAAGACCCCATTCTCTAAGACTCTCTCTGTCACATCTTCCTATGAGTCACACGTGACACAAGATGCCTCGTTCACATGACTACCTTCTTAAAGGGGCCGTTCTGACTGGTAACACAGAATACATCCTGGAGACTGGAGGGTCACCGGTTCAAGACCCCCGTGGACCAAAACTCCCAGTGCCAGTCCAGAGTGTGAACTGACAGTGGGAGGTGCCAGTTTGCCTCCTGAGCACTGCCGAGTTCCCCATGAGCAAGGTATCATCACCTCACAAGCAACCCACATGAGAGCTGCCCACCACTCTACCTCACTTGTGTGTGTGTGTGTGTGTGTGTGTGTGTGTGTGTGTGTGTGTGTGTGTGTGTGTGTGTGTGTGTGTGTGTGTGTGTGTGTGTGTGTGTGTGTGTGTGTGTGTGTGTGTGTGTGTACAGACCTGTACAATATTGTCCATGGCACAAAACACAATGTAGTGTGGTGTAGTGTAGTATAGTGTACTATACTGCAGTATAGTGTAGTATAATGTAGTATAGTGTACTATAATGTAGTATAGTGTACTATAATGAAATGCAGTATAGTGTATTATAATGTAGTGTAGTGCAGTATAGTGTCCTATAATGTAGTGTGCTGTAGTGTAGTGTACTATACTGTAGTGTAGTGTACTATAATGTAGTGTAGTGTACTATACTGTAGTGTAGTGTACTATAATGTAGTGTAGTGTACTATACTGTAGTGTAGTGTACTATAATGTAGTGTAGTGTACTATACTGTAGTGTAGTGTACTATAATGTAGTGTAGTGTACTATACTGTAGTGTAGTGTACTATAATGTAGTGTAGTGTACTATACTGTAGTGTAGTGTACTATAATGTAGTGTAGTGTACTATACTGTAGTGTAGTGTACTATAATGTAGTGTAGTGTACTATATTGTAATGTAGTGTACTATAATGTAGTGTAGTGTACTATACTGTACTGTAGTGTACTATAATGTAGTGCACTGTGGTGTTCTGTAATGTAGTGTAGTGTACTATACTAACTATACTATAGTGTAGTGTACTATAATGTAGTGTAGTGTAATAAAGTGTACTACACTGTAGTATAGTGTAGTATTTTAGAGTGAAGCAGTACCTTCACAGAGTACCACTACAAACCAAGGTCATTTCTGTCAGATGCTCCTGTTGTTGTGACCTCATGCTGTATCTTAATGTGGTTTAATATTTACACAGTGAGTCCAGGTCATGTGAACAATAAGTCCTTTCTCTAATTTCCCACTTAATGACTTTATGAGCGTGCAGCTCATGCATCATTCTTCTCTTTGACTAATGTCCTGGTTCATTTTGTCCTTTCCACTTTAGCGTCGCCCGCCGTGAAACACTGATTAATGCCATCACATTAGATAACCACGAAACAACATGTTTATCATTTTCAAGCATCAAGGAAAGCACCTCCTCATTTCATTTCTATCAATGCCTTCAAAGCCTCAGAGGCATCAAGATGATGCATAAATGTACGGTATGGAGGAAGTATTACTTGAAATGCAGCCTTTCTTCTAGTAGTTGTCAGACTGAGACAAGAGGGAAGCCAAGCATCACGAACACACACAGTGACATAGCACTTCACGACTTACACACAATGAAAGATGTTATAAACACACATGGCTGAGGTTCTCATACTTCTCTGTTGTAGTCCTGAAAGTTTAGCATTATGACCTCCTCCAGATCGTTTAGTCGGAACAAATGCAACCAATGCATTTTGGAACTAAGCTTGTAAAAATAAAGAAAATAAAATCAGCTTAAATCACAAAATTTGTTTGTGGAGCTGAGAAGAACTGTTAATCATGGCCCATTGTTCGAGTCAAGATAAAGTTATTAAATTTACTTATGTAATCGTTGTTGTGGAAATGACCCTCCATACATTATTAAATTTTATATGTAATAATTTTAGACATAGTATTACGTATGCAGCCCTTCATGACCCACAACCTTTTGCTTTTTTGTGTTTTCACTGATTATGGTTTTTTTTTTTTAGGGTTTTTCCAAAGGAGCGAATTGTAAATTGTGCAAGGGGAATCTTGATTGGCCGATGAGTTACAATAGAAGCCTCAGGTATTGACAGAAAGAGAGCAAGTACTCACATATTCTCATATCATTTTCATCCTCCTATCATGCTGAAAACGTACCCTGGCGTTGGTATGTTCTTTCCTAGTGTTCCCTCTCCCAGGCTGTATATCACATCATAAAGAATACATAAACTCCTTCTCTAAAAAAACTACCCAGTCTCCGAGGCATCAGTGCCGAGCCCTGTTCTCCAAGTCTGAACAGTAAAAAGAGCTGAAACAAAGAACTTTCCTTAGAAAGAAAAAGAAGAAAAACAACATCTCTCAAACAAAACAAAAATCGAGAGACAATGCTAATAACTGTAAAATATGAATGGTGACTTGACATATTTGCAAATGCGCTGAGAGGCGCCCTACTAAACGCGATGAAATGGGAAACCAATGGCATGGAAGAAAGCGGTTGTTGGGCCCCATCTCTTGCCATTAGATGTTCAGTGGAAGCTGTCAACAGAAGGCGCATTTGCCTGCCAAGCTCCCTCTCTGACTGAGCTCTCTGCCTGCAGCACGCCCCGAGCTTCTCTTTGACTCAAAGGGTTCATTTCACTTCTTTTAGCCTCATTCGCATGTGGTGCTACACAAAAATCCGACTTGCTTGCAGCCTGCCTCTTGTTCATCTTGTGTCTGTGTGCGTCCCTGTGTGTGCGTGTGTGTGTGTGTGTGTGTGTGTGTGTGTGTGCGTGCGTGTGTGTGCATATGCATGAGTGTCTGTTTATGGTTTCTCATGCTGGTGTGTATGTGTGTGAGTATATCTGTGTGTATGGATGCATGTGTGCATGCATGCGTGTGTGTGTGTGTGTGTTTGCGTCTATTTATGTTTCTTCATATGTTTTTTTGGAGAATTTTATGCGTGCAAATCACAAGATGATGTCAGTCACCTCACTATTTTCACTGATGGCCAGAAACAACAGTGACACGTAAAGAGAGGAGAGAACAGGGATGTTACAGTACCAGCAATGTAATAAATTAATGGATAAATAAAAATGAGATTTACACTCATATTTAGATTACAGGACATTTCGGCACAACATAAGAACTGAAATGTCAGTGGATATGCTGTCAAGTGTGTGGATGTTCATCTCAGAAGTGTTTCACCAACCTGGAAGTGTTTCCTGTTTTCGTTTCCTTTCGCTGTTTGAAAACTGTTTTTCTGAGAATTTGTTGTTAATCCCTCACAGCATAATAATCTCACATTTATCATCATTTTAAATCAAAACAAAGAGGTCAACGCATCCGCACTTTCTGCCATCTTTTTTGGGAAGGCGGACATTCCTACCTATACTACATACTTCACATGTGTCAAAGCGAAGGCCCAGGGGTCAAATGTGGCCCTTTACATCATTTTATGTGGCCCATGAGAGCATTAAAGGTCAGTGTCTAAAAATTAAATAGATCAAAAGCTTGCTTTGACATGAAACTACATTTCCCATAATGTAGTAATTAAGCCCATTTTTTTTATTCTGACAAAAACGGTTTGAATAAAGTTAATGTCCTAACTTGTCTTTGATGATGTTTTTCTTTATTCAATTGGATAGTTTGATCCTTGATTGATGGAGTTTTTATAACCCGACAAATTAAAAGGATTTATTTTATAACAGAGTAACAAGCAAAAAATGTCTTTTTCTGTGTAACTGTAATGTTTGTAACTTGAATAAGTAATAAATTCATTTATTTAACACTAAGGAGTAGTTATGTTCATTTTATTTTACATTTAGTTACATTTAGTTACATTTATTAGTTACATCTGGCCCTTGGAGGACAGCAATTATATTGATGTGGCCCTCGGTGACACCTCTGGCATACTGCATTGTGGATCGTGGACCTCAACTATAGGTCCACACTACACAAACATACAGAACATGGAGATGCAGTGTGAGTGGACGCCAGGTGTGTTCCTCAACAAAAGCGATGGAGGAAAGAGGAGCTGCCGTATGACCACGCCACAATGAAGCCATCGGCGTGTAAATGCAAAGTGGTCATCCTCATCATCATCATACTGAACACATCACTGGTCTGGATGTAATGTGAATGATTGACAGTATTGACCGTCACTGTGTCCCCTCTCATACATCTGTATGTTGAATTCAGCAGTGCATTGCTGCAGATGAGCATTGTGTAATCCTCGCGCTTCAGTCACTTGGGACTTAAAGGCTCAATGTAAATTTAGAGACCCCCTCTTTCTGTCATAGTAAAACATGACTGCAGTGGGATTTAACTTATATCCTCTGTTCGATGTTAGACTTTTGTAATTCTTACCTTGTGTTTTGGTTGTTGCCTTGAGGGATTGTACTGCTCTCCTGCTGTGTGTGTTAGACTCTAAAGTGAAATAGTAGCTTTTTTTGTTGTTGTTCATGTTTTATGTCAACCTCTACCTTACACCCTTTGGTGCTATTATTGGGATCATTGTACAGAGATCAGGTAAGGATTTATTAAAGTAGAAGTTCACATTATCCATCAGGGATGAAGTGCAGCAAAAATTACTCACATGGAAGATCAATATCTTTCAAAAAGAAGTTGAAAAATGAATTTAAAAAAACCCCCACTAACATAGATATATGGTACAAATAACACTTGGCCTCTGTTTGCTTTTCTTTCATGTAAAAGATTTTATTATAGATCATTTTACTGCAGTTTAAACTGAATGTGCACATGGTCAAATGTTGCTGCTCAAAAAAACAAAAAAAAAACCCCAAATCATCTTACTTTACGCCTCAGAAATGTTTTTTGATCACATGAAGTGAAAGCAAACGTGGAAAACTCGATAACCGAAAGTCAAGACTGGAGAATAAACCTGATTGGCAAACACACCACTTTTGATTGTTGATTTATGACTCGCTAACGGAGCGTCTGTCTTCTGACCAGTGTTTCTGGATAGCAGCCAAAGGGTCAGACAAGTGGAGTGGAAGTTGAAGCCGGCTGTTTGAACGTAATAGGTTTTGACTGGCATGTGTTACGTGCTTCACTGCACCATTGACTGAGCGCTTGTTTGCTAAATCGCTGCTGGTTTCTCTTCTCTGGTAGGCCAGCGACACGCGTGGGGTGTCGTTGCTTCGGCAGAAGAGAAGACAGGAGCCACAATCCCGTTCACCACATTTAGAAACCTAGTAGGTAATGAGTCCATTAGATTTTGTATGCCCCCACCTTCCCACACACACACACACACACACACGCACTTGCTCTTTTCTCAATGGACACTTAGCATTGCACCCCTCCTCCTCTTCCTCACTCTGATCGCTCCCTCTCTGACCCCTACCCACTCCCCCACCCCCACCCCCGTTTCAGACATGCTTTTTACAGCTTGCAGGATGTGACAGTGGAGGAAGTTTGGTGTCATGGGTCAATGTCACTTCGCCAGCCCTCCACTCTCTGGATGTGGACAGCTGAGATGAGACCTCCCTGTGGCTGCCTTTTGTTTCCCTGCGTTATTAGCACAGGTTGATCGGGTTGTTGTCCGAGAAGGGATGAGCGGCATTCCAGTTGGTGGAAACGTTAGAGAAATCCAAGATTTAATTAAAAATGGTAGACTTCCTGTTTGGTTTAGGGCATGGCACTGAGAGGCTTTTTCATAGATCTCTGCACGCTTAGTGTACCTACAAAATTTTAAAAGTCTAGGTCAAATGTACAGGACTGATAGTACCCAGGCCCTCATAAGGTAAACATAGTCAATAAATCAAATGGTACTAGAACACCGGTACAGAAGTATTCTTCCATAGTTTATTCAGATAGGAAACACAAGAAAACTCACGAAGTCCAGCAAACTAAACGTGTGGGCAAGGGTACAAAACAACTGGGGACAGAACCAAAAGACAGTCAGGCTTAAAAAGCCAATACGCCTAATCAAGTCCAGGCGTAGAGATCAGACTCCGCCCAAAAGGTCGGCCTCTACTCCTCCTGCTGCTGCTCTCTGATAAGGCTTTGGATTAAACATGTTAATCCAGCTTGTTGTTTGTCATTGATTCCCTTTATTATTTCAGATTGGTGGTTAAATGTATGGAAACTAGCCTCACATCACTTCATGTACATCTTGGGAAGGTTTGGAAGGTAAATAGTGTCTTTGCTTGTTATGATGTGTGTGTGTCCCCCCCCCTCTCCCTGCAGCCCAAGGTAAGCTACAACACTTTGATCTGCTATTGATTGTCCCCATCCTCCTCCACCATATACCCTCTTTCCACTGTTAACACATAGGTGATCCGGCCAGAGGCCTGAGGCATTGGAGCAGAAACCAGTGGCACGGCGCTGTGTTTCTAATGCTGACCACTGAGGTTGACTGGTACCATCTCAGTGATGTGAAAAACATTATCGTTACATTTTTTAAAAAGGCAGAGAAGATGTCCTTTTGTTGTGTTATTTAAATACTAAGGCAAAAAAATTATATGAATTGTTTGAAATATTCCAGAATTCCACAAGTCTTTAAGAAGATTAATTTTCATCAAATCATCAGAAATGACAAAGACTGTGAAGTCTGACCATCACATCATGACTGTATCATCACTCTGTCAACACGAACAGAAGCCTTGGTCTTGGGTAAAAGTCATTTTACCTTTTAGGCTCTCTGGATCAGCTCACTTGTAGCTATAATTCACAAGAAAAAAACCAGAGCAGATGTGATGCTCTGGAAGGGAGACTCATTTGTAAGATTAACCAGCATTCAACCAGTTCACTTCACTTAAAAAGTCAAGACTTGTTGCTATAACAACTCATGTTACATCGATCCAGAACTATCTTTTGCATGCAAATATACTTTTCTCCCTTCTCATCTCTTTTCAGAAGGTCAGACTCAATTTAAAGGAGCGAGACTGGATGATCGAGTCGACCGGAAAGATCAGAAAAAGATAGTGAATTCGGAGGAAGATGATGAGAGGAAGAGGATGTAAGGAAAAAAATTGGGATGGAAAGATGGAAAAGAAGGAAAAAGGAGATAGAGAACAAATAAAATTAAAGAGTGGGAAATGAAAAGAAGAGATTGAAATTACCCAGATAAGCAGGAGAGGGAGATTAGATTAATACAGGAAAACATCTACTTTCATTATTCCTGAAACATGTAAACTACTGTATATTTGCGTGTGTTTGTCTGTGATTTGTGTGTGTGTGTGTGTGTGTGTGTGTGTGTGTGTGTGTGTGTGTGTGTGTGTGTGTGTGTGTGTGTGTGTGTGTGTGTGTGTGTGTGTGTGTGTGTGTGTGTGTGTGTGTGTGTGCGTGTGTGTGTGCAGACTGAAAAGCAACAAGCCTGGCTCCACGTTTTTTTTCCAGCCCTTGAAGCGATGGAACAAAAACAGAAAGCAGGACAAAAAAAGGACCGAAGCTCAGATGAAGGAATTAAGGAATCAATCAAAGCAGCGGTAGCAACGCGCTAAAGCCCAGAAATATCAAATATTTTGTCTCTGCTTGAGGTTGGAGAGTGATTTAGTGTCTTCTTAGCACTAAGTGTCACATTCCCGCACTCTTTTACCCTTAATGAGAAAGTGTTGAAAGAAGTCACCGGCTGGTTTGTCCGTTTTCATTTTTCCCTCTCTTGTCACATACCTGTTCCGTTTCTTTCACACCTCTTGGCGAGAGAGGGGGTGAATACGTGAGATGATGAAGTTTCAGGGAAAGGTGGATGTACCATCCATTACAGGAGGTGGAAAGGTGCAGATAAATCACCTTATCAGCCCTGCCTTTTCCCCACTGAGCTGAGGGAGCATAGCAAGAGGGAAATCCATCAACCTCTACAAATGGGACATGACTCAGAGATCACCCTGCCTTTATACTGCGCTCAGTTCATACCTTACACTGGCTTTATCATTGTATAATAACCAACAATATTGTTCAAGACCAACCTCTTATAAAGGTGTGGGTGCACCACATCGAATAGTGAGAAGACAAAGTCCACTCAAGTTTGTTCAAACCAAGAATAGAATCTGTTTTCTTTTGTCTATTTGAAGATTCTGCAAATCCCAGGATGAAGTTCAATCTACCACTTTTTGAGAAGCTCTGCTTATAGATGTGCCTGCCCAAATTTGCCCTCATATAAGCAGACAGCAGGAGGATTAGCATCCCAGTGATGGGTTGGTAACCCTGAGATACTAACCCTCAGAATTTGACTCTCCAGATTGCTCCAATCTATTTTTTTTTTGTATTTCTGTGAACTTTGTGCAGCTGAGGTTAATTTCCAGAACATTGCACAGCATGTTTTCTAAATGATTTATTCCTACTTTGCTAACATTTACATACATGTGTATTTTTCATCAGTTCGATCAGTTTGATTTTTATTTATTGCTAATCTGAAAAAGCTTGTATTCATGCATGTCTTTTTTCTGAGGGGGGTTGGGGGGGATATGAAATCTCATGACAACATAATCCTTTATCTGAAAATACCGGAATAAATAAACAGAAAATGATGTTTGGCCAGGGTTTGTGTGCCTCGTCTACCTCTACCAGTGAAAAATATCTTTTTAATGTCAATTTCAGACCCCGACTCCTGAATGCTGGCAAAAAAAAATCAAAAAAATCTGATAGCTAGAAACATTCTTAGACACGAATCACACTCATCTGTTTATTTGTCGATCTTTGCCATCCATGGATCTTGTGTCACACTCCATCTTATTTCCTCATGATCTCCTGCATCTCCTGCATCCGCATCCATGATTGCTGTACATTGTGCCACCTATGTGCCCCCCCCCCCATAGGAGGTTGCTAAGCAACAATAATGACAGTGACCTTTTAGAAATCAGTGGGTATGTACCACCAGCCGATGCGACTACAGCACACACTACTGCACACTTGTGGCGCCTGGGTGTTTACCTCGGCTCGTGGGCTGAGCGGACTGACGGAATGAGCCACACGTGTGAGACAAACACACACACACACACACCCTCAACACAACATCGCACAGAGGCATTAAGCGGCATTTTTGCCCTTGAGGAAACCAGAGGAGTTTTCCCCGCAAGCTCTGAATGATGTACCTTGTCACCACACCCCTTAATGTAAGAGCAGCCTATTGGTATTCAGCTGCTCAGGTATCTGAGAAAGCAAAACCTTTCAAACATCTTAACCGCTGTTTGTTCTGTCTCTAGAGGCCACATGCAGTACACTGGGGGTTTGGGAATAGACAAGGAGAATTGCAAATTTGTTTTGCCAGCTACATGTGCTCTATAATTCCATTCCTGTTACACTGTAGAAGGGGGGGGAGGGGGGTTGTTAGCTTTATACATAAATACACACACAAAGGTGGGATGTTTTGTTTAATTCTTAGATTTGCTATGTTTAGTTGTGATTAATGAACACTCCACAGGAGAAACGCCACGCAGGAAGTAGATGCGACGCACCGTTGTATTGTTTTGTTGTTGTTGTTTTTCCCTGTGAATGATCACAGAGCAACAAGAAAACATGTGAAGGGTTGTGTGTGTGTGTGTGTGTGTGTGTGTGTGTGTGTGTGTGTGTGTGTGTGTGTGTGTGTGTGTGTGTGTGTGTGTGTGTGTGTGTGTGTGTGTGCGTGTGTGTATGTGTTGGTTTGATGACTCCAGTGTTGCTCACGATGTGTGGTCAAGAGTTTTCTTGACATTGTGACACTTTTAAAAACCACAGGGTAAAACTGGTTTCAGGCTTGTACGGCAAGGAGGTCTGCGTCTTGTCATCATTTTGTGTGTGTCTAAGTTAACTCTGGCTCTCGCTGCAGCTGCTGTACAAAATTCTGATGCCTCACATAAATTTAGCACAACAGGGAATGGTCTAAATGAAAGCAGGAAAAAAGTTCCCCAGGCGGGAAGTGTAAGAGAACAGGAAACCTTCTCTGTGTCTGTCTCTTAAGTCCCGGGCATGCATCTGAATGACAAACCTGCGTGTCAGTCCCCCTTTTAAGAAATCCTTTACAAGTGGTGAGACACCAGGGCCCAGGTTGTGGAGGCTGTATATTTCAATTCATAATTGATGACCCGGACCCAGACAGACAGCACACTACACATGTAATATGGATTCGCTCTTGGTTTCAGATGCATGCCCTCGTCTGGACTTGAATCTGAGCCATCATTGTGTGTGGAAGGGAAACGGGCAGGGAATGGTGTGTGTGTGTGTGTGTGTGTGTGTGTGTGTGTGTGTGTGTGTGTGTGTGTGTGTGTGTGTGTGTGTGTGTGTGTGTGTGTTTGTGTGTGTGCACGTGCAACTGTGTGCACACGCGTGTGGGTGGATATTAAGTGTAGCAGCCCAAACCGTAATGAACCAAAGTTGTGTTTTCCAGCTCCGCTATAATAAATGCTTTGGACTCCTAATTCCCAGTTTGGTTTGCCAATTTTCTATTGTTGTTTTTTTTTACAATATTACTTTGAAGACTTTTTGTTCTGCACTTTTTTGGATTTCTGGGCACGTGGAAAAACTCCACAATAAATAGACTTTGCGGTTTCGCTATTACCTCTGTGGATTCCCAGAGACTAATTGATCAGATATCCAAGTCCTGGGGTGGTTGTTAGGTCTCACCTTACCGCTTTCCCTAGTTTCAGCGAAAGGTGCAGCTGGAAGCACCTCGTATTTTCAAAAACCCCGGTGGTGTGTGTTAATCTGGACGCTGTTTATGTAACATTTCCATGGTTACAATAAACATTTGAGACTCAAAAAAATACATCTTTTTAAAATGAATGAATAAGCGTATGAGTACAGACACACAATCTGCCCCATTGCATTGTGGTTAATTTTAAAATATTCATTCATTATCTTATCGGCTTCTTCCGCTTTTGTCGGCTACGGGAGTTGCAGGAGCCTATTCCAGCTGATTTACTGGCGAGAAGCGGGGGACACTCTGAGCGTGACGCCGGTGCACCACATAGCCACATAAGAGACAAACAACCACTCAAACACTCACACCTACGGGCAATTTGGAACAATCAATTCACCTTCATCGAGTGGGAGAATCCGGAGAGAATCCACGCAGATACGGGGAGAGCATACAAACTTCACACTTCTAGTTTTATTTTAAAATTGAAATTTAATAACTTCATTTGAATCCAGCAATAGAATAATGAGCCACTCCAGCCTGGTCCCTTCTCCTCCTACCCAGATTGACTCCCTGCTTTAATGGACTCGTGTGGAGTCTCTCTCCTCTGGACCTGGACTCAGCTGAAGTTCACAGAGGCCAGAGTTCGTACCCCACGTTCCCATAGCAACATATGACATGTCACCCTAAAAAAGAACCTCCCTCTCAATCCTCCGTAATGGATTTGACCCCTTGAACTCTGCCCCCCCCCCCCCCTTACAGCCTCTAAAACTGACGCGTATCCATGTGTGAAGCCTTACTGGCTGCATGTAGCCTCCGGCTATGTCCACCACCTTCCACTCCACATCCCTGTCACAGAAGGGTTAATGATCAGCTCTGCAGTGGCATATGTCACGGAACTGAACTGACTAGCATGTAACGGTAATGCCATCATGTTCCTACAAAAAAAAAGAAAAGAAAAAAAAAGACCCAATCTCACAATCAAAGCACGTGATTGTGATTGAATCCAAAGGTTTTCCGGTGGAGTCTGACTGGCTGCGACCTCACACAGGTTTCCCTGTCATCGTTATGCAGCTTCACCACTTCTATGCAGCCTATCCCGTTCTCCAACCAGCACTGGCTCGCTGCATTATTTATGAGCACTAATCAGGATCTCAGCTCTGGTGTGCTAGCCACCCTACTGGTAACATCACTTCCCTGACCCGACCCTGCCTGCTTCCCCACAGCATTAGCGTGTGTTTACGCTAACGCCTGCTCATTAGGTCTAAGTATGGAAGGCCAGGGCCTGATGTCTGAGCAGGAGCTGGGGGCCTTTTTAACATGATCTAACCGGCCCAGGCATCCCCCTAATGGGGCACGGAGAACAGCAACATGCTAATCTCAAACAACGGGAAAAAGAAGCATGGGTAGCTAGCGCGCGTAGAGGTGGTTTACGGTGGGAGAGATGGCCTGTGAGGACCTGCGATCAGGCTCCATTATTGTTGTAATTAGCGCGCCCCAGTGGAGCCTCGGGCTCCCAGGCAGCGTGCCTCGACCTTCCTGCCTCTGCAGCCAGCCGAGGCAACAGGGAAAGGGCAAGAGGCTGGCCACACAGCTCCATGTCTGTGTTCAGCTCCGGTAGCAACACAGCTGTTTGTTCATTTGAAGCGTGGACACAGGAGGGTTTTCATTTCTCTGCTGTCATATTCTATTCAAATGTTTATTCTACCTGCAGCATAGGCAAAGGCAACCTAAATACCCAAGGAGGCGCAAAGGGAGGGGGGGGGGGGCGCGTCTGTTTGATCAGTTATTCTGAAAGACTGCACCAATTAGCCAGCGTCTATCAATCAATGTCACAATCAGGCAGGTAAAAACATCCCAATCATCTCGTACGATTTAAAGTCCGCCGCCGTCTGAGCATCCGCTTGAATTCACGTGTGAGGGTGTTGTGTTGCTGTGTCAGGTCTGGCTGACTTGTCATTCACATTTATGTTCAACCTTTCAGCAAATGTCTACTCCCTTCACATTTACCCCCAACCCTCGAGAGGCCACCTCCTAGGGCGACACCCCATCCCATGATCACCAATTAGCGAGCCTGGTACCTTTTCTCTGTGTGAATGCAGAGGTGGGAGCACGGAGATGCAGAAAGGTAGAAAGGCGCCATCGGGGCAGCGTGAGGTGGAGGTCCCGTGAAGGACACGGCTCCCTGGGTGGCTGAGCGATGAGCATGGGAGCGTGAAGGGCTTAAGCAGGTCTTTCCCACGGACCATCACTCTGACAGTCAGCGGTGCAGTGCTGAAGCACAAGCTGCACATTTTTCATTCATCTTCTTTCTATCATAATAATACTGTCTTTAATTTGGATGCATTTTTTTCTTCTGCTTCTTTTTAAAAATATATATATATATATTTGCCCCTCATAGACCCCAGCTCCTCTGGCATCATTGTGATTAAGAGAAAAATGCAGTGTCTGCTGTAAAGGATTAGCATTAGCTCTCAGTGGCCTTCCTCTTATTGTCTCACTTCATTCCCTCCCATTACTTCATCTGATAAGAGACCGCGTGTTGCAGTGTGGTAATGAAGCCTGTTTTAGAAAAGCAGCACCGACGGGCATTCAGGCCCTGCACACCTCAGAGAGGCAGAGAGAGACGCGTTGGTATCGATCTAATATTGTTTCCCTGAACCCGGCTTCCTCTGTGTACTTTGTGCTCTGGCTGCACTGCATCTGCGTTCGCTGCAATCTAATACGCTGTCATGAAAGGCAGCAAATGAGGTGTTGCTCTGTGTTCAGGTGTGTGTATGCGTGTGTGTGTGTGTGTGTGTGTGTGTGTGTGTGTGTGTGTGTGTGTGTGTGTGTGTGTGTGTGTGTCTGTGTGTGTGTGTGTGTGTGTGTGTGTGTTTATGTGTGTATTTTGTAGACATAGAGAAAATTCCCTCAAATTCCATAACTATTTCTCAGTCATTTATTTATTAATTTAATTTGTACCAAAATTTTTTTTAAAGAGCTACTATTGTAATGTTTATTAATAAACATTTTATTTCTTAATGTTTCTACACAGACAGCATTGAAGCAGAAGCAAATGTAATTTTACACCAAACATGATTCTCCTGTGAAGTCTACACTAAATCCAATAAATAAACTATAATGCTAAATATTTGACAGAATACTAATAATTGTAATACGCATTCATTATAAACTGCAGGCATCCTTATAAATAAATGAATGGGAGGTCCAATAGCATCACACCAGAGATTCTCATATAAATCTAATGTTATTCTAGATTAGGCCTGTTTACATGGGGCCTAATCTATTCATTCATAATGGCTGTGCATGTGTGTGTGTGTGTGTGTGTGTGTGTGTGTGTGTGTGTGTGTGTGTGTGTGTGTGTGTGTGTGTGTGTGTGTGTGTCTTTTGCAGGACAAAGAGGGATCTAAAGGGCTAAAGCGCCATCTGGTGGTAGAGCAGCATGGTACTTTGTGTCACAATGTCTATTTATCTGTGTATTGATGTTGCATCATTTTCAGGTTAAGAAAGAGATACTACAACACATTTATCCTCAGTCTCTAATATAATAATCACTGGGGAAAGTTCAGGATGTGACGGCATCTCTAAAACACTTGTCTGAGTGCCTCAAAGGTAAAAGCGTAGCCATAATTGTCTCAGAAAACTTGAGTAGTTTGAAGTCAGGTGAGTGTTTTGTCTTTACTGTGTGTCATTTCTCATGTTAAGTCCAAAGCAATTACACTGTGTGCTGTGCCAGAAAAGATGAAGCTCATTTGTCTGTAAAACAGCCAGTGCAGCTTGTCTCCACTTTTCACCACTTTTTTTTTTTTTTCATTCACAAAAAACTCATTTGGTGTAATGCACGTAGAAAAGGACTGGCTATTCTGTCCTGTCTAATTGGCGTTGTCAGGCATCGCTTGGCTGTCTTGTTTCACAGTCTGATCAGATCAGCTCGTCCACATAAAGAGAAAGACAGCCTGTGCAAAGTAACAACAACAACAAAAATAAGATGAAGGAAAAAGTACAGGGCAAAATGAAAATAGATGCAGGTTATTAAGAGCTGCTTGAAAAGATTTGACTGCCAAGTCGTCGACAGGCCGCGCTCTCCTTTATACATAAATAGTTGTCTTTCTCTTGATGTCACTGCAAACAATTGCTGATCAGAAGTGTGTGTGAGCAGGTAGAGGGGAGGGACTCTAATGCAACATGACAAAAGTGCTACTTTGAAATTGCCAATATCATTACGCTTGTTAGAAAGTAAACACCACTGATAAGATAGAATGGAAAAGTAGACATGGAGGGCTGGGAGGAGCGTGACGTTTAAGAAAATAGAGGAAAGCAAAAAGAAAAAAAAAGAAGAAAAACACAGCTGATCTTTTTTTAATCTGTCTCTCTCAGTCCAATTTATTCTTTTCAGTTTGACCTGTTTTTCAATTTTCCCAACTGCCTTTCATATATCTTTTAATTACTGGTGTGTTTTTGCTGGCGGGTTCTGTACCTTACCTGCCCCTGCATGTTTGTGCATGCATGTACAACTTGCATGCGTGTGTGTGTGTGTGTGCATGTGTGTGTGCATGTGTGTGTGTGTGTGTGTGTGTGCGTGCATGCAACAATAATACCTGTGTTACAGTCAAAAGTAAGTAACTTCAGAAGTCGAGTGTATCAAGTTGCCAGGATCTTCTTTGCGGTGACAACAGTGATTAATAATGGAAAGCAGATGTTAGCATCTCCAGCTGAAATTTTCATGAAACTTCGCTAACGTGATTAAAGTGTATGTCTTCCTCAAGTCACTCCGGGTCTTTTAACTCTGCTCTCTGGGGAGTAGCAACAAATCATGGTTGAGACAACATGTCAAATCACAGAGAATCTTGCATGTCAGGAACAAACCTTTTTTCCCTTTTTTTCCCTTTTAAATTTTGAACTCTGTCTCTGTTCATTGACGCCTACAAGCATAAACAAAGTTTGATTATTTCACAGCGTTTTACTCGTCTTATAATTTGTCTTTCATATTTTCATTTCCAGTTTGGTTATTTTGGGAAAGGATGTGGCCAATAAGAGGATTTCTCTCCCTTTGTAGGGGTAGTTTTTCAAGTTAAATTAGCAGTAAGACAAAAAGAATTGCAACGTGTGACTCACTTTTAATATTTATTCTTTTTTAATGTTTGATTTTATTTCATAGCATTGTGCTGTCAGAGTGATATTAAGGTCATTCAGTATAAAAATCATGCAGAGAACTTCATCAGTTTATTTCAGCGCCAAGTTGAGATGAAAAAACTTGACTTCTAGCGTGCCAAGTGTCTTTTCCTGTGAAAAGTGATCTATATTTCAGAGGAATTTAATGATGTTCCTATATTCTTCTCTCAGAAAGACTTCGTCTTTATATTTCTTTTTGTAGAAACGGATAAATGCATTTGCAGCTTCTGCTCAGCAAAAGTTTATATATATCTTAGGGATGCGTTTAAAAGCCCAGGCTGCTGTCACGAGGTGATGGCTCTGCTCACTCCGGATCGCGAGGTGCAAATGTATGAAAAAAGGTTGGAGCTGGAGATTTGGGACAAAGGACCCAGCAGTGTTGTCGCAGCAGGAATATCTGATCACTTGAATGCTTTCTGGAATATTTTCTGAAGTGGCAACATGATCAAATTTTGTCCGCCTTCCTCTTCTTCTGCCTGTGCTTCATCACTAGGATTACACTATGCATACAGAGCATCAGTGCTAATTTCTCTCTGTGGGAAATCAACAGATAAATAACACCAGTGTGATGAGATGAACAAGGTCTCTGTATCGGTTTCATTTCTCTTATGTCCTCCCCTATATGAGCGGTTGGAGGTGATATTTTTAATAGTAGATGTGTATTTTCTCCTCAGACAATCTTATCAGTAGTCGATTAATGTAGGTTTGCATGTTTTATTTTAAATTTGCATGTTTTATTTTAAAGTCTTTGATATACAGGGAAAACCTGAAGAAATCTATCTATCTATCTATCTATCTATCTATCTATCTATCTATCTATCTATCTATCTATCTATCTATCTATCTATCTATCTATCTATCTATCTATCTATCTATCTATCTATCTATCTATCTATCTATCTATCTATCTATCTATCTATCTGTCATTTATTTTTTAAATCAGCATGATTCCAAATCAAAACTTGTGGCCATTTTCAGAAATGATTAATCCTGACACCTGACTTTTAAGTAAATACTGTATAATGTACATTCTGGATTAAATTGCGGCGCAGTCGTCGCTGTAATTTAAACAGAGACAAAGTGGCTTATGCTGACTAAAATTTCCCTACTTCAAATAGAGCAAGCGCAATAAATTGCATAAAAGGATATGTATAAAAGAATATGAAAAGCAATGTTCTTTTCAGCAAGGCAATGATAGCTGTTTTTACATTCCATCTCATTTTTGTGTTTTCTCTCCTACCTTTCACATTCTTCCCTGAGGCCATAAAACAGTACTTTTACATATATTACCTTTTGA
Source organism: Antennarius striatus (assembly GCF_040054535.1). Classification (NCBI taxonomy): domain Eukaryota; kingdom Metazoa; phylum Chordata; class Actinopteri; order Lophiiformes; family Antennariidae; genus Antennarius; species Antennarius striatus. Next base: position 4,962,831 of record NC_090783.1, read on the forward strand.
TTAATGGAGCTGTATTCATTATTCTGCCCTATTGCTAATTAGAAAGCGCACCCTGCTAATGATATACAGTTGGAATAATGCTTGCCCACGAGGCACACTATCACATCAGGTTTCATGCTTGCACACTCCAATACGCGCCTTTACCTATAGATCCAGATATGCCTCCTTCTTCCCCTCTCGGCTCGTCCATTAGCAAGAGAGTCACGGCTAGTGCTGGTTGTCACTGGTTTTTTTTGTTTTTTTCTGGCATAATGAGGCCTGTTTTCTCTGGGGAGTTGTCGCTGAGGGTTGATGAGGTGTGCAAGCACTGAGTCATTCTTAATCAGGAGATCTATGAGAGCACATGGAGCCCATGTGTGTGTGTATGTGTGTGTGTGTGTGTGTGGACATCTTCATTTTGTCTCTTGTTTTTCAGTGCTTAAAGAAATGATAGCATAAAATGCGATTAAAATAGGATTTCATACGCAGCAGTGAAGCGCTGGCGATCCTGCTGCTCTGAAAATGTTCCTCCGTTACCATCCTGTCACAGTCCTAACAGCTGATGGTAGTGACAACCATCAATATCACACCAGCGGACATGTCCGTACTAATGCAGGTTTATTCCCTCGGCCCGGGGCCGAACTGCGCTGATGGCTGGAAAGGGTGTGATGGAGGCGTGGAGGGGTGGGAGTGGGTCACGACATATTGGTGACAAGGTAACAGCAACTTTTGAGCTGACATCTGTTGTTTGTCCTCCACCAGCTTGCTGATACTTTGTGTCTTTGTCACTTCCTAAATGTCACTTCCTCTTTCTGTGTTTTCATTCCTCGAAAGCATTTCTTTGCTCTGATGTACATTTATCTGGACTGGATGCTTTTTTTGAATTGTGGATGCTGATTTTCCACCAGGTTTCATTAAAATCTATCAAGAAGTTTAGGGTTAGAAAAATTAAAAGTAATACTTTTAATAAAAGCCATTATTTAAATTGCATGACATCAGACCATTTCATCATATTATAACAACAACACTGTTTTATTTTCTGCAGCTTGATAAACTCATCTTTAGAGTCTTTCTATTAAAATTCCTGCAGGCCAACTTTCTCTAGAATGTGTGTCACAAAAAGACACACACAGGCAAAACTACAGTCCCAAGATCCAATGAAAATAATCCACCAAGTCAATTTCTATTAAAAAAAAAAATATATATATATATATATATATATATATATATATATATATATATATATATATATATATATATATATATATATATTTCTTTATTTATTTATCTCTGGATATATTTGACCCTGAAGAAATGACATACTGTGGTAACTACATGAGGCGGATGAGGATGGATGTTGGAAAAGGTTTGCTTCATACATTCTACAGGGAGAAAAAAAAGGTTAAAGGTCCTATAGAAAATCCTGCTGTAGTGTTACGGAGCCATTAACACTTCTCACCTACTTTTTGTGGCTCAGAGGTCAGCATTTTCTGAGATTACCTCTTCTTATTTTCTCTTTCCTGCTCCCTCCAAGAACCATTACAGCCTGGAACACAGCCATTAGATCAACAGCCTATACAGTAATAGCAGCCTCACATAGCTCTAGGGCCTGCTAACCTATAGCTTCTCTGTGCTGTATGATCCTACTCACTGAGGTCAAGTAGGTTAGCAGTGAAGTTGGACAGGAGTGCGGCCTGTATTACAACCTCCAAGCTCTGCTTAAATAATGGTGCTAATGTGATGCTTTACTGATCCCCTCAGGGCTTATTGTTAATTCTTCCAAAGGGAGGTCAAAGTGCACGGTCAGATGGTTGTCAGGCTCGGCCTCGTGTATCGTAAAGTTCATCTTTTTCATTACATATAACTGCTGTATTTAAAGAGCAAACATCAGTCCTCATCAGAATGCATTTATCAAAAGTAGAAATATCCCTTTTTTTCCTTGCTTCCTTTAGAACAGGGGTGTCAAACTCATTTTTTCTGAGGGCCACATCAACATAACGGCTGTCCTCAAAGGGTCAGATGTAACTTATAAATGTAACTAAATGTAATTAAATTTAACTACTCCTTAATGTTAAATAACTCTGACTTTATTACTTATTCAAGTTAGTAACATTACAGTTCCACAGAAAAACTATGTTTGTTTGTTTGTTTCTCTGTTATAACATAAATCCTTTTAATTTGTCAGGTTATTAAACCCAAAGAGCTCCATCAATCCAGGATCAAACTATCCAAGTGAAAACAGAAAAATAAAATCAAACACAAGTCAAGACATGAACTTTGTTCAAATGTTTTTGTCAAAGTTAAAATGGGCTTAATTTTTGCATTGTGGGAAATGTAGTTTATGGTAAGCACACTTTTCATTTTTAGACACTGACCTTTAATGCTTTCGTGGGCCACATCTGGCCCCCGGGCCTTGAGTTTGACACAAGTGCTTTAGAGGATCAAATCAGGATTCAACCATCCTCCAATCAGGATTTATAGAAATAATTCACCTGGTTTTGGGCTTTTCCCCAAAAATGTGTGCTTAAAATTAATAAAACTCCAACTGTTTGACTCACACACACTTTGCAAAGGGTGAGGGAGGGTTGGGTAAGATTTTCAACAACTTGCCCATTTTTTTCGTACAACAGATTGAGTCTCTCCGTTCGTCCTGGATTACATCACAGACACGGTTCTCACAGGGCCTCCAATGGTCGTCACGTCTGTCAGACTGACATGATGGCAGAAAAGTCATAAGAGGCAGCAGCGCTGCAGGGACAGACGTATTTTATCATCAGCCGTCATGTCATATCCTTGACTTTTGCGCTGCAATAATTGTATCTGTGTTCTCGTTGTGTGTCTGCCCACAGCGATCACTTGCATCATTAAGATTTGAAATAAGAGATTTGAAATCACACCACCTTGAGTACATTTTAGCCTCATGATCATTTTCTAATGCATGACCCACTTTGTTCAGTAAGCCAGTAAGAAGCACAGATGGAACTCGTAGACCACCAAGGACAGAGAGCATGCCGCTCCTCTTGTAAAAATGACAGAATATTAACCTGAAACCCTGAAACCTTTATGTCCATTAAAAGTGTGTGTGTGTGTGTGTGCGTGTGTGTGTAAAATAATTGCCTTGACATGTTGGTGGAATAACTGCAAACATAGAATTTCTTGTATATTTGATGGGAACAAAAAAAAAAAACGCAGTTCAAAGCTTATCTCATGAAAACCATTAAAGATGCAGAAAAGGGTTCCTTTTCTGTCCTCCTCTGCTTTACAATGAACAAATGACTGTACATTAAACATTTGAAATGACAGTGTTATATTCTGACAATTTTTATGCAATAATAATAATTCATCCTCCTTTAAATACTTAAATACTCTGTAACTGCGATAAATAAACAGATTCCTGAACTTTACTTTCTTAAGTTTTGCATGTTTCTCTGTATGTATCTCTACTCTCCCAAGGCATCATGGGAAATCTGATGATACCCATCAATGATGCTTACAACAAGCCTTTAAGTAACAGTTCACGTCAGGCTTTCAAAGGGTTAAGTCCGGGGATGGCAGGTAAATTATAAAATTATGACTGAAGAGTTCCCCCATCGCTCTAAAGAACCCCATTACCCAGAAGCCTTGGCTTCAACCTGCAGTGCTGGCTCCTGTCAGGCAAAGGTTGTACAAAAAGAAGCCCCCCCCCCCATTCTTCCACATGTCCCACAGCGTTTTAACGGAGCCCATCCGTATCGGCTCATCGCAGCACCGGCAAAATGACAGGAAGAAGAAACAGTGAGTGCCACAACTGACATATTCCCCATCCTTTTGGCGTGTCATCCCCCGTTTTTATGGTCACCTGATTGATTCTGACAGCCTATATTGGGTATTTCATATGAAAGAGAATTTTGAGATTAAATGTTAATGAGTTGGAATTTTTCTCAGTGCTTTTATTACAGGCCGCCAGTTTTGAACATTTTTCAAAGTAACTCACCAAAATTCCACTGTTTGCAATGAATTAATAATACAGTCTTGTCACTGAAGCATCGTGCATTCTTTAATCAGACTCCCAGTCTGATACAGAAGCATCTTGAAAGGTATTTCTTTATAATCAGAACAATTACAAACTTAGCGGGGAAAATAAAAGGCTTCTCACAAAGCCCTGCCTACGTATACAGTGTATTTGTCAGAGACGCAGACCCCCGCCGGGGTGACGTCCGTTGACTTCCCCTCGCTGTTTTCTGAATTATACATCTCAGCTTGCATCAGTCAGGACTGGAGAAGGCTGAGGCCAAAGGCGGCGAGCAGAACAGAACAGACCAGAACAGAACCACACATCTTTATTGTGTTCTCAAAGCACACACCAGTTGCAGAGTAAACATCCCCAACTTTAGCTCTACCGCCGCCATCGCCTCCTCCTCCTACAGCCAAGTCTGCAATCACTCCTCTATTTCTACCCTGGCTGGTAGTTTGTGGTGTTTTGGCCTCCTTTGCTTTGAACCGTATGAGAGATGACAGATCTCTCATGTCTGCATCTACTTCCTACCTGAAAACCTCTGCAGCTTCCTCGCCGAGAGGAAAGACGGTTTATTTCTTCATCACGGATATTGCCTGCCTCTCCCGCTCTTTCCCTCTTTCTGTTTGCCAGCCTCTGCTGGTTGTGTCTGTTTGTGTGGTAATTTAAAAAAAAAAAAAAAAGTGCAATAGTAAACCAAAAAAAAAAATCAAAAATTTTGGGTTATACTTGAGTACTTCTTCCAGAAACGGCTGCTGGTATTGCACTGTTGTCTCATATGTGTGATGGCTGACTGATGGTAGACCACAAGAAGACACCAGGGCTCAGTGTTTGTCAAAATTGAAAAGCCTTCAAGGAGAGATGGACTTTCTGTCTCTTTGGAGTATGTTCTTTTCTCTTGTGTTCCCTTTTGCAAAATGCAAGCGCCGCAAAGCAGACCTCTCCCTCCTTTTCTCCAGCAGACGTTCGAACAGTTGGTCCCCTTCAATAAGTTATACGACCATCATCCCAAAAGTCAGAAACACGCAACAGCGCGGGAGGATTTCAGGTAAAGGCCCGCGCTAATTAGTTCCCATCAAAAATGTAATTCTTTTGTGGAATTACGCCGCGAGGGGTGAGTAGCCAAAAGCCAAGATACCTGGCTCAAAAAGTAATGAATGAAAAGAGGTATTCTAACCTCAAGCCATGAGTACATTTATATGCTTGACGTGGATCTGCCATCAATGTTGGGTCGAATTCTAATTTAATTTCTGAGATGTATGTGTAATTTTCCCATTAATATGAATGTTACCTCTCTAAATATTTTACGCTTCTCATGGATATTGTGAGCGTCTCATATATCCTTCAAGAGTCTATTAATTAATAAACTCTTTTTTCTGATACTTTCTTATTTTTTTTATTTTTTTTTTTGGAAACTTAATAATAAGAGCAAGCAGGTAGGATGATATAGTGAGAGGAGCCAGAACGCAGTTGTCTGGTGCCTCATTAACAACCCCAGTTCATTAGGAAGAAGCTTTTCTTCCTGTCATCTTTTTTTTTTTTTTTTTTACAACGTGCCAATGTTGTGTGGCCTTTAAGGTAATTAATAATGAATTAATTAACCAAATGAATTCCTAGGTTAGAGACATTGTTCAGTAGTGGGGGCCAGTCGGTTTGGATCTGGGCCCTGATGGGTGAGGGCCTTTACAAGCTGATGCTGTTCATGTTTCTGACAGTGCCAGCCCCCTGTCTAAAAGCCCTAGCAAGTGCCATTTGTCTCCGGGTTAACAGAAAGACGAGATATAGGGCGGGCTGAATTATTTAAGATCCCACAACACATGCACTTTTGCTTTTCAAGCATGAGTTATAATTTAATTAGAAACTTCTGGTGCGTTGCTGGCTATTTAAATATTAAAATCTTCCGCTGATCACATTGAATTAGCCATCCCTGTGAAATTCCCCGAGATGTCAGTTGTTGTCTTTTTGTCTCCCTCTCTCTTCTCACTCTCGCCGCCTCCTTGCATTTCCGCCAGGGTTTGTTTTTTGTTTTTTTTCCGAACTCCCGCGCTCGCAGATTGTTTGTCGACTCCTCCATTAGAGACGCAGGAGTCATGGCGGACCTTCGGGGACCCCTTAATGGGTGTCGGTGTGCAAGTCTGCCAAGGCGGAGCTGACCTGATATGAATAAAAAGGAGGAGGTTATGCTCATCATCGCGTCTGAAATTGAAAGAGTACATTAGGGTTCTCCCCTGGTAGTGGTAAAACAAGGGTTAGAGGGGGCGGGGGGGGGGGGGGTTGTGGTGAGATAAGGACTTCCTGTCGCCACATTAGGGCCTGTCTTTCAACTCCTTTTGTCTCCTGAATGCAACCTGTTGACTTTGCAGACATTTACCTGCAACAGTTTAACACTCCTCTCTCAAACAACAGTTTAGGGTCACCTGGACTCCATGCTGAAGGAGCGTGGGAAAAGGGAGGGAATGCAAGTAGAACCTGACAAATAGATAACAATTACTTGTCATTTTTTAATTTCTATCTTATGTTTTTTTGTCCAACCTGATAGTGAAGTGAAGTTTCTTTTGTCCACAGAATCTATCTGGTTCTTCACAGACGTTTGTGCCACACAATCTGATTGGAGTCATTTTATACTCACTTTTGGTTCCTTTTCACATTTTTAAATCAGTTTTTTCAACTGCTTTGAAGAATACTTTGTTTGGCTGCGACAGTCAAACTTGACTGAGCAATTTCTTCTAACTTCATGTCAGAATGTGTGGAAGTGTGATGAGCCAGAAACTGAAAATTCCGTTTTGGTTGACCTGTTCCTTTAATTCATTTTTGGACACCATTGCAGGCTGACGCGCAGAGGAATAAAATTTAAAAAAATTATATTCATCATTTTATTCACCAAAGCTTTTAGCTTTTTAGCTTTAGCTCCTCTTCCCTGCAGCACAGATACATCAGCTGTCTTTGATTCAGAAGTAGTTTTTACATGACAGCGCCAGCAGACCAGCCAGCGTGTGTGCTCATATCTTCGTGTATTTCTACCTGTCATTTTGTGCGTCTGAACAGGTGTGTTTGTCTGCTAACAGCGGGGGCCTAGTGTGCTCTACTTCTCCAAAACTCTTAGGAGGGGCCCTGGCAGTAGAGCGGTGATTGTGTGTCAATCAGGCGCCGCCGCAGACGGCCTCTAAAGCCCTCCGTCGTGTGGGGTCCTGTTCTTCGCTTGTCTCATCCTGTCATTCCAAATTCTTTTCATCTCTGCCTCAGTTCCTCGTGAAATCCCTCAATCATCATCATCATTTATTCTCAGAGAAACATTTTTCTTATTATTTTATATCAGTGGAGTTATTTAGCGATTGTGACAGATAACTATAAAATTTTGTGTTTTTATCTTTTTTCCTTTTTTTTTTTGATAATACGCTGTTTTGACGGTAATATCTGGAAATATTCTAGCAAATGATGTTAACTAGATTCTGTCTCTTGGTAATCTCTTTACATTAGACAATGTTAGCGATGTTCACTTGTTTGCTTCTCCCAAATATTTTTTGTGGTGCAGATGAAAACTTGTTATATACATGTTATATACCTCCTGTCCTGAATCTTTACCTTTTTTTACTATTCATTCATTCATTTTCAGTAGGTCATTTTTTATCGTGCATTATTCTTAGAGTGGCTTGAGTTTAATGGCCTTTACTCCAAATGACAACCTTTGTTCATGTGTCTTCAACATCAGCGGAAGTTTTTACATCTTTAGAAAGCTCTTTAGAAATTCGACAATTAAAAACAGATTGAAATGTTGAAATGTGGACACCAACATTTTATTACCTGATGAGTCTCTCTCTCTCTCTCTCTCTCTCTCTCTCTCTCTCTCTCTCTCTCTCTCTCTTTCTCTCTCTTTCTCTCTCTCTCTCTCTCTCTCTCTCTCACTCTTTCTTTAGACCTCTCCAGACTTGACTCTTATTTCTTATTTGCTTTAATATTTAAGCAGTTTGCACAGCTAGAATCTCTGGATTTGTTACACACCAAAAAATAATGTTATGTCTCTGTAAGCTCTGCTGTATTTACTGACATCTGGTAATCACACTGGGGTAATGCTAACAAAGAAGGGACACAGGTATTATAACCAACTGTTATACTATATAAGACAAAAGGTCAAAAGGTGGTAAAATTCCCATACAAAAATGTTATATCAATGTTTATTATGAGCCAGGTAGTATTATATGATTAAACTTATCTTAAAAGAACCCAAATGAAGTCTTTTAACCTTTTAAGCCATCATCTATTTAACATTGGAAGCTTTAAACATGCATGAAAATGATGAAAATACACATAATTCCATCTATTCCTATTGTGTTTCAGTTGCTAATGAACTCAACCAGTCAAATGTTCTGTTAAAATATGTTGAAGGAACCACTGACTCAAAGACTTTTTTTTTTTCACACCAGATGGATTTGGCGATTAATATTATGGCGAATGGGGCACTTTAATTATTAAGTCTGCGTTACATTTGAAGAATGCTCGTCAGACGTGAGATTTAAAGGAAGCTAATGTTTCACTATCAAACCATTTCATCCAATCATCGTAACAGATGTGTGTGAGTGGGGAAGCATTAGTTTCCACAGCATTTCCACAGCATGCGTTGAAAGTAAGCCTGATTCCTCCTCGTCTTGACTGACCATCGGTTTTTAAGTGGCTTGTGCATTTATCATGGGACAGTGGTTTTGGTTGGAATTTCTCGTCACACTTTTAAGGCCCATTCGAATGGCAGTGGCCGTGAAGCGGAGAAGACACTGAAATATTAATTGGATATTGCAACACACTACAGTGTGTGTTAATTAAGGAAAGAGCTATACGCTGTAGACAGGACAGGGCTTTCAGAGCGCCATAATGGTGGAGGATGAGTTAACTGGAAGTGACATTTGGGTTCCGCAGCTCTAGGCTAATGTCAATATGTAGATCTTCATTCGTAAGGTTATAATGTGTTCACAAAGTAAAATAAAACATCAATACCAGGGCGACCACTGACAGCCGGAGTCCAGTTCGTTTTATTATGCCATTTATTACCAAAATAATTCACTCGTATATTTGGTGAATAACACAAGTTGACTGTTGATGGAGCACCATAAACCGAAGCTAACAGTTTTCAGAGTGGCATTTAAGTTTCGTCATTAAACAATTGCATGAAACGAATCATGACTGGGTGCTATTGTTCGCATTTTGTAGCATAAAAGCTCAATATATTAATCGATTAATCAATGACTGTAGAAGCGAACAGTTACTCGATCGTCGGTTGTCGTTCCTGATTCCCTCTCACTTCCTCCTTTTGGGGATCTTTATTACTGCTTCACTATTCTCCGTCTCTCTCTGTAGGACAGGCCAGCGATTATATACCCTATCTTCCATCTTAGAGCTTATTAACCTTTTTGTTGGAATATCTGGAGCATAAAGACCTCATTAAATATTTACATATTCACTAACCACTATGAAAAATTAAGAAACCCAAAGTTTTATTAACCTGTAGTAATATAATGTCTACTCTTGGCCAACAAAAAAAGGTCTTTTTGCGCATTAAGGCATTCTGTCGTGCATAATAATATATGGTAAGAAGGCTACCCTTGAATTGATTAACTCCTTTTTAATATAACATTAGGTTTCCCTAAACTAGCGTTATCATATAATTATTCTTTTAATACAAGGTGTGGATTTGAGGGCAGGGGAGAGAGGTTTCGCCTGCAGAAATAAAGCATCGCGACAATAGTTAATTATCCATGGCTGTGTGTGTTGTGACACACTCGAGAACTTTCATACGTCCATATTTCATTAATATATTCCAGGCTGTAGCAGAAATGTCTCCTCCTGCTAGTCATACTGACCTCATCCCTCCATAGGTGTAGCTGATCCACAATACTCAACCATTCAAATGGGACTAAGTGCCTTTCAATTATTCAAGCAATATTCAAGAAAGGTTGAAAATGCTCCTTATCTCTCTCTCTCCCCACTGCGATGGAGGTTCAGATTGCAAACGATGCCTCTTTGCTCACAACGGAGGCAAAGCTCACCGTCGCCGTCTTCACCGTTACCCATCAGGCCTCTAAAATCATCACCCGCCTTTACTCCGCTAGGTACTCAAACACTCTGATTCCTAGTCAACCATTGCTTTGATTTCTTGTGCGATGCATGCAGAGCAGTCTGTGCTTCAAACCTGCATACCTGCAGGCGGTTACACCTGCATGTCATCGGCGTAGATCAGCTGAGGGAATTGCGATTAGAATTTCAAAAGCAATGAATGGGATTCTTGAAGGCCAGATATGAATAAAAAAAAAAAAAAGTAAAATAAAAATGGGGGAGCTGAGGAAAACATCCAAAGAGTGAGGTCAAAGATGGAAAGAAGTGGAGTAATCACTTCCAAAGAAAAAAAATTACGAAAACAACACATGATGAAAAAAGCTCGGCGAAATAATCGCAGAGGGGAAACGTGGAAATATAGAAAGTAGGAGATGAGAGGCGAAGTTGTAAAACCGTTAAACTTTGATGCCTCTGGTGAGGGAAGCAGTAAAGTACGTTGTGGTCTGTGAATAGCAGGAGTAGAGTGAAGACCCATCCAAGCAGACGGAGTGGGGGTGGAGGGGGTTGCGGTGGGGTAGGGGGCATTGTAGAAAGTAACAGAGAGAGGAGGCGAGCCATACATAGTCTGAGCGAGACAGGGAGCAAGTTAGGCAGCGCAGATAGTCAGATAGAGAAACGAGAAGGTTATCCATGATTTATCGCCTATGAGGCCATTAGATGAGCCTTGCCTGTTCGGGCTGCTGTGATTGCTGGTTGGTGCCGGTCGAGGCGGGGGCCTTTCAGCTCATTTCATCATGGAGCTCCTAATGAGGCTCGGGCTAACTCCCTGAGCAAAAGGGGGCTCCAGACACACCTCTGACGGAGGCTACTGTAAGACTCCAGCCTCGACCAGCAACATCTTGTCCCGGGTATATGTGGTGGGTCAAGAAGAGGAGGGGGAGGGAAAGGGGAAGTGGTGCTGGTGCTGGTGCTGGTGGTAGTAGTTGGTGAGTTTTGCTCCGGGGTGAGCCGGGAGACCTACTTTGTCCCGAGGCTGTTTGAAAAGGTCACTGCCCGTGAGAAGTACCCACGAGCCCCCGCTGCAGGCTGTCTGGAGGGAGAGTTGTTTTTGTTCAAACAGGAGGTGGCAGGTTAAGAGGAGCGTGTCCATCACAAATATATCTGATGTTTGCTCCGACAGAAGTGGAAGCTTTTGTTTCTGGAGTTTCTTCCAGGATAATGTGAAAGTACAGTTTAACACCAGTTCCTGTGTTGAGGCCTCTTTTGCTTAAGGTTCTTTTCGGAGGCGGGGGGGGGTGTCAGATGTTCAAGAGTACTGCCATTTACTTCAAGCTAAAACGCGGCCTCAAGGACCAGGGGACCTACCCTATGGGTGCCTGCCAAATTAGAGGCAGCTCCAGGGGGATAACAGGGGCATGGCGGTAGGGGCAGGTGGCAGGGAGGTGGGGCAGCAGCCTTTCCTGGTAGAGCAACCAGTCAGTTCACCCCGGATCTGGCCTTTGTACAGAGTTAATGATGCCACTAATATGTTCTTTAAAGACCACGCTGTGATTCATGGTTTTCATTAGCCCCGTGTGCCGGGGTGTCTTTCTGCCGCTCTCGTTCTCTTTTCTGTCGTCCTTTTAATGATGGCCTGGAGACGAGGAGACACGCTTGACCCTTAATCAAACCAGGGAGAGGAAGCTAGAGCGTTCAATGAGGGGTGGCTTTTTGGGGAAGGAAAGGCAAAGGGGGGGGGGGGGGGTCAGAGGAGGAGGAAGAAATCAATTGGTTGTTTTTCATAATCCCGCTCCCTGGTTTAGGTGAGGGTCTCCTACTCAGGCTGAACGGGGTAGAAAATAACCGGTATACGAGCAGCACCTTGTCTACTCATCCATCTATGATCACATCCATTAAACGTGATTTTTTTTTTGTTTTGTTTGATATTGCTGAGCGTGCACACACACAGTTGTCTTCATCGTTGAAGGATTATCACCAGGGTTACCAATCCTTTGGGTTTTGAACAATCGTAACTCTCGTTGTTCTTTTGATGATGATGTGCTGCACTCGTACCCTCGTACCCGTCCGACCTGTGAGGTGGCAGGTAAGGAATCTGCAACCACAACAGGATCCAAAACTTGATTTGAGCATGAATTGAATATATTTAGGAAGAGACAAACAATCTAATTTAAATGTTCTTCTATGGACTTATCAGTTTTGCGACCTAACCAAACCACGATGATGATTCCTGCCCTGTTGGACCTGGATGACAGCACCGGTGACCCCAAAATGAGTAGAATCGTCACATGTTACAGAAATAATGAGAAATGTTATAAGAAATAAGAAGATTAGATTGAAAGAGAACCAGAATTATCCAGTAAGAATCCGCTTTGAAAGTCATCTCAGAACATAGATGAAGTTAAAGGGGAGCAGGCAGACAACTGTAGCTGTGTGTGTGTGTGTGTGTGTGTGTGTGTGTGTGTGTGTGTGTGTGTGTGTGTGTGTGTGTGTGTGTGTATGTGTGTGTGTGTGCATGCGTGTGTGTGTGTGTGTGTGTGTGTGTGTACGTTCACAACGAGGTAAACATACAGCATCTCACCTCCAACCGCCTGTCGGGAGGCAAAAAAAATAAATGATGAATAAGTTACACACAAGCATACTGTACTAGTGCTTGCTTTGTAAAGTATTACAGTTGTTTACAAGTGGTGGTGGTGTTGGGGGGGTTAGTACCGCCACATCACGTCTCTGCGTACCTTGGTGCGATGTCTTCGACCACGGACATTGGGGATAATTTCAATAATTTACACTAAGTGTGATCATAGGAGACGCCTTGTGTGTTGCTTTTTAAAAATGTAAAGCAGGCCATGTAGTCCCTGCTCACTACACACACACACACACACACACACACACACACACACACACACACACACACACACACACACACACACACACACACATACACACACACACACACACACACAACATGGCTAAGGACCAGATGAGCACATAGATGATAGAGAAGATGTTTTCACAACTGAGTGGGTGCTTCTGTTGCCTCTGCACCTATCATCCTTCCAAATCCCTCTCCCCCCCTGACTCTCCTCCTCCTTCTTCTCCTCTAGTCTCTACCCAAGCCATCCATTTTTCTGCAGAGTAAAGACAGATTAGGGTCTAAATCCCCCCCAATTTGGATCATGGCCTTTTGTGCGCTCCATATGGTGGAAGCCGAGGTGCGAGACAGGACCCCTATTTGCCAGAGATCAGGGGGTTAGGCCTACAAATGATTGAGAAGGGGCCGCCCAGCGCGACCATGTTTGGGGGAAATAATGAGATGGAATTAACGGAGAGTCTATGGTGCGAGGCCAGGTATGACAGGGAGGCAGGGGGGGAAGGGGTGGGGGGTGGAATGATTGCAGGGAGGGCAAACAGCAGAAGGAGGGTGACGGAACAGCTGAGCGACAGCAGGACAGGTGAATTTTATTTTCTGCTTATGTGTCACAAATTAGCCTTCACTGACTTATTTTCACAGCTAAACTTCAATGAGCAGCGGCCGTAACAACTCTGAGTCGTCCTGAGCACATCCAGGAAGCATCAAATGTTTTGGATTTCTTTAATGAAATAAGAAAAACATTCTAGAAATCATTCGTCTTTGTCGGATCGCCCGCAAGTCCCCAACAGTTTTCCTGAAATATCGCGAAAAACAGGAAATATACCAGAAAAAAAAAGAAAAAAAAAAAAAACCTGTCTCATCGCTGCAACAATCCAACCCCTCTGCTTAAGTCGGTTTCGTCTGAGTTCCCATCTCATCCTAAGTTCAAAGCAGCGTGATGTTAATGAAGGTTCCCATGTACAAAGAGAAGCTTATGTAAATGTTACCTCTCCAGATGTTATATAGCTCTCCGAGCCAGAACTCCAACTAGCCCTGAGCCACATACTACCAGTTAGCATTTAGATAAACCTTTGTACCTTCACTTGCCTATGGGGCCTATCAGACTGTCGCAGCCCGAAAATCAATATCTGCTGCTAATGAAGTTTAGCCACACGTTTTAATGAAGGACCCAATTTGCATTTAAAAGTAACAAGAGGGGAAATGGGTTCATTTCCCCTCCATATCTTATTTAGTATGTACATTTGAACAGAAAGCAAGACACCAGTTTGTTGTGTGTGGTAACATTTGTCTGTTTGTGAGGAGTTTTATTCTAATTGGGCAGTGCTCACATGTTGTTATTAAGTGTCCAAAGAAATTCAGCTGATGCATGTGTTCTATGTTTGTGTGTGTGTGTGTGTGTGTATATATATATATATATGTGCTGCATGTGCAGTTTGAACAGAAATATTTTAAGTCTTGTCTCTTGAATGAGGCTAACAATTCAATTTAAACAATTAATGTCACACATAAAAACCTTTTTTTTGTTTGTTTTCATCTCCAAAGTTCAAAACTTTCTTTAACTTTCAAACCTGTGATCTATTCATAAATTTGATCTGCTTTAATCAGTGGCATTAGGCATGATTCTGTGCGAGAAGTGTCGACCGGCTCCCGTTGTTGCCGTGATACCCACGCCTGTTGCAACAGTTGTATTAAAGCTGTAATTAGCTTGAAGCTAACATGCACCTGCTCACATCTTCCAGTTATTCACTTTCTGTCTGTTTGATTCTTTATGTTCTGGCATCACGTCCATCTGTTCAGCGCCTCATCCCCTGCAACACAACGCTGCTATACATCCATGGCTTCCAGGCTGGTTTATGTTGCTGCTGTTTGCGGATCACACACACCTACATGTCTTTTTGTTAGAAGTTAAATTGCTACAGTGAAAAGGCCGAGGGCGTGTTTTCATTTGTTTGTTGTTGTTAAGTAAACCCCACGTTTGACAGACGGGTAAATGGTGGCTGTGCCTCCAGACGTACGGCTTGATGATCAGCTTTTGGATAAACAACCTGCGCGCTAACGCTCGGGTTTTCTGGGTAATCTACTCCCTTCAAGGAGCTTTGATTTGTGTTCTTGTGTGCAGTTCTCTCTCTGCACCAGGAAAAACATTAAGGCCGTATCATTTCATTAAACAGCTGCATCTCACCCGGGGAAAATTATGTGTTCTCCACAGGTAGACATTATTTGATTTTATTTGAGAGCATTGTCCTCTTTTATTTTGTTAAGGCACACTACATAAAAGGTAATCAAGATTTATTTCTTAATGGAATTCTGAGTTCTGACTAAAATGTGTCTGGCATGCATAATGTCAACACCTACCTATGTTATTGCTAATTAAGAGTGAATGTCTTCTTGAAAACGTATAATCAACTTTAATCATTTAGATCTGGATGTCAGTCAAATTTGACCCACAACATTCAGGGCAGCATGAATTTCATTCATTCCTTACAGATTATCAGTGGGTTTATGTTACCGTACGTTGCATGTAGATGCAGTAATGTTCCATAAATTTAGAAATAATATTCATATTCTTAAGATATTTAAAAACCCAACTTTTTTTGCCCGGTTTAGTCAGAAAAACATTTCTGTTGGACTTTTGATGCTTTCAGTTCCATAAAGGACCAACATTCAAAATCAATCAATCAATCAAGTTTTATTTATATAGCGCTTAATCGTGGCAACAGACACTTCAATGCGCTTAACAGACAGAAAAAACGAAAAGAAAACAAGAACCCCCCAGAAGGTAGCAAAGATGCACTTATTTATGTTTTTTTTAAGTGTTAAAAACATTCAACTTATTTTAATATCATTTTACATATTATATTAAGTTAAGAAATTAATTTTAATTATTTTCTTTTTTTTGCTTAGATTAGTCAGGAACATACACAAAAAATAATTATCTACTAAAGTGGGGATCTGATGTTTCAAATATTTCATTTAAAAGTAAAAAAAACTCTAAAATACCAACAACTTCTTTTTGGCTTGTTGTCACAGGATTTCATCTTTTTTCCCATTTTAGATGAATGCTCATACTTGTTTGGCACAAGTTTTTTATGCCGGATGCCCTTCCTTTAATTGCACGCTGGAGAACATTATTTCTTTCATTAAAAAACACATTTATAAACTCTAGCTTTGGAACCCTATTCTACTCTATTTCTGCATATAAAGTACAGATACACAAATTACAAAGATGTGGGGCAGCTCCTGTACTCACTTATGTAACCGCAGTGCTGATCCCTCTTTCTGGAGCTGCCCCCCCCAACACCCCACCAATACCCCTCACATGTAAAAACTCAACCTGGTCGTTTCATGTAAATAACACGACGGCAGACTCTCCTGCGTGCCACATTTGGTGAGAACACTCTGAGATCTTTGCAACAATTTTCACACTCCCCTGCCAGCAAAGTGTGCCACCATAGCAGCTGCAGCAGGAAGGCAACTTAGCCTCCAGCAAGACTAAAGCGAGCATCAGAGTAAAACAGTTGTTTACTTTGTTTGAACTGCTGTATCTCACCCCCCCGGGAGACCGGGTGCTTGAAGTTTGGAATCTTTCAATCTCAACTTGTGACAAAGACTTGGTTGAATAACAATCCACCCCCCCCCACCCCCCTCCCTCATGTTGTCTTCTTTTCTATTCTCCATCTATTTCTCTTCACCACCCGTCCCACCACTGTCACCGATCTTCCCCTTTGCACTCCTCCTGAATTATTCACAGGGGCCCATTTAAAGTTTCAGCATGCAGTAAATTGATGGTGATGCACAAACTACATTATGTTTTTACACTCCTTTTTTTTTTTTTAATAAACTAACAGCATTGCTCATCTCTCTTTAATTGCGCAGCAGTTGGGGACGCAGATGCACACAGATGTGAGTGCAGGCGTCTGGGATGAGAGGAAGGAAAGTGGGGATGAAAAGACAATGGAGGAGGGGATTGTGTTACTTCCTTAAAGTGAGGAGGCAGAGTGAGTGTCTGTGTGCTCGACTGGATCTTTAAAAGCGTCAATCTTTAAAAATGACACTTAAGTTTTGCGGAACTTATTTATTTACTTACTTATTTATTCACTTGATAGCTACAGAACAGCAGTTTTTTTAAAATCTTAAATTGGATAATAAAGTCATCAAAACCAACAAAGATCCTTTAAATCTACATTAATATTTCTTTATTAATGGCAATTTCCTCTTCCATTTCTGGATTTCAATGTGTTTTACATTGAAATCTGACAACTGTAACCGTGAAGGAGGAAAGAATTCAATGGAGGAGAACTGGTTTTAATATCTTTTTTGTTGTTGCTTTCTTTATGAGCATGTTGTGTCTTTTCTGGGACAAAAAAAAAGGTGCACATCAGTTGATTTGATCTGAAAAGAACTCTTGCAGACACCAATTAAAGAATAAAAAATAAATTGCAGATGTAACAGTCATTTTTCTTATCATCTTTGTGAACCTACACGCTACAGAAACAGAGCAACAACTTTTTTTTATGAAGTGTTTCTCTCCTTGTCCTTGTACCTGTTTAGTCTGACTTGTTAGAGAGACGGCAGTGAAAGAATAGTGGCTTTTGTCCCCTTTATTTCACCCTCATCGAGTCCCAGGCGTAAAATAAATAAGTAATACTTAATATCATTACATGTGATTGAAGGGGCTTCGAAGCGGAAGAGCGGAGAGTGTCGCCGGATCAAGTGAAGTGTTGAAAAGAGTGATTATTTTTGCTTCGCTGAGGTCTTATTTTTCAAAGTGCCTCTAAAAGCATGAGAGACTTGTGTCATTCTGCGCCGGGAGGATGGAGGAGCTGAAGGGTGATTTGATAAAAGATGAAAGAAAGGTAGCGACACTCATGCTCGCCCATTTTTTATTTTTTTTTCAGACCTTTGCTCAAAAAAAAAAAAAATCTTGATGCTTCTCGTGGCTCCGGTCATATCCTCTTGCGAGGTGGTGCGATATTTATGGCCGAGGGCCCACAGCCAAAGCTAATATTATGAGCTTCCGCAGTGCCATCCATATTGTTTTACCTCTCGTCGCCTGTGGTGAGGAATAAATAAAGTGCCTGCTCGCTATAGAGTGGCATTGGCAGTCTCGGCTTTCAAAAGCTCTCCTCTAGCAGGTTGGAGAGTAAGCTGCAGAAGGGGTGGAGGGGAGGGAATAAAGGGGGCTGTCACTTTAGGTTGGGTAATTTTTGACGTGCACGTCAAGGCCTTGACAAGGGGAATGTGGCCGGCTTGTACATTAGAGTCAGGCTCACAGGCAGTGCAGCACTGGGGACAGGTAGTAATGCAGTCCCAGAGAGTGCTGCTCATCTGCTCACACTATGTACTTGTCTGGTGCCACACAAGGATGCCCCCTTGTCGCCCCGGCTCCACTCCCCCATCCCTCAAAAACGACTTAAGTCAGTGAGGGAAGAATCCATTTACAATGTGTGCTTTATAACATCTCCTTGACAATGCAGTAGTGGATTAGAGACATTTGTGATGAATGTTTTATGTAGACACCCCCCCCCTCACACACACACGCACACACACACACACTTCCATCTTTATTTTCCATGTGCACAGGCTTTCTGGGTCCTGGCACACCACAAACACATGTGTCAAGATTGGGAGAGGAGATAGCAATTGGGTACTCAGGAAGAAAAAAATAAATAAAGGAAAGGAAAAGGAAGAGGGAGAGTGACACAGAATCGTCAGAGTGGGGGCATTAAAATTTATCTGGGAGTCACAATGGCTGCCATGATAGCACTGTGAAACTTTCCTTTGAAAATGAGCGTCACTTGTCCTTTCAGTCATCCTCTTGCCTCACAACCAAGACAAGCGCTCTCTGTCCTCATCAATTCTTCACCGCCATTTTCCACGTTCATTTCGCTCATTTGCATAACCGTTCCCATGCATCCCGTGCTCGTGTTTTCGGTTTCGAGCGGCATTTCCCCTTTTTTCCTCGACTTTGTGATTCCGCTTTAAAATTAATGCCGGCCTAAAGAAATATATAAATATATATTCTAAAGTTGACATGATGTTGTTCTACATTATTCTCTTTGAAAAGCGATTTTGTTCGTACTTAAAGTCACTCGGAGGCAGCAGTTGTGGAGGTGCAGGCTAACAAACACGCTTTTCCATCCTTTCTGTCTGTTCTGTGGTTTAAATGTGGATGGATTCATAGTGGATGTCACAACCATGGCCTGCTGAAGCAATGCCTTTAATTTTGGGATTGTTGTTTTTTTGCTCAGGCCTCCAGCCAGATCTCATCCGGAATCCGATCTTGTGGCTAAAAGATGGAATTTTGGGGTATTTGTGCACCATATATGAGCTTCTGACAAGAGTTGTTTTTTCCACACCTAAATTAATTTAAAGAAAAACCTGTGACCCTGAAAAAAAAAAAAAAAAAGGTTTTTCCATTTGGTTTTCCAAAGCAGATCCCAGCTCAACCCGTTACCCGCTCTGCGTCGATTGTCCGGTTTTCCACGTGCCGGCGGCGCAGATGTTTTTTTTTGTTTTTTTTTCGTTTTCCTCTTCCCACTTCAAAACTCACCTGTCTGCCCTCATTGTCCGTTTTGAAAAAAGCAGAGAGGCGGCAAGAGTCTGAGAACGAGTCGATGCAAATGCCACACGAACAAAATATTAAAAATTGATCACCTTTCCATTTGAATTCAAGGAAGCCATCATTCTCCATAAGCAGGCCTGTCTCTTTATATCAGAGGAACTGTCGCTTCTGTGATGCCTGTTTACAAAAGATGAGGTTGAAAATGAGACCTGCTCCCTGCGGACGAGCTCCTTGTATAAATATAAATAATGAATATTAGATTAATAATTTCTGCCCTTTAATAATGCACCAACAAACGCAATTCACTTACACTGAGGAAACTGGAGAATCCAACCAAAAACTAGATAATGCAGTGATTCCAAATAAAAAAAAAGGGGGGGGGGGGCGTATTGTTTCTAAGGAGGGCCAGGACAGGTTAGATGACCTGCTGCCCCCCCCTTCAACACAACTCCCCCACCCAACCGTCATGTCATGTCAAAACCAGGCCGGTGTGTGTGTGTGTGTGTGTGTGTGTGTGTGTGTGTGTGTGTGTGTGTGTGTGTGTGTGTGTGTGTGTGTGTGTGTGTGTGTGTGTGTGTAAAATTATTCTTCAATCATATCTCATTAAAATAGCCTCTTAAATAATGTCAAATAAAAATGTAATTACAAGCAAGGTAATCAGGGGAATATCAGTTAGGCTTCCCTCCCCCTAAGGGGGTGGTGAGGAGGTGGACTGGAGCAGCCTCTTCTGCTTTGCTGTATGGGAGTCTTCTGGGAATGGGGGGGGGGGTGGAGGGTGGAAATTTGATAAATGGTTCATTATGAAAACCCTTGTGCCAAAGCTAAAACTGTAATTAGCCTGAATTGGCTAATTGGATAGAAGTGGATGGTCTAATGACTTCCTGTCTCCTCGTTCAGCGATATGTGGAGAGTGTGACGGTGAAGTCATGTGATTAAAGTGGAACTGCTGAACTTCTCTATCGGCCAACCGGACGATTCTGTGTGTTTTTTGGGTACAACAGCGCTGATGAAACACTCAACGAACACAGCTCCATTTCTGGTTCCAGGCCTGCTGGTTCACACCCCAGGAAGACAGACGGCACAAAAAAAGGCCCTTCCTGGGGTCAGAAGCAGTCGATCGAATCAAGAACGTTCCGTCTTCCTCTGACCTCCTTGTGTTCCCTGACACACAAACACAAACTCACGAGGAGTACCGGAGCGGCTCAGCTCAAGGTGCTCAGACTCTCTGCTAATAACACCATCTGGAATTCACACCCTCCAAATAGGTTAATGTGTTTTTGCCCAGAGGGGCCTATCTACCTCGGCAACAGAACTCTCTCTGCACTTCCATTACGCAGGAACACCGCCACCTATTAGGGGCTTCGGCGTGAGGCGAGAATTCGAGAGGGAGTGTGTGCAAACTCTGCGATATGTGTGTGTGTGTGTGTGTGTGTTTGCTAGACGTGCCTTAAAGGTGCACCGAGGGCATCGCTGACCCAGAGCTGCCCGGCCGCGCCGTGATAACGGTTGTAGGAGACAATGTTACGGCCCCTGACAGCTTGTTAAAGACTCCACCGTGTCCTGTGGCGGCACCCTGCAACCACACCATGTAGAGAAAAGAAGTCAATTCCACACAAACAGGCGTTTAACATGTGAGGGAGTCAAGAAAACGACGGGAACAAGACGGAAGTTCGATTCTGGTGCGTTTGGTCCTTTTGTTTTTTATTTCTAACATTATATTTTGATTGAATTAATAAAGATATTTTGAAAACTTTTGTTGCAAATTAAGCAATTTTTAAAAAAATTTTAAATTACTTAGTATTTCAATAACTTGCCCATCACTTTCCAGGTAACATTAAAAAGGCTGAAGCTTCTTTGGCACATTTATTATGTTTTCTTCACAATAAAAAGCTTTTTGTCTCCTTGTTTTCTGTTGAAAGAGAGCGTTTTAAAATAACTTTAACAAGCTGTAAACACTGGAGTCACACTGACAGTAAATGTAAATCTACATGTGAAGCAGGAATCCTATGACAGCTCTAGAAAGTTAGACATTCATATTCTAGATTTAAGACTGCTTTTCTATTTATAGAAAAAGTATATTTTTTCAGAACAGTTATCAAGGATATTTGTTAAGTCTTGAATAACAGTGTATTAGTTTAACGTATAGTTGGATGTGTTTCAATCCAGCCTATTGCATTATTACCTAGAAATGTATTTCATAATAAGATAGTGGGTTTAAAACAAAAACATTTTATAACACCTTTGTTCTAATCCTCCATGTGTTACTACATTGGTGTTATTAAGAGAGCTTAGAGTAAAATGATCTGTCTGAATAGAGATGCTGATGCTGGAAGTGAACAGACAGATCCTCCGGGATCTGACGTCACATCCGGTTTTGAAATCACTTCAGAATGAACATTTCCAACTTCGAAATACGTTCACATCATTCTTGAATTTCACTTTTTGTAACATTCATCACTACAAAATAGTTTGTCTAGAATATAATCCCACCCTGTGAATCGTGCTGAAAGGTTAAATTCTACTTAGTTATAATATATTGTGGTCAAAAATGAATGAAGACTTTATTCTGTGGCCTCACATTGTCTCCAATAACCTCACAGGCCGGATTGATCCCGCCACACAGCGGGTTGTGAATGCTCAGTGTCAGCCTGACCCCTGGTGGACACCCAGCCCGCCCCACGCTGCACCCACTTCCACACGCGTCTCACACAATCAGCAAACATCTATAAAACTTGTATAAAATTTGTTATCATAAATAACTCATCTTTTGAGATATTTTGCATTCATTTCATTGATAAAAGCGTGTCCTAAATTGTTTTGCAGAAAAGTATTCAAACTAAAACGCTTTAGGCTGTTTGCTCCGGTCTTCATCTATGAATGTTTATTTATTTTGCAAGCAAGGACATTATTCATAATGTTTGTTGCCATATTTGATCGCAGGTCATGCAGAAATGTGCGTTAAATTGCTTTGGATCCTCGGAAGTGCGGTTCAGTGTGGCTGCTTTTGACAACAATAAATCAGACATTGAATATGTATTAAAAACTAAAGAGTCCTCAGAGATTAAATCTCTGTTCTGATGGATCCCACTGCTGACCGACCCGCTCTGCACAGTGTAAAATGGACATACCAGCTTGCAGACAGTTGAGCTAATTAAATGGGTAAAAGATATATACGGTCTTCTTAGAATATGCAAAATTAATACCAGAGCAAAGGACCTGCCTCCCTCAAAGACCTCATGGAGCCCCAGCTGTGTGGTGAGTTTTGATGGAGTGCAAATGAGGCTGGGTTTGTGTGCGAACATGTTCCTGTTGTGTTTTTTTTTATTTTATTTTCTTCAAAGTGCATTAAAAACTTTAATCCAAAATGACTGAGCTTGTGCATGGCTGTTATATTGTTTTCAAGTTTTGATGTCACCAGTGTGGTGATGTAATGATGTAATTCTATGGATAAGGGCTTAAACTAATAACCATCATCACAGTCCATCAATGTGATGATCATTGATTAGTATTCATCAATCAATCATTCGGGCTGTTGAATGTCAGAAAAAAATGGTGACGGCAAAGCTTTCAGATGTCTTTAAAAGTCTTGTTTTAAGCAATCAACAATCCAAAATAATGAAAATAAAAATGCTGATGAAAAAAATAAGATGATGACTCCTTTGTTAATAATAATAATAATAATAATAATAATAATAATAATAATAATAATAATAATAATAATAATAATAATAATAATAATAATAATAATAATAATAATAATAGTAATTAGCACTTGATTTTCAACAAAATGACAAATTTGTGAGTCGAAGGGCCAGCAACAGGATGACTCTCCACCGACTCACAGGGACTTTTCAATGCCTTAACCCTTATGTTCTGTCGTCCTGTATAGGACTGGATGAAGAGAGGCGATTGGAAGATTTTTTCCTCTTCAGTTTGCTTTCATCAAGATACAACTGATGCCAAAAGCCAGTTAGGAAAGACAGGTAAACATGTGATATGATGTTTATCTGCTGGGATCTACTACTGGACTGTATTCTGTTCATAAAAACTCATACAGGAAAGCAAAATTATCCCAATTTTTTTTTAAAAAACAGTCTTTTACTAAAATCAAACCATTTTGTTGAAATTGTCTCAAAGAAGAAGGCTGGCTTTGTTCGTATGTGTGAGAGAGAAACTTTATTTCACAGCAATCCTTTATTTTCTCTGTATTTCTGCGCATCCTTGAACCACAGTTGTAATTAACAGCGTTCGCCGTAGGGGGGCGCCCAAGCGAGAAGTCACAGTTACCGCTCCTGAAGGAGCCCCAGCCCCTGCCAAATTTCCTGGCCTTGACCATGCACTTGGGAAGCCATCATTTATTTTTGGAGCCCTGGGCTGCATGGCAGCTGTGAGACTGACGGAGGAAGAGGAGGGGGGAGGGCAGAGAGAGAGATGAGATGTAAGGAGATGGAGGGGAAGCAGGGCAACTTACGCCAGCGCCAGTGACACAAAAAGCATTGTCCTGATTTAATGGCTGTGAAGTCTTGCCTCCCTGTGGTCCAAGAAGCTGCTGATGCTTAATTAGGACGCACACACACAAACACACACACACACACACACACACACACGCACGCACATACACACGCACTCTTTAGCCCTGCCTTGCCAGGCGTTCTGCTTCCAGACCCTAGCAAGGATGATTCAGTTCAGCTCTTCCATCACAAGACATGAGTTATAAAGGTTTCTGTTGCGACGCAGCACAACTTCTTCAGTCCCAGCATGGAGGCTATAAAAATGTCACCAGGCTTTAGTGTGAAGAGTTAAATCTCTGATGAGTCATCAAGTGTAAAAATCAAACAGGCCTGTGGTCGATGATTCATCACCGTACGGGGAGTTGTAAGCCAGTCTGTGTAATGACAACGGGAGGAAAGGAAGCTAAAGGAGCGGCGAGGGAGAATTCATCCTCAG
The DNA here is from genome assembly GCF_040054535.1 of Antennarius striatus. Classification (NCBI taxonomy): domain Eukaryota; kingdom Metazoa; phylum Chordata; class Actinopteri; order Lophiiformes; family Antennariidae; genus Antennarius; species Antennarius striatus. The sequence goes on from NC_090783.1 coordinate 4,987,227, forward strand.
ATATGCTTTTCATGTGGTCTAATATAACTCAGATGTCAGATGGAGATGGTTGACAGGTATGACTGGCCAAATTGTTTGGCTAGATTTATGCATTTTCTGATCTTTTTTTTTTTTTTTGAAGATAACTAAGGTAAAACTGTGACTTCATTTTCATTAGACAGCAGATTCTTATTCTTAAACAGACAAGCTCTACTATCTTATTCACTGCATGGAAGATCTTATTTAATGGCATATGTATGCAGTATTCTGTATATGAGATGGATTCATTATAGAATGTATTTGTACTCATTCATTTACTGTCTAATGTCTTAACACAAATTCTTTTTTCAAATCTTTTCTCATTTCTTTTCTTTTTTTGAAGTTGAACATTTAAGACTGAGTTTCTTTTATAACACGGAACACCCACTGCCCCGTGGTGACAATGGAAGCGTCTTTGCAGCCCACTGAGAGGTTGGTACTGCCAGCATTAATATGGATGTGCATCAGACAGGTGGTACTTCTCTTCATATGCTTCTGGTGCAGGACCCAAATGAGCTCATGTCCCATTTGTACAGGTTTCTATTTCTGAAAAAAAAAAGAAAAGAAAGCAATGCTGCTTCTTCTTTATGTTTAACATAAAGTCCAACTCAGTGAGAAACATCGGATGAATATTTCACCGTCTCTTTACACAGAGAAATAAAGATACAAGACAAAGTCATGTACAAGCACCACACAAATATATGCCAAAGTGTTTCTTCTATGAATTTACATCCAAATGTATTAAAATTCTTTCTCCATTATCTGGAAATGCATATTTCTTAATTATTCATTGCAAGGCATTGAAACACCCAGGTCTTTTAAATTTTTTATTTCTGCTCAGCTTCAAACAGTAGATCTTGTAGAAGGGGACCCAGTTTTTGGGGTGTGGGAATTGCTGCGGGGCGAAGCTGACAGGATTTTCGGTCTCGAGGCACCTCTCGCTTTTTCATTACAGCAAAGCAAAGGAACAAATCCAGGTCAATTAAAATAAGGAACAAGAGGGCTGAGTGGTTGGCAGCGAACGAAATCACTACCAACATCTGCCACAAGGGGGCGCAAGGGGCCTGAATGTCTTGAAGCTGCAGAAAACATCCAGTGCAGCAACAAGGAAACAAGTGACAACCGAGATAACATGCATGGTATTTAAAACACCACCTTTAGATTTTACTGAGGGTTACGCAAGCCTTTGTGATATCAACTGTAACAATAAGCAAAATAAACATGATGTCGAAATTCAAGTTGCAATGTGGATGCAGAGCTAAAAGCAGTCGTCCCTTCACTTTTGGCACTTCATAAAAGTCTGTTAGACGACTCCTCTCGCAGGTCTCGCCTTTATCTGTCCTCCCAATAAAAGCTACTCTTCCAGGCTTGTTGTCACCTTCATGTGTGTGTGTGTGTGCATGAGTGTGAGTGTGTGTGTAAAAGACAGAGAGAGCAAGAAAGAAAAAGAAAGAGAGAGAGAGAGGGAGGGGGGGGGGTGAAGAGCATCCCTTCCTCACTTTTCATGACTGTCATTAAAAACTCTCAAAGTGACACGCCCACGTAAAAAGCATCAATGGCTATAACCTGGGCAGTGTCACATTGGATTTAATGGCCCCTTGTTCCTGCACCGCGCTGGACGGGAAATCATATCTTGATGTGAAAGGTGCTCTCCCTCGTCTGCCTCATAATATGTGACGCAGATGTTCCCGTGCATTCTGCCTTTGTATCTGTCTCATAGACACACACACACACACACACACACACACACACACACACACACACACACACACACACACACACACACACACACACACACACACACAGGCAGAAGAGGGACCAAGAAAAGGCCCGAGACTAAAAGGCTGTAATTGTGTTTATGACAGTGTCCTGACTCTGACACTGGCCCTTGTCCAGTATCCAAGTGTGTGAGATTGTGCAAGTGTATTTGTGTGTGTGTGTGTGTGTGCGTGGGCGCGTGCGTGTGTGTGCAGTTGATTCTGTGTGACTGCAGCCTTCTTATGACCTCCCTGATGGCCGGAGATGGGTTTAAGTCATAATTCTTCCGTCTGGCTTTACCCTTGAGCAATATCACAGGCACTCTGGGTGCAGCGAGTCAAACCACTGAGCTTCTCTCCTTCGCTGTGGATGCACTAAGTGAATCACAACACACCAGCCAAAGGTATTTCAGTTGGAAAAGCACAGCCAAACATCCCAGGATCTGTCTGATTTTTTACTCTTGTTCATTCTGACAGGGAGGAAAAAACAAAGGGCGACAATTGAGTTAAATGCAACAAAAATATGAGTTAAACTTTAAAAAAAAAAAGAAAGATGTTTCTTCATTTATTGGGAACATTGGGTACACTGGGAACAATAGCATCATGCTGCCCAGTGACCTTTCAGGATGTTTACAGCAGACACTAGAGGTAATGCTTTCTCCCTTTATTTTCTCTTCCTAATAAGGCTGAGGCATCTCTTTATTGATGCTGTAACGTTCCAAGACTTCAGTGACTCACATGCAGGATTGAAAATGTTGTCTTAACCAGTAGAGAATACGACCAAAATAACAAAAGTACAATCAAGTTCTATTAAAGTTTATTAAGCCAATGGTTTTCACAGAGGCTTTGCCACAGACTGTAAATTTTAAACCTCCAGCAAACTACAAATTGCAGACAGATTTATCTGGCAGCTGTGGGATTAATCAGCAATGTGTGAATTTGTTTAGTAAAGGCTTGATTTACTGGAGGTTTTGTTTACATGTAAAAAAATACAACACTCCAGGTTGAAACTGATAGAGTTGATTTATACACAGCAAAATCAGCTTGCATTTAAAGAAGCATCTCTGATCACCTTAAAAATAAAAGTCTAATACACTCCTTTAGGATGTGCTTTGGTTTTAAATAACTGAATAGTTTCCTTTGGATAAAAATTCAAAAATTACATATTCACTTTGTAAACTTTCGTGGCTGGCCCCACCAACAACATTCCTATTTTTAATCTCTGAAATAAATAATAAGCAATAAGAAGCAGCATCTTCACTGTTTTAAAACTCAGAATACAACCAAACGCACAAAGAACGACACGTAAACTTTGTTGGGCTTCAGTATGGAAGGGCAAAGGTTCATGTCTCGACTCCTGTCTGCCGTGCAAACATTTCCACTTCCTCAACATTTCATCCAGTGACACATGAGCCGCCCGTGGCCATTAATCTGAGGAGAAACAACAACAAAAGACTCTTGCAATACCATTATTACCATTATGGATGCTTGCCAACAACACTCCAGATTAACTTGCATGCCCAGCCATATTGGCAATTGGAACACCAGTGTAATGGAGGCTAATTGCCTGAGTGCAGGGTTAGTTTGTATTTCATGCAAATCTCATGTGCATAGCGGTGACACTTGGCTGACAAACAATGGCCATTCTGAGGCAAAAAGGCAAATGAAAATGGCTCAGACAAGGCTGTTTATTTCTTTTTGCTAATTATTGCTCACAAGGACTGATGACCTCATTCTTAAATACATATACAGTACTGTTCCATGAAGGCAGCTTTTCAATGAGTATGTATAACCTTCAGTTCAATGCTCCTACATGAATTATTATACGTTAACATGGGCTTTTAAATTATTTTTAAGCCATGTTTTGTTTGTTTCTGTTTTTTTTTTGTCGTTCTAGCAAAAAAAAAAATCAGTACAGACTTTTATTTAGCATGTTCACATAACCTAAAGTCTCAAACTTCTCCACCTCTTAGTGCAACAGGAGCGTCTAAGACATGATCTGAAAAAGAAGAAATGAAATGCTCCTGTCCTCAGAGACGCCACACGTTACCCTGAGCCTGCAGCGTCACGAGGAGAGGTCTGGAAACGTTACGACGCATCACTAACACACCATTAACAAAAAAAACATTCGCGTATCCATCCAACTGGATGAGCTCATAATGCAACACAGTCGTCATTCCAAACAGACTGAGTCATCACGGGAGAACACCCCCCACCCCACCGCCCCTTTGGAGGTCAGGGTTCAAGGACTCACGTGGACGGCGTTACCACATCGCTCTTGTTCCTGCTGTTTTCCTGTTTCACTGTTACACATGATTACTCGGTGAATACTCCGGTGCTGCTCCCTGACCTCCTGAAGGGGAGCGTTATGCTCCCCTAACCTTACCATCTGCATCACGCTGCCATTTGTTGCCAATATAAATCACACAAGCCCCCCTGTCTATGCTGGGAATAGCCCTCTTCCAGATAAGAAGGTCAAGTGTCACATTTTTGGCCAAGGTTGACAGTCCTCCGAGCTAAATAAAGATCCTAGAGGTTGCAGAGCAGCAGAGGCCCTCGCACTCAATTAGGATTAAAAAAAAAAAAAAAGGAAAAAACATCAAAGTTGGACATGGATTTGGGTTACTGAAAGACAAGGAAGTAGAGCAGGGAATCTTATAGATGTCCACCCCAGTGGTGCATGTGAGCACACACTTCATTCTGACTTGATTCTGATATAAAAAGGACAAATATCTAAATTATGAATAAGACGTGGATGTTTTCACGATGTGCCATCGTTACAATAATTCCAAAGTGTGTGTTTATTCTGTGCTGACCCACCAGGGACCTCTGACCCGGTCGACCGAATGTGTGAAAAGAGAATGGGACTTTGAGGTCACTATGATTATTTACATACAACACAACAGAGGTTAAAGCCGGTCAAGTTCACACATACCAAAACATAATTTATTTGCAAAGGAAAATAGTTTGTCTCCCCGTGCGAGCAGGCAAATACAGTGACGTCATTAACTTCATCTGCCATGGTAACCTGAGTCAGAGATGAGTAACCCAAATGCTAAATTATGAAGCTGTGATGGTTTTGTTCCTCGTATGGTGTTCTGATACCTCCACAGAACCCCCCACTTCATTGTGTCCATGGGCACATTAGATGTTTATTACGTGGTGATTCACCTTGGCGTTGCTGAATATGTGCACAGATACAAATAAAACAGATCGAGACAAATGACGTGAATGTCTCAGCTGCATCGCAAACACACTTCATTAAAGAGATGTTCAGGCAATCCTGGTCATCCTTTGTTCCCTTGTGGAAAGGCTAAAGAGTCATGCTGCAGTGATCAGAGTGGAAGTCTCACTCCTCTTTCCCTCCCTCCCTCCACTCTGCTGTAGTTCCACAGCTCTGCCAGCTGGTGGTGCTGGAAGACTTGAGTCTTTCCTGCTCTTTTTTTTTTTTTCCCTTCCTGTGTAACAAGGCTGTCACCTCTTCTATCCTCCTTTGTCCTCTCCCCTCCATCTCTCACATCCATACGTCAACACTGAGCCACTGCAGCATCCTCTGGTAGGCCCTGAGTCCGTCTGCTTTGACGTGGGGGGCTGAGGGGTGAACAAACTACACCAGAGATGAAAATCCATTTTTGAAATTATACACTGTTTGGTTGGGGGTTTTTTTAATATCCATCAACAACCTGTACGTTTCTGAGGCTGGAATCAACTTGGAAAAAACTGTGGCTTCATCAGTGCAGTGTTTCTTTAAAGAAGCGCTCGGTTCAATAGCATGTCTGCCTCTAGGTCATTTGTATGAATGGTATTAATTAGGTTTCCTGTGAGGCCACACAGCCAGCAGCTCGGTTATGATTCCAGTAGGTAAATATTTGCCTGTGCTAGCCCTCACTCGGTGCCATAATGATTCTTTGTGTGTTGCACTGTGTACAATGCCTTTCTGTGTACACATCACTCAGTGCCTATGCCCGCCCGCCTGCCTGCCTGTGAGTGCGTGCATGTCAGTGTGCATGTGTGTGTGTCTGAGTTGCAGCTGAATCTCTGCCCCCCCCCATCCTCAACCCACCCTCCACCCCAACATTCCCTCTCCACAGCTGCAGCTCGGCCGAGTTTGATCAATAACGCGTCCTTCATTCTCAAGTCGGGCCTGACCTTGGCAGCCTTTTGTCTCCTTCCAGGGGCCAGAGTGCGCATGTACAGGTTGGAAAACAAGGCTCTCAAAAAAAATCCACCCTTGGAAGAAAAATAATTCCCCTCACTGCTTCCACACCACAGCATTCTCATTAAGAACCTAATGAATCACATATTTATAGCGTTTTTATCTTAGCGTAATGAGGTGATGCCACTTTTGAACTCATTTGCTAATTTACCACAGGCCACACTGAAATGGAATAAACTTACAATTCCTTGCATATGCTGCCGAATTCATTTTCACAGGGACACCATCAATCCAGGACGGCGGACTCCGACCCCCAAAAAAGCCCAACAGGCGAAACAAAGAGCATCTATGTGCAGATGTACAGATGACAAAAGAAAAGCTGTGTCCCAAGATGTTTAAAAGCACTAAAACATGGAAGTGTTTCTACAGAGGGCAGTGGAGGTTGATCTGACAGATCCAGTTACATGTTAATGCAGCTTAATGTAGCCTGCAGGTGGCTTCATTTATAGACCAGTCACCGTAGTCACTCTGTGTGTCGTTCAGTAATGGATATTTAAATGGACAGTAAGTGAATAACTTTGCTGCACTGTCAGGTACGTATTCAATTGTTCTATCATTTGAATTAATACAAGAAGTTGCTCTTGTATGCATGGCCACACCATCATGCTTCATGGGGTCTATAGTTGACTGTGGCTGGTAGAGAAACTGGGATGCTGTGGAGGAACACTTTCAGCAGCATCATTCGTGATCCATTTGAAAACAAGACAGGCTTAAAATAAAAGCTAAATGTGATTTTTTTTAAAAGGTTGGGCTTTCATTACAAATGTGTTTCTTAATGTCAAACCTAACGAGTTTAATTATGAATTATTCAAACAGTTGTTCATCAAATTACTTCTGAAGTAAATGCAGGATGATGAGTACATTTGTACACAGGCCATTCATTAATTGGTTTCTTCGGGCACGTCGAATCAAGATCAATTACGACACCGGCGCATTAGTAGTGAAGAATTAAAAAGTTATAATCCTTTTCAAGTCTTGTGGTGAAACAGTAGCAGATACGCCAGCTCCAGGGGGAGAATCAGAGAATGCCTGTCTTCATCCCACTTCCAGAGGAGATTTATGATATTTTCAAGAGTTAAATCACAAGATACTGTATTATAAAAAACTACAGCTCCTAACAAAAAATGAGTCTTCTTCAAGATCTGACCTGATTTAACTCTAGTCCCTACATTTAGTTTCTACTATTACCTCTTTGATGACGGACACAAGTTAACTATAAATCAAACCTCAGCATTTATTGACAAGTTTCACATTTACAAAAATAAAGACCGCTCAGACTTTACAGGAGCAAACTAGCACAAAAAAAACATAGGGTAAATGTCCACTGACACATCAAACACTGGAACATAAAAATGAAACAACAGAATGATAACTACACTTTCCTCTTCTGGGTGCTGATGTACAGGACTGTGGAGAGAGAGAGAAGAAAATAAAGTAAATAAAAGCTCTGCAGGAAAATAGTCTGAAGTTTTATTGAACACAAAGACATCCTTGAGACCAATCTGGAATGTCTTCACATACAATTTGTTCTGCTCTCATCTGACCCAGAGATTAGTCATCAAGCAGCGAAGAACTGTGGGGTCAGGTAATTGGTGAAAGGACAATGTTGAAAAGTTTCTGATTACCAATTACTATGGAGTGTTGCCCCAAATTTGCAAAATATTCTGGTAGCCCCACTATTTGGGTAAATACAGTTCATTCAAGGGATTAAATGTAAAATTATTTGGAAAGGGTCATTAAGGGCAGACGTGAAAGGCTGCAGAAATTCAGGAAAAAGAATCATTACTTTTAAAGTTTATTTATTGTAAACTAAAACAGTCCCACTTGATTTCCAATCACAGAACTCCTTGTGTGAGAATGAGTCAATTTGAAGGAAATTCTACAGTAAATACAGCCGATGTGAGGGCAAAGGAGGTGAGTTAGAACACAGATATACCAATTTAAGATAGATATTTCCAAATGACAACATCCTGGGATAGCTTTACTATTAATGGTCTTAAAATTGAGCGATTTGAATTTCATATTTGGGGCTGTATGTCATAAATTGTTTAAAATGGGTGCATATAATTTGACACAACCCAAAACAATCAGGTAACATTCAACTGTTTACTGCGAACTTAAAAGATATTTTCCTGTCTCTACAAGAATATTTCACATAACTTCTTGCCTCCTCTTCCTTTATGGACAACAGCTTCATCCTGTTGAGCTCAAACTTGAATCAGAAATAACTTTAAACAGGCTCCAATACAAGAAACACATTTAACAACCTAAACTTGTATATCCCCTTATCCTGAGGTACCAAAATGTCTACATACTATAAATATATGAAGGAATCTCACCATTGTTTCCCCTGAGAAAAGCATCTCCATACTTATTCTTGAGTTGCCCATTGACGTACTCTTCTGTCTGCTCTATAGCGATGTTCATGTAACCATCCAGACAGGCCAACACACCTACAGACACAACATATATATTAGTTACGGTCGATTACAATGTTTCCAGATGAATTAACATGTTGGCTCCCTCACCTCTGTAATCGACACCAGAGTTCAGTTTGACGACCACAGGTCTCCCGATTATCTGCTTCAGGAAGTCACTCGGGGTTTGCTTTCTTAGACTCATCTCGACTGGAAAATGAAAAATGAAAAATACATAAATAAATACATAAAAAAGTCGAGTTACATTTACACTACGCCGCTAATAGCTTGTTTGATACCTAGCATTCCGTGCACAAGTAGCCTTATAGCAAGCTAGTTGTGTAGCTAAGCTAACTCGCTAAATTTCCTCTCCAATGAAAATAGTAGACGGTTCCGCGGGTCGTTGTGATTGCGAATGCTTTGCTTGCGTTTATCGCAATCGAAAAACGGTGCACGACATATAGAAGGTTCATTTAGGTATTTGTTATCGGTAGCTAAATGTTCGATAGCGTTCCACTTACCCGAGAACGTTGTCCAGACGATTGTATTCAGCGGAAGTGGGTTAACCAATCACTGCTTTGTGCCTTACGGGGTCCCGGTGAGGACAAAAGGCGTATGAGCGCAAAAAAGAAGAATCTATTCACATTTCTTCCAGACAACCAGCAGCCAAACCAGTTTGACCGTATGATGTGTACACTGGGCTTAAGACAATCTGGAATCAATGCAGCACCTTATTATTGGGTTTATGTACACTACAGATGTGTATACAGCACACAAGCAGGTAGAATATATTGTGATTTAAATTCGATATCAGAACATAAGTTCTTCCATTCATGCAACTTAGCGGCAGAAATTGTATTTATCATATACTAGTACATGGAACAATCTGCCTAACTGGTTTTCTGCATCTGAATCATCCCCAAGGAAAAGTGGGAGCAAATTAGGGTCCAGTATCTTGCTCAAGAATAATTGGGTATATTGGGGGGGGTGTGAATCAAAGCACCACTTTCTAATATGTGGGCACTTATTCTTACCCGAAGCCACATCTGCCCAGAAAGGGAAGATTGCTGTCAGCAGGATTCCAACCTGCAGAGGAAGACCCCAATGGATTTTGAGTCCATCAACTTAACTACTCTACTATGACAACATTTCTTGTTTACTCTCTAAATAATTCATACTCCTATTCAAACGTATGAACAGTTTCACTGAAATCACTAATTCAGCAGTATTTAATATATTTGGACCTGGAGGGAAGAATTGTAGCACAAATATTTGATTAATTCTAGACAAATTATCTTATTGAATGGAATCAAGGTCATTTTTTTTGCAAGCTAGTACAGCATTGCACTATTAAGTATAATAATCTGTTAGCTAAGGAAAAGAGAAAAAGGCATTCCCATCATTAATTATTTATTTTGAGTGGTGGTATTGAAAATGTCTTGTTATTTGTTTAATTAATGATGTAATTATCTCACGTCATTGTTTGCATGTTTCTCATTTCATTAACATTACTCATTACATTAATGGTTTAATAACTTAGAATGTAATTAATTGTATGTACTGTATGTCGTATTTTTTTAAAAAGCATCACAGGTTTACTGTGGTTGCTGCTTTTGTGACTGTAATTTAAATGAAGCATCAGAGGTCTCAGATCTTTTCATAATGTTATTCTGCTACGGCCAGGCTATGCTGTGAAGGATAAGAGAATGTCTACCGTCTGATAAAACTCTGGTTGCTGGGTGCATGACCCACACACTGCACAGCTTGGGAGGTACATGAAAAATGGTGTAGGGAGGAAATAGGGATAAAACAGCTAGGTGAAAGATAGAAGAGGATAGAGGGAGGGAGGATGTGCCAGTACGTGTTAACAGAGACAGAGAGGTTGAGAGAAAGAGAGCAAGAGAGAGAGGGATTGTGAGAGGTGGAATCATAAAGTACTTCTTGTGTGTCTAGACAGGTTGCTTGTTAGCAGGGCATGGCTAGCCCTGTGGAGGCTAGAGGTTAATTTGGTATCTGCTGCTGTGTTAAACTAAGGTCAGTACTACAAGTCCTTAAGTCATAAACAAGAGTAGTTAAGAGCCGTGTATACACCTAGGCACCGGTTAATGAATATTCAGTGCTTCCCCCCCCCCCTTCTCCCCTGCGCCTTTCTATTTTGCTTGCTTTGAAAGAAATTTTGGAAATGACAAAAACAAAAGCACAATTTATTTCTATTGCCTTCAAAAATGACCTCAGTACACTTAAATTCACTCGTCCTTTGTTATCATAATGCACAGCCCAAGACGTTTTTTTGTTCTTGTTGTTTTTTTCAATATGGCATGCTCATCATGCAGCTCCATATCCTTAAAGCACCAAAAGTAACTACAGATAACGTGTTTCTGATGAAACAAAAAAAAAAAGAAAGGTGATATTTTTAAGTTTCTCGCTAAAAGCAGACGTTTAACCAAGTCTCTCTATGTCGTCACTGGTATTTTGATGTTTTTTCATAAAGCTTGAAACTGGGCACCCAGTGAGATTCATGAGTAAACTGTAGTAGCCTCAGGCTCTGGGATGGATGAGGATTGCTAATTTAGTTAGTTGAAATATAGAGCTGGTCAGACACAGATACTATGATCAAAAACCATCATCACCATATTACCCACACATTATAAACCTAATCATTTATTTTGACATAAAATTCTATAGGTAGCAAAACGCAAGTTTTATAAAAATTTGCTGTAATGACCATTAAACACATGCCAGTGGTGTAGTTCATTCTAATCATTGGCTCTAATTGTTGTCCATTACAGAAAGTTATTGCGAATGCTAAAGCTGATATTCTTGTAAACCAAATTATTTTGACTGTATTCCTATTAAAATATTTGCTAAATGTTTGTTAAATTAAATCATGTTACTTTGTACTTCAGTTGTTTTCAAAGTAAATCATTATTTAAAGCTACTATTCTCACTTTTTGTTAATGAGAGTTTTAAATGTGTTTAATATGAAAGGTGTCACTATTAGTGCCTCAACGGTTCTCCTCAGCTTTAGCGAGTATTTCAGCATCTTTCTGCTTATTAATTTGTGTTTGTAGCTCACAACTTGTCTGAGTTTGCTCTCACTGCTCTCATTAGTGTTACTTCTTCCTGCAGTAGGAAGCTGTTTTCAGCAAAAAATCAAATTGTATTTGAAAAAAATCTGTGAAAACCACCTGCCCAGCACCAAACACACACACTACCAAAGTTTGCAAACTGGTGAGCTGAGCTGATGTCTGTAACTTTTGGTAAAGGTGTGAATAAACAACTGTTTGCTAATAAATTATACTTAATCAACTTTGTGAAAAGGTGTTATTCATGGATGCCCCAAAGTGGCCAAAATTAATTTTTATGAGATTTAATGACTTTAAACGGGTTGAAAATGGTGCTTTCTAGTGGTTCCTATAATATCTAGCGGCATTATCAGTGAAAACATTATGTATCATTTAACCAGTCATCCTACATGATACCTGGTCACTCTTTAATTACAATCAATCAGGTATTTCCTGGTTCCTATCATCAGTCTGGTCTACTACTGTTCTGTTCTGTGACTAAACTGTGAGTGACTCTTTTTTTTTTTAATGCTTTGACCATCTAGTGTAATAGCGATCTACCAGAAAGCAAACCAGCAGTACTGTCAATTTAGAGACAAATCCTGTCTCCATCTCCAGACCCCTTAACCTCGCAGGGCGGGCAAGTGAAATAGAAAGATTATGCTCATGGGAGACGCTATTGTTGGTGGGAAATAGGAGACTGGACCAAAGGAGGCAGGGGCTCAAGGTGAGTGGGAATAAGAAGGGGGTGCATCCCATCTAGTATACCAAAGCAATATGCGGGAACTGGCGGAGGTGGGGGGTTAGCTGCGCAGGTTGAGGATGAAGTCTAGACTGCAATGACCCTTCTGAAGCCAGGTTTTGTCTCCAGGTCAACCTTGATATGGAGAAGATAATGGAAAAGCTTGGGGGAGTTTAAAAAAAAAAAAAAAGCAGATTGGTAGACAGAGTGCCCTCGTTCTTGCTTCTGGTAATCCCCAACTGTATGGAGGTAATAGCTTGGAAGTGATGGGGAATCTTTCTTCCATCAAAAAGAGACCTGGAAACCTCGGCTGCATGATGTGATGCTTGGATCTGTTGCCTTTAGTGCCACGGTAGTTGTTTTCAGAAGCTGCTTAGCTCAAAGCCCTTGTGAGTCCAACCCTGACTGTTTGCTGTTCCCCCCCAAAAACAGTTTATCAGAGCTGCACATCCATCCATCAAACATACAGCTCTGAATCCCTTTGTCATAGCCTGCAGCTGTCCAGTAAAGAATCTAAATTACAACCAATGGCAAGTCATCCACTGGGTGAAATAATTGTCATTGTGCCTTGGGTTTTGTTCTTTGTTATTTCCTTGCCAATGGCACATTGCTCAACATTCACTTAATGACTCAGCTCTGAGCAATGACAGTTGACAGTGGTTGGTTTGCTTAGGGGGCCCCATGTGGAATGAAGGGGTTGCACCACACACACGAGGTGAGATGTAATCGTTCCCTGTAATTTGGAGCCGATTCGCTGCTCCTCACAACTAACATGACAGTCCTTCTCTTCTCTGTCTCCCAGCAGCCACCAAGCTCCACTGCCTGCAAAAGATTTAAAGCAAAGGTTCAGTGAACCAATTCTGACGGGTTGGTGTCCCCCAGAGCTTAGTCCCAAGACCATCTCAAATCAGCTACAGCCCTGGAGCCATGTTCTTTCCCCGGGGAGTGGCATCATACAGACAGTAAGACTGCCCATCCTTGGCTTTATGGCCCAGCCAGCATGCAACTCTCCTGAGATCCACCTTAGTGGAAAAGGAGCTGTGTGGAGCTTATTCTGAGGGCTCTGCTTATATCTTGTGGTCTTTCTGTCTGACACCTTCACAGCATCCTATCCTCTTCCACTTGCCTCAATACCTCAATCTCAGGCAAGGAAGAAACTCAGTTTAAAGCCCAACATCTAGTCTTCAGTCTTTGTCACTTGGAGTGAGAAAAATGAGTATGAAAACACGCAAGTTTCGACAATATGACAGGCTTATTTGGGCTGGTTTTCCTACAAACATCTTGTCAAAAAAGTAATTATGTGTACCGTAACTTATAATTGCTTTTTTTTTTCCCTTTTCTTTCTTTTTTTTTTTTACATTGACATGTTTTATTGTTAAGACTGTCAAACTGACAGTCAGTTTCACAAGAAAATTTGGCAAACGCCATGAGCAGATCACCCAGTTTGATCACTTTGTCACAAAGCACTATCCTACCAAGTTGTCAAAGAGACACTGTAGTGGTTTTGCTTGATAGATGGTGAATGGTGCTTATTCAAGGAGCCACTCCAGTGCGCCCATAAATATGCATCGTGACATTTGGAACAAAGCCGCTCGTCCTCTCTTTCCTGATGAGCTCTGCCTGCATACTATAACATATTGCAATGCTGTCACACCTTGTGTTTCATAGCCAATCTCGCTGTTCATCAACTTGGCAGATAACCTCTAGATGTTGACAGATGATACGGGGGATGGCATTAGTGCTCTACTGTATGTATGCAAAACCAGGAAGTGAATTTCTAACAGGGACGCTTTCACCAGTAATTGATAAATAAGCCTTAGTAGTTTAATGTATACAGTTTTATTTTCTGAATATTTTAAAGGGACATTGATACACTAAACTCTAGATAATCCAAGCCCATCAAATTTCTCTATAGACCAACAACAGGTCAGAGTGGACGACATGTTCTCACATTGTTCCCACAGGCTGTAGTCTGTTAGGGAAAGTACAGTACTGAAGTATGCTCCCTGTTCTCCTGTTCTCACTGTAGCATTAAGAACATAGCTGGCTTCTTTCTCCAAACACTTCATTGCTTTATAAAGGAATAAATATCCAAGACTGCCAGGAGCAGTTCCTTTCAAATCCCACACACATACATATCTCTCTCTCCTCCTCTCCCTCTCTCTCTCTCTCCCTCTCTCTCTCTCCTTCTCTCTCTCTCTTTCGCTCTGTCATTTGACCAGCAGGGCTTCCTGCCACTGAAGACCTGTGACTCAACAGCCAGAATACAGCACCATTCACTAGCCCACCCTTTTGAATATTCAGAGAAATAAGAGAGCCGAAGCACCGACCCATCCATCCGGTACTCATCCACATTTATCTAAAATAAGGAAGTGTGTGTGCGTGTGTGTGCGTGTGTGTGCATGTGTGTGCGCGTGTGTGAGTGTGCGTGCTTAGAAAGGCAGGGATAGTTACAAGTGGAACTAGATATCCAAACGGATGCCGTGGTAGAGGGGCCATGTGGGTCTGTTTTACACTAATTTCTTTATCCCTTTCACAGGAGTGCCATGTTACAACAGAATTCCTGAGGCGAGCCAATGGCCCGATAAATCTGCCGGAGCCTCTCTCTCAATTTGTCTCCATGGAATGTCAGCTGGCAAGTGCCCAGACACTGAGAACCTCCTTTCACAAAGCGCCAATCTAACAGACGAGATCCCATGTTGGACTTACTGTACACGGACTGGCATGGATAAATTGCCACGTGCCTTATCTAGGTCTCTTCATGTCTAACTGTCTGAGGTCTTGCTCCTCATGAGGCCTCCGAGGGCTACTTCATCCCGGCCCAGGTGATTAACCTAAACGTCTGAGTGGGTGACATTGACAAAATGCAGGTGTCACAGAAGACAAACCTGTTATATGACACAGATGCTGTGTCAAACAGCCTCAGTCCATCTGACCCACAGTGTGAAAAGAAACTGCGCTATTTGGTGTTGATCATCAGTGTGTGGCACAGTCTCCCACATAGCTCGTTCCAGGTGGTGGAATGGCAGAGTGGGAGAACGGACCATGTTTGTGTGAAGATGCAACAACTATCTCTATCTTTTTCTCCTTTTCCCATCTCTCTCACACCCTCCCTCCTTCTCTCCCCCCCCTCCCTCCCTCTCCCCTTCAAACAAGCTGCTGTAGCACTCTTTGTACTCTATTTAAAGGTCATAGGTTAGCAAACAACCTGATGCCTTCCCACCTGTACCCCTAAATGAGTCATGAATGAATCCACTTGTTTATTTATATAGAGGGAAAATACATAGAAGTGTAGCTGAGTTTCTTTTCCTGTCAACATATCAAGTTGCTCAAATGAACTTTTCTCATGTTTTATTGATTTTATTAAAAATGTCACTGCATTTGCTTCAAAAAGAGTCTCTTTTAGACATTAATTGGTAATGGTGTGCAAAAATGCTCACAGATACAAATGCAGATAATATTATTCTCCAGTTACATTTCTTTAATGACCATACAGTATATAACTGCTGAATCACATTGTGTTACTCTGGGTGTATTAAAAGAATGAACAGATTGCATTTTTATTTTACTTTTTTGTTTTGTTCTGTAAATGAACTGTATTTACCACCAACAGTTTTGTTCCTGAGCCCAGTGTAAATTTTCTTTCTAAAATCATGTCTCATAAAACTGCGACCCCACATTTGCATGTAAATGGCTAAAAAAAATTGTTGTTTTTTTTAGAATGCCTTTCATTTTCTGTGCTTTTTCAATCACTTGTTACCAATCAGCCAGTTTGCCTGTGGAAGGTTCCAATCAGTTGCATTTGAGCAATTCACAACATTCCCAATCGTTCTTTGCTCTGTTTCTAAATGTGTTGCTAGCACCAAATTTAAAAGCATATTTTTACAAAACTACAAAACAGATGAGTCAAATGTGTTATCTTTGTACTGCTTTCAATCGGATAAAAAAAAAAAAAAGCAAATTATTGTATTGTAGAATTTTGGAATTAGAGGGTGTAAAATGAGTCAAATGATGCCGGGCAAAATTAAAACAAAAACAAAAACAAATGAATACACCCCTATCCTTCACAAATTTTCAGCATAGTCTACCACAAAAGTGTATTTAAGGGGCTCATGTTGCTGCCTGACAGTTGGCATGACTAAAAAACAAGCATGTGCCAAATGGAGCTGCCAATGCTCAGCATGGCCGATTTTAATATTTTAATGCTTTTCATTACAACAGTATGGGCCAGATAGCCTTTCTGACGTCCAGACAATTGTCTGCAAATGAACAAGATTACATGACTAGGCCTGAATGACAGAGCTACTCACTGCTGCCTACCCCTGCTACTTATCTGATGGTAGCCTAGCAACAGATCCCTGACCTGGCTTTGACCTCAACCCGATAAGGTCAGCACCTGAAGATCCTCCTATTGGAGGGTTGGCTGAGGGAGAGGAGGAGCTTGGGGATGCAGGGAAACAAAGAGTCCCCTGCTTCCCACTGACAAAAAAGAAATGTTGCTACAAAAGAATGCCAGACCTCTTTACTGGGTTTTGTTATACCTGTGTGTGCGCACGCACACATGCATGTATGTGTGTGCGTGTGTGTGTGTGTGTGTGTGTGTGTGTGTGTGTATCTTTTATGTGTTCATAAAAGAAAGCAGTCGTGGGTACAGTATCTACCATAGCAGATTTCGACAGCGGCGCTTTATTTTACGGAGGGTCAGAAACGTTTCCTTCCTGAACGCAGCATCAATGAGAGGAAAAACAGGAGCCGTAACTGTTCATTATGACAACTGCGATAGAAACAAATAGAAGGGACACATTATTAAGGAGGTGGTGAATGTAAAATTAATGGCCTAGAGCAGTCCTCCCTGACAGACATCCATATTTCTCTATCATTTGTTTGCACAAACATACAAACGTCACCTGGTTAAACAGCGGCAATATGGAAGTATACCCAAATTGCGATTGTGGCAGCATCCTATTAGACCATAGCAATAAAATCAAGCAGGGACTGGTAGCACATTACGGATATCAGGACCTGCACAGCACGCTCCATTACAATATAAAGTGACATTAATCAGCAGAGGTCCTCTTCCACACAGAGAGAGGCATAAAACAAACGTGCAAATCACACACACTGTTGTGCACAAGCCTTTTAAGCACAGCTCAGAAGAGCACATGATTGAGTGTTATTTAATATCGTTTTAAATGGTGAAAAATATTTATCACAGACTCTGTAAAATTAATTCAGACACATAGTATAGAAAAATATCAATGGCAGGGTAGTGAACAAATTGCTATTCACAACACTTTTTGTAATTATTTTTGCACTCCCAGCCTCTTGAATAGAAAAGTGATTTAGAGGTAGGTGGCTGACATTGTTATTGCCTTGTGCTCTGTGACTTTCTCTAAAAAAAATATTTAATAGATGCAAACTGGTTAGAATGATAAAACAGCACATTGTTTTTAGAGCTGCTCTGGAGATGGGTGTGTCGCTGATTTCTTTCCATTTTAAGTTTAGACAGGAGAAGCATTTTATACTGTACATCTCTCTGTCTGTCTGATGCGATCTGTTGGCACTGCAGGCGTAATCATTCAGCATGTCAGCTTTGGCACTGCTAAAATAACTCTTGTCCCTGAGTGGAAGGACCTTCACTTCCCTCCAGGGCCGTTTTTTGCAAGACCTCTGCCCCAGTTCACCCAGGGCAACCTAGGCTCCTCCTCTGTGTCTCTGTGTGTTTGCGCCGTCTACTTACTGCAGGGAAACCGTTGAAGGTCAAAGGGCAGGAAGTTGGCCACCTGCCTCCGTCACACTAATAAAAGTAGTCGAACAGAGGGAGAAAGTGGTAGCAGGAAAGCCAGGATGTAGCAGAAACAGAGAACGTATGACTTCTTGTAAAGTATTTGTGAATGTTTTCCCCTAATAGTCGACTTTACACAGAGGCCAGATGGGTTAGAGCACTGATATCTCCAAATAAGTAAAATAGGAAGTTGTATCCTAAGATCTCCAGCACGGAGATGTATGTTTATTTGCTGGAGGATTTTGTCGACCTTTGTGAAACTTATCTTATCAGCAGACTTTACGCCTGATTAAAGGAAGCGAGTGATATGCGCTTTTCAGTTCTTTAAGACCACCGCTGAATAATCTGGCACAGGAATCTCTCCTTTGGTATTTGCTAGAGGCGACAACTCTGCTTGCTCCCTGCATAAATGTGCCAACCCAGGACGGGAGCATAGAAGACTAGAGGGCAAAAAGGGAGTGAACCACCTGCTTCTGTCACACTGTCAGGATGAAGGCAGAAGAGTGCAAATAGGGTGAAGTGTGTGTGTACGTGTAGGGGTTGGGTTGTGGATATTGTGTAGGAAGGGGACAGGTGGTACGCCGGACAGCGCTGGCAGAAGCCACCCCAGGATTTATCACTCAGCGACAGTCACGGCTGGGCAGGGGACAGATGTTTCTGTTTACCCCAGGGCAACATCTGACCGACCAAGCCTTACGTTAGCCCAGCCAGCCTCGCCCGCACAGGACGGGAGCTGCAGAGGCTGGAGGAGAGAAAGCGAAAATGAGAAGAAACTGGAGGATGTTCAGTTTGTCCCCTAGGCACAAAAGCATTAGCTAATTTCTCCACAGTCTGCTCCATCCTCCGCTGAAGCACCTGAAACTCATTTAGCCCCGACTAACTGTGGTACCACTATAGGGAACCATTTTAATAAGTAGTAATAATGCCGACTGAAAATGTGAGCTGTTTTCAAAGCAGGGAACCTGAACCAGTTATTGAGAAGTGAAGCAAAACAGTTGTAATTGACCCCAAATCTTGTCTACATCTTTACTTAGATAGGAGAGCAGACACACTGTAGTTATTACGATTTCACACATAAAAGTGCAGCAGGTCATTTCTCTCCTAATGAAAAACAGTAAGAAAAGACAATGTTTGACGCTGTTGTGAAGTATAGCGTGGGATCATGGAAGTCACCGCTTTCACGTTTAAACAATCGACTGTGCTGTTGCAAAAGAAGGATCCAGTTCTGGGCAATTACAAAACAGTAAAAAACAGATTGGATATGCTGCAGACTTCCTCACTCGCCCTCTGATGCATCATCGGGGTGTGTTTTTTTAAAGGATTTTTAAGGACTTTCTTGCAATAAGAGGATGTAAAACGGTCGTGACGCCATCAACAGGTGATCAAATGGAATGAGTCAAAGCATACAAAACAAAATTCCAGTTGTTCCAATGAAAAAATGTCACATATTAAGCCTCTGACAACTGAATGCCTATTTTGAATTTGTGCATTAACTACAGAGTGTGTTCCGTCTGAGAAATTTGAGCACCGGTAATATAGCTGGAGCGCTCATCCCTGGATCAATGAGAAATGACCTTTAGGTTCAACCCTGAGCTAGGTCATGTCAGTGTTGCCATGGCTACTATCAGCAGACTGTACCTCTGCCAGCATTACCTCAGCTGCCTGGCATTGTCGAGGTCAGAGAACAGGCTGTGACCTCCCCACAGTGACAAAAACTCAACCTGGAACAAAAAAAAACAACAAAAACACCCCCACAAACATGAATCGTCACGTATATTGCACTTGTATGTTAAAGAAAATGTTTAGTTAATGTAATGGCACCAGATGCAGAAGTTTTAAATTTCTCCAGTGATTTATATATAAAAATGCGTCAGCTTGGTACATTGAGTTTGACATTACATGGAGTTTGCCTTCATTAATCACCACTAATGTGTTGAAAAAAGCAAAGAGCGAATGCAAAGAGCAAGATTTATCACTGACTGAGCCATCCAGCATGAAAAAAACTGAAGGAAGAACGCCAGCTTCAGCTAGAATTCATGCAAAATCTGCACACATAAAAAGAACATACAGTGTACAACACAATAAGCAGCTTCTGAGTGTTTAAAAAGAGTACTTCTTTTCCCCTGAGGTAGTTTGAGAAATCAACTAGAGGTCTTGCCATATGCATATTTTGTGCTGTTCACAAAAATATAGACAATGTGCGAGAAATACAGAAATGCAGACAAATTTAACCTTTCTCCTCTGAGAGTTCATCCAGTCTGTGGTCACACTCTGCAGGTGAAGGTAAGAAACACAGCAGTCGACACAATAAGTCTATTAAAACTGAAATGTAAACCAATACAGTATTCAGCATCGCAACCCCACATTATTCTTCCCACAAAGGAAAACTCAAATGGAAAGTCTTAATCATTTCATGCAGTCGATGCAGTAGTAAATAACTTTTTTTTTTTCTTCTCTTTTCTATTTGTGGAACATGTTTGTCCACCCTCCTCCTGATAGGCTCCGTTTAATCATGTTGTTCTGTTTCCTAATTAGCAGAAATGCAAAGTGTCTTTGTCACCTGTGGACAACCAAGAGGGCTAATTTGGGCTTTTCACTAATTGCCACGGTAACGAGCCTCCTGCGCCTCCGCTGGGGGTGGGTGGAAGACATGGCAGGAGGAGGACTGGAGGATGGAGGGATGAAGACACAGCTCTCCTCACACATGGCCGAGGTGTGAAAGAACGCGGCAGGCCAACAGAACACAGCCTGGAGGAGTCCAACAGCAGGGAGTGGGGGACAGCCTGCGCTGTGAAAAAGCCCCAACACCCAGCTGAGAGGAGGAGGATTCAGCTCCGGCAACTTTTGGTCTCTCAACTTTGATGAGGAAATGGTTACAAAGCGCTGGATAATTGTTGGATATTTTTGTGACACTGACACCTGTTATGCCCCCACCCCCACACCTGATTTAACAACGGTTCCCACGCAACGCGCATTATTTCTGCCGTTCTTTTAATAGACAGAATTTAGGTAGAACACAACAGACGGGTTTTAAATAAGTAACCAGACACGTATGGGATAGGAGACAGGAATAAAATAAATACATATATGATTTTGAGAAAAATAATGGTGATTTTTACTGTTAGTAAGAAGCCTATTGTTGCTTTAGGTTTTTTTTCCTCGTCTTTACACAAGCCTAGTTCATAAATGCATTGTCAACTTATGGAGGGAGAGAGTGTGGGTATAATAAACCAAAGGTTAGATGGGAATAAAAATACAGATCACTATTAAGACTACTGTAACCAACTGCAAGCCTTATCGTCCACCAGGATCGAAGTGAAGAAGGGAATGAATGCAATCCACCCTCTGGTCACTCCATAAATGTTTTATTTTACCACAAAATCACGACCAAAGTGCTTAAGTGGTGCTTTTTGCTGTCTATGAACTTTTACCGTTTTAGATTTTTTGTCCATCTCTATGAAAAAATGTTGAATTTAGATCCGTGAGAAGTATATATCTCAGGGATGAGCATTTTGGTAATTATACGCATTTTATTTATTTAGTTATTTCTTAATAAAAATCTTTCTTTCTCAAATATGCAATTAACAAGAAAAGAAATGAATAACTTTTTTCGGCCTTAATTCAATGCCAGCAGTCTGATGTGCTCCTTATTAGTGTTATATTACGTAGCAGCGTTCATTTAATAAATTAATTTGTCCTTGTGTTAATAGATGCTTAATAATATTCATATTCTTTTTACCATGGCGCAAAAATAATCTTCATTTTTAATCACACTAAAGATTTAGCCACAGTAAAAAAGAAAAAGAAAAGAAGAAGCCTTTTTGTAAATTACAAAACATGTCTGAAAACGTGCTTGTGCTTTAACGGCGTCTGAACCGACTTGTGCGTCCATGTTTGCATCCTTCTAAATGACCGTCGTCATTCACCATCACATTATTTTTTTAATGTATTTAAATACATTCCATGATTCCGTAAAAAAAAAAAAAAATCGACTACTTCCTGACGGTCCCGATTAAATTACACCATCTTTGCGTATTGAAACACATTTTTCTTTTTTTCCGGCTTACACACCCCGTAGGCTTTGGGGGGCACCTTGTCCGCTGCTCTCGGGGGCGAGCTCCCCGAATGAGTGCGTGCGTGCGTGCGTACGTACGCGCGCAAGCGTGTGTGCGCGAGTGTGAGCGCGCGCGTGTGTGTATGTGAGCGTGTGCGTGCGTGCGTGCGCGCGCGCGCGCGCGTGAGGCTGCTCTGCTGTTGCTGCCCTTTGATCCCTGCATTAGTGTTAGTTAGGAGCTCGGAGACACACTTGCACCGAGAGCAGCCATAGTCAAGACACGGCAACAACAACAGCGGCACCTCCTCCGCTTGTGTTCCCTTTCCCAACAATACACTTTAAACCGAGCAAAGCCAGGTGCACGACCAAGTCCCTGCCATCACTTGCGCCTCCAGTCTCAATGGGAAAAACCTTTTTTCTTCTTATCCCTAAAACAAGGACGAGAATGTGATTAAAAACGGGGGAAAATGCCAAGGAGGAAGCAGGAGCAACCCAAGCGCCTGCCTTCACGTAAGTCGTTCGTTCGATTTGTTCGTTTTTCACAGCTGTCCGTGTGTTTTGCGCAGTAGTTTAGGGTTAAAGAGGTGAAACAGACAAAGACTCGGCGTAGGTTATTTCTGCCTTTTTAGGTCCGAGAGAGGCAGCCATGTTGTAGTCGATGGGTAACGTTAGCTAGGCACTGAGTGGATAAATGATACGTGGCTTTATTAAAGAGTACAATCGATAAAAGGTCCGATTCCGCTAAAGGTTGCGGTCAGTCGGCATACGTGTTGGTTGTGTGTGTGTGTGTGTGTGTGAGGAATAACGGCAGAGCCTTTTCGGTAACGTGTTCACCGCTGCTAGGTGGCTTTTCGGGTAGAAAGGGGAGGATCTGCGAGTCTGGCCGCAATAAAATGAAGGGTCAGTCGGATCAGACAAGCCAGAGTCTGGCTACCCGAACCCGAATGTTCCTAGTTAGCAATAGCGCTATCTAGCAACCGTCGGTAAACTTCATTTCCTCGGCAATAAACGGCTAACTTTCGCCTCATAGTTTCGCTTCCAAATAGCGGAACTGAATTTTGACCGTCGACTTTTAAAAAAAACAGAGTCGAGAGATTTTTTTTTTTTTTCCAAGCCAATACATTTTTTTTTTGCTACCCCTCCCAGTCTGCATGCAGGCTATGTCAGAGCCATGGTCGGTCACCTGAAGTTCAGGGTCCCCCCCTTCCCTTTGCAGCCATTCATTGCAGACAGACTACGATCGATAACGCGGTTAGAAAAGGGGAAACGACAGTAACGGTCAGCGACGTTGTTGAAAATAAAATAAGCGACGGCAAAAACGTAAAGCTTTCTCAATACCATCGGAGTCGATTTTTAAATGGGATGTTTGTTTACTTTTGTACGTTTGACCCGTCGTATCTTGGACGTTTCGTATTGTGCCTTTATCAGTCCAAATAATGAATAGCTGCAGTAGCACACTCTGGCCACTAGAGGGTCGCTGAGATGGAAGTGAGCAATGACAACCGTTATTAAAGGAATTATCCCAGAATTACTTTTTTCCCCTTCTTCTCTTGATCATTTCTGCTCAGTAAATGCGGGAACGAACAGCTCTATTAATCATTGGTATGCAAATGTAACAAACAATTGTGTGATTTATCTTTAAATCAACGGCAGCTCGGTACATTTATCTTAAGACACTATCTTCTTCATTTATAAAAATGTCAGACTATGCCAGCTGTTCAGCATAAACAGCACTTGTTTGAAAGGTACTTTTTTGTGTTTTTTTGAGAAAATTAAAAAAGTTGCACTTTTTATTTGTATAGTTTGAGAAATTAATAAACTTCTGCATCTGTGCCAATTTATCAATTCTGTCACATTAAGTTAGATGTACATTAGGGTAATTCCCAAGCTTCATGGTAGTGTTTACAGAAAAATGTATAAAAAGGAGGAGCACTCGTATTCTGCTCTTTTTCCCTGGTTTTCACAGATACACCCCAATTTACTGATAATGAATTAATAATTGATCTATTACTTAGTTGTTTGACCTAGGGTTGAACCTGATAAATTGTAGTGGTGAGTTGAGAGTCATAGAGGTGGAGTCTGGATGACTGACTCAGTGTGTGTGTGTGTATGTGTGTGTGTCTGTGGGTGTGTGAGAGAGAGAGCAAGAGAGAGAGAGAGAGAGAGAGAGGAGGTATTTGGACAGTCAGCCCTACCTGATGTGCTATATACATAGTACATAAACCACTTAAACCACGTGTTTCAAGTGTGCAGAACAGAGTCAGGATTTTAAACTAAACATTAGTCATTACAACATTGTTACAGGATGTCTTTGAGAAGCACTATCTGCTAAAAGGTACACCATAGAGGAAAGTATGGCCTGATGACATTCAGTTGTATTTTTTGCGTTTTTAAGGTGACTGTGAAGGTTCTTCATCTTCTCCATGGACAGTTTCTTAAATGTTACATACTACTGCTGGCTCAGCACAGACATAAAGGATTTTTGTTGCCCAGTGTATGGCATATTATGATGTACCACTGTTGACAGGGGCACATGTTTATCAATCGTTTCTAAGTAAGGTCAGTTGACTCAAACTGCAAGGAAACTATTATACATTTTGTGTTGTGTAGCAAAGCAACAATTGTACCCTGGAGTTTTCGTCACACGTCCAACAGTTCTCGTCTTTCAGCCAAGAAGACCAAAGTCAGCCCATGCCAACCTTTCAATTAAGCTTTGTAATTAGTCTAACTCCTCACCCACAAATCTGAAATCATGTACTCCTGTGTAAGCGCTGCTCCAGAGCATTGCTGCACCCGTGTTCTTGGCTTTGAATGAATACGTTTTTTTCTTGTTTTTTTTTCTCCTCTCATTCTGGGGGACGTTTCCCTCGTCAGTCAACGAACTGCCGCAGAAAAGTATGAATTTGTCAAAAGCTTTTTTGCGCTTTGTTTTGCATCTTCCCACTCCAGAATTGAAGTGTCACCTCATGCCATTTGCTGTCAGTCTGTGTGTTTTCATTATTCAGCCAACAACACCCTGGTGGTGTGCCAGCCAACAAGCACAATATCGAGCTTCAAATCTCTTCATCTGTGGTGAAAAAGGGCAATCTAATACACTGGCTTTAATGCTGAAGGTGCTTTATCTTAGTACGGTCCCAGATATATGGGCTGTGCAATGCAGTGTCCTATTGTCTGTAGCACAGCTTGTGAAAGGAGACCATTGCTTAAGTGTTTCTGCACGGTATGCACATGTGAAAACGAACAGACAACACTTGTGTGTTTGTGTATGTGTGTGTGTCTGTGGGTACATAAACTGGGCTATGGAGGTCACAGTACAGTATGGCGCCTTCACTCTGACAAGTAAACATGACCTTTGGTGCCACAATGAAAGCTGCCATTCTTTATGACCTTGCAGCATGTTATTGTTTGTGTAATTCTGCAGCTTTATTACTCACTCTCAAATATAAGGGTTAGTGACAATGCTTACAAAGACTTAATGTTTGTAGTTTAAATAATTTCATTCATTTAGGCACCTTCTAAAAATGTAGATGTTATAAGCTGTATTAACAAATCCTCATTTATAGTTTTGAACTACTCATTATGTTGCTCTCAGAGCAATTTAAAGGAAGTTGGTGAGTGTATTAAAAACACAGACCGACTTCGAGTTCATATCATAAAGCCCGGCCCTTAAGTGTGAGGTGGAACACTCGTATTCTGCTCACTTCTCCCCAGCTTATCAACATTTGGAATGGAAAGACTTTTAACATTTCTGGACAGATTTTTGCTCCTCTTCATCAACCAATAGCTGACTGACTGGGTGGCTCTCTATCTTGCTGTAATGGCAGGTCACTGGCTTCCTTCCACTTGCTATGATTATAATGACCTTGGTGGGGCTGACGCTTAAAAACATTGGTTTAAGGGGAAAGGAAAATGAGAGGAGGTTTCCATTTCACTCTTGGCATAAAATTTGTGGCAAATTTCTGCCAAGAATCCCTCACCTCTTCATGGCTGATTCGTGCCCCCCCTTCAACTGAACTGGGGTGATCTGGTGATGTTGGGCGAGCAGAGCTCAATCTAATAATGATACACAGGCCTAACATAAAAATGTATTAAAGTCCAGGGGGAAATTAATTAAAGGCCAGGGGAAAGGTGATGGATGTGTCACCTTCCATACACTGTCATGGATGGCATAGAAACTGGCTTTCTTTTCCACCCACACAGAGTATATGAAAACACTGACTGTTAATTTAGTTGGGTAAGGTTTGTTTGACCTGGTTTCAAAGAAGTGGTTAAGCCTCAAGGTTTGGACCTTATACACAAATATTAACCGTATTCACGACTTAAGAAGATTGGCGCATTTGCAGAGTGGTGGTTTATCAGGTCAGCAATAAGGCTCAGGGTTAATACAACTTGAAAATAAATACTTTGTTAAAATTCATTCTCCCAGTCTTTATTCTTGTCTTTATTCTTGTCTTTATGTTACACAAGAATAAAATTAAATCGTTGAAATAACATTTCAAATTGTGTGACTATTTATTAGCTGAAAGACATAATACTGTTAGAAATTGGAAATTGTCAGTCTTTGTATCTGTATGTCTAAAGCAAAATATCATGAGTTTTCTCGTTATTTCTCCGACCAGCACTGTCCTGTTAATCACATCAAATTCAGTGTTTTGTACCACCTGCCTGAGCTTTTGTGCAAATTGTGCTATACAGTATATATAATTTTCTGCTTTACTAAGTTGAGAATCTTCTATTAAGACAACATTTTTTTCCCTGATGTGTTTTTTATAGTCTTAGCAGGAAAGTTGCACTCGTGTCTGAGTGATTTGCTGCACCTAAGCTCTGCTAGACAGTTTTTGATTTTTTTTAGAAATGAGAATGAAGACGATAAACTTTAAAATTTTAGCAAAAATGGAGCAACCTGAGACTTCCCAGGCACAAAAATTTCTCAAAGATTTGTATAGTTAACAACATCCTGTCCCAAAGTCCGTCATTTAGAAACATCCTTGGAAAAGAGTGGTCTTCAGTGGATGCCTGAAGATCACATTCTACTAATATCTTGTTTTGAATGAGGTTTGAAGAAAATGAGTTTCTCAGGTTGAATGACCCTGTACTGAGTTGTTGCATTTCTTGAGAGTTCAAAGATGAGTTGTCCAGAGTGATATGACTGTGTCCTCTACTTCTGCATCCACGTTCTATGTAGATCCAGCCCCGTGATGTCTTGTGAACCCCAGCACAGTTACACGTTTGCATCACAGGGTCATGTGGATTTCTCCTCCAAAACAACGATTTTCCAAAAGCAATGAATAACAGGAACAATATGGAGATATATTTACCATATGCAAATTTAGAGGAGAATACAGATAGCATTCACCGCTTCTTCCTCCTTGACAGTGTTCTGTGATCCTATATCTTAATTCAACTTATGGAATTTATGTAATTTCCCCACGTATTTCAGTGTTCACTGACAAACCACCTACAGATGCTTATCTCATAAAGCACCAATTTTCTTTCTCCTAGAAAATATTTTGGGTCAGTGGAAGGAGACCAGAGTGTTTAATAATTTAGCATTCGGCAGAAGAGCTGATTAAGTGTTTATATGTGCATGTAAGAGGCTAGAAGTCTGAAGTAGTTCAACACAGCCTGATTTTACACAGTTCTGTATTCACCAACCGGTAGTGTTACAAATGCAGTATTAAACGAATGCATATTAAACGATATTAAACGAATATTAAATCAATTAAACAAATATTAAAACGAATGCAAATACAAATGTAATATTAAACTCCATTTCTTTGGTGAGTCCAGAGTAACGTATGTTGCTCCGGATATATTCTATGGAGAAGATGAGCCACTTTCATTAACCTTAGTTAATTTACATGTGAAGAACAGTAAAGATGGAACCTACAGTTCCTACCAAGATACAATCATAATTCTAACACAACAATTTCCATGGAAGCTACAAAAAAAACAAGCAGTTTAAATTTCACACTTGCAAAAAACATAACCAGGAAACATTGCTGAGATGTGTTAAAGTTTGCTGAAGCTTTGATCTGCTCAAGATGGTCGCCCTTGAAACTCACATTTCCACAGGAGAAACAAAAATAAAAGTTTGTTGGAAATGTCTTAATGTCACAAGACATAGCTATTTATCACAGTTAGTTTGGCAAATCTACAATGTTGGGATTGTGATATATGGTCAGAAAAACCTAAGACCAACATTGCTGGTACTCAACATCACTGTCCAGCTCGAATTAGGATCTTAAAAATTTAAAATTTTAAAAAATTGATATAGAACTTGAAACAATAACTTCTGATTGATCTTTTTCTGCATATGATCAACTACCTTTTCTTGTTCAGATATTAGTTTGGTAACTTCGAACTGCCATCTTGAAGCAGAGCATCCTTTGTGGTGCAAAATCCCATCAGGTAACCGTAGTCTTCCTGATGCCTCCACTACAGTACCTGCCTGTCTGCCTCGTCTCAATCAGACCTCCTCTATGTGGAATGGAAGTACCTCAGCCTTGGTAACGATTTTTCCCGTGTTGACAAGTCACAACATGGAGATCTACAGCTTGGAGAGCAGCCCTTTGGCTACGCAGAGCCCTGCTTGCACTGAGTAATAGCAATCTCACAGGAGTTGCAGGCTTTCAGCTGGCAGCAGTTCATACGGAACAGCTCGCCGGTGCAGCTGGGAAAGACAGAGCAGAGTGGAGAGGGAGAGAGGAGTTGGTGGTGGTAGCAGCGGAGATGGAGGGAGGAAATGGAGAGGAAGAGCTGTTAAGAGCTTTGGGCGGTTTCTCTGTTGTTGTACCACACAAGTGCATCCAGGCCCTGCAGGACAAGCCTTTAACAGGCATGAGGGATGGAGATCATGGGAGGAGAGGAGGAGGAGGAGGTGGTGGTGGAAGAGGAGGAGGCGGAGGTGGTGGTGGTCTGGGGAGCTGAAGCCGGCCAGTCGTGCCAGATGCCCGCTCTAAACAGGGATGTGATTTATTGTTGGACTCATGTTTCACTCCAAGAAAGACAGTAAAATTACGCTGCATGGCTATAAAGAACTTCATCAATTGTCTTCGAAGAAACGTCTCCTGTTGACCGTGAAGACATTTCAGGAACATATGGAAAATTTTAAACTTGTATGTGAAATTGGGAAGTTTGAGGTTTAAGGGGACATATGGTTTTAGTTTTTTGGGTGTTGACTCTGCTCTGGTTGTTGCCTTCTGACAGTCCTTACATATTGTACACAATAAATTGTCCATATAGCTACTTTTCAGAAAGTGGTAATTCAGTATAGGTCATCAGAGTATGTATATTTGCTCGGGGGCTCAAAATGGCTTTTGGCCAACACGTTGATCTTTGTCGCCCTTGCTGAGTGCACTCTGTACGGTGCAGTGCTATGAGATGACCTCACTTCCTGTGTGGGTAGAGGAGGGCAGGAGGCCTCTTACACTCACATGCACACAGACATTCTCTCCGAAGAGCAGCCTGGCTCTAGTTAGACTTTAGTGCACTACCCAGGCGAACCCCTCTCTCCTCTCGGTGTGGAAGTGTTTCCACATTTGCACATTTAGGTAGTCAAGAGCAAGGCACAGGCTAATGTCTTTAACTAGCTGGGCTAAAAGCTGTCTGTCCTCAGCTTTTTTGGGCAGTAGGATGAGTTTTATAGGGAGATTAAAAGTACAGGAAAGGAGGGGGGTGCTGTGACAGATACAAGATAGTAGGATCGTAAGGAGGTGACAGCTCTCTAGGGAAACAATATATCACGCCTAAAAGGAAAGTGGAAGTGTTTGACTGCAGGACAAAAGTCCAGATAAGTTAAAATCATTGATGTGATGTCATCTGTGAGAAAGCAATTGCCAGTGCCATGGCAGATTATTTATGATACTGAAAATACAGGTGAGCATCTTAACTAATTCATTGTTTCAGAGGAGGCTTCCCCATTTGCACTATGTAATTATTGCATCTCCTCATGCATTAAGCTAACAATGTGACTCGGGTCTCATCCTTTCATTGTTTACCAAGGGCATTTGGTCTCTTGGTTTTACCCTTGTAGGGCTAATGAGATTATCTAATCACTGGGTGTTTCATCGTGTGCGTGGAGCCCCGTTGTTTATGATACCTGTAAGAACCATAACTATAAGTAGACATGAATTAAGATCGTCAAATTAGCAGAGTAGGATAATGAATGAATGGAATTTTGGGAGCAAGCTGTTCTAAAAATAACTCAATCAGATGGTTCAGCTCATGAAGGCCCGTATGGTCCTACTGCCCATGAGTGTTTTGAATGGGGTCCATGTTGGCTCGGATTGCCATGTCATTAATCCCTTGTACTCTACAGGGGAGTGGTCAGCAGCAGATGTATTTGCACTTCCTCCAGAAGGTTTTCTAGATTAGCACAAATCCTCCCAGAAAAACCGTTTAAAAACCTCATTTGGCACGCACCGCCAGACTTTGTACTCATAGCTAGCCAAAGACGGGCATCCCTCCCTCTCTACATCTCATTCTCTCTGACCGTGTTTTTTTTTTCATCCCCACGTTGTGGTTGTCAGCGCTTAGCCCCATGTTGATTTGGACAGGCCAGTGTAATTGTTTGGAAGCTCGGTTCTGTCATTTGAATGTAGCAAGCAGCCACTTTGCCAGTTTCAGTGGTTTGACCTTGTTGTACCTGCCAGCCAGAAATGAGATCATCAGAAGAGTAGACGAGAAGCTGACATCTCTCCTCCACCTACCCGTGGCTTTAAGTGATGGTTGTCATAGCAATCATTATGCCACAGAACAGACTCAGTGGGTGAACGATTGCTTTGAATGCGGCAGCCTCAGGTCACAACCTGGTTATGACAGAACAGACAGACCTATGAGGGCTGCAGCACTGTGTGCATAAAGTAAACAGCCACATCGCATGTTCGCTGCATATAGATTTCAGGCGGATATTGAAATTACTGAGGCAATGTGTGTTTATGTTATACCTTGTCGAAGGCGATGCAGGTATTGCTGTAATGCAGAGGCATACGCAGACCAATACCTCTCATTCCCATCAGTTGCCCTGGCCAGCATTTAACATGGAGATTGGAAACAGAATAAGCTCCCCCCCCATTCTCACTGGACCTGCATGTAAATGAGGTTAGCGGTTAGCATTTCCTGCTGTGCCATAGCAATTCTTCTCTCTCGCTCCCTCTCTTCTTTTTTCTTTTTCCAATAATGGCCTTAAAGTGCTCCCCTCTTTCCTGGGATAGGGACCGGGACCAATGCTGATTAGTGTCCCTGTCCTAAGTGACAGGCTAAAATCCAAGCAGGCACCGCCTTGGGCGCCCCTGCCAAACAGCCATCAAAGCAATACCACCCAATAAAGAGGCATCTTCTCCTCCTCCCCTCTCAAGATTCTCTCCATTTTTCTGTCTTTTTAGCTCATTTTCTCGTTCTCCCTCGCCCTGCATTCTAAGTGGCTGTAATAGAATCCTGAACGCTCTACATGCTTCTAACACACTGTCCCCATACATTCACTCACATATGGAATTACCTTCCACTCTACCCCCACCTCCCACCAGACTTTTCTTTTTTATCCCTGGGTGGACTGGCTGTAATAGAGCTGAGTGTCCTTTTTGCCAGTGGGGCGATTTACAAACAATACATGGACGCTGTACACACTCCTACCTTCTACCCTCCTACTCTCTCACTTTTCTTTTCCACAGATACACAATTTTCTGTGTGAGAAGCTTCGGCATGGCAGAAAATCTACTCAGCGGGGTGATGGCCTGTTCTTTTTCTCACTTGTTCCAAGGAATGTACCCTGTCTATAGAAAATGCAAGGGTGACAGCCTCGTCTTGTTGAATGAGGTTACTTTGTCAAACGAAAGACAAAATAATAGGGTCTGACTTTGGTGTCAGGTGGGTCATAATTAGCAGTTTCCAAAACCACATGAAACTGCTCTGAAGCTTTGACAATTTTTCTTGATCTAAAGCAAGCACGCAAAGGGCGGGGGGGGGGGGGGGGGGTGAACGACAGGCGTATGCTAATTAGTCAGCAGAGGAACTTGTGAAAATGTACTTTCTGTTATTATGTCTCCATAGTAGCTGAAATAAACCAATTATTGTCAAAAGCCTGTAGGAAACTGTGTAGACATTATACTGTGAATCAAACACATCACGGCAAATTAATGTCAATCAAAATGTAAGACCACACGGTCTGTTTTAAATACACATTTTCACACGTGTACAAGGAAAAATGACAAAGTTTATTTCTGCCATATGCTGTGTTTGAAAATGTTTTGCATTTGTTTGCCTTTCATAATTTTTTTGGTAAAGGATGATGCTACCCACATATGGCTATTCCTTTGAGATAACATATCCCAATGTAAACAACTTATAAAATCAAGAGACCAGTGTATATTGTGTAGTGCGCTGAGACACCGCACTGTCAATGGTCCCCATTTATCTAGACAATCAGTCAAATTTTAACACAAACCTTTGGAACGTTTCATGATTGTAACTGATAGTCAGCATTTTTTTAAATAGAGGCTGGCCAGTTGATATGATATCACTCTTTGCAGCTAGAATGATTTTAGGGAAAAGAACTGTTCAAAAGATTAAAACCCACAGATTTTTTCTTTGAATTAGATGTTTGGTGTCCGATAAATTCAAAGACTGCTCATTTCTAGCAGTTTTTTTTTTCACAAGCGTGGAGTGGAGGAGGTGATATTAACCAATTAGTTGGATACCCCTATTCCTGCTCCAAAATATCATTATTATATAGGCCTTTAAAAAGCCACTATTGGCAGACCTTTAGTTTTAAATACTGAGATTAGATTTCTGCTGCTGAGTAAATGGCATCTCGCTGTTAGAGCCGTTAAAGCGCTTCTGTGTTTTGGTCTTAGTCCTTGTACCCTTTGGATGAAAACCTTTTGCAAACATTTGTTAAATTCTCCCATCTGCATTGTTTATCTGGCACAGGTTTTACGGTCAATGCCTATCCTGACTTCCTGGCAGGGATTGAACCACCAATCCATCCGGTGGACTGCTCTGCCCTCTAACCTGCTCCCTAGAAATTCAATAAAAAAACATGACTAATCGTTTCCAAAAAAATCCCACAAACAGGAAAGGGGTAATTCATAGTAATGTATAATATTTTGACAGAATTTTAGGATAAAATGTACTAAATTGCCATACCAGAGCCAGTCGATTTTCCGTATTTGTTTATTGGGAATTCCAGTGGGTCAGTTTGAATGTTTTTCACCTTATAATTAGTTAATTATTGCCTCTTTGCTGTGACGCACAATCAGAATCAGTAATACCCTCGTGCTGGTCCAGGGTCCTGTCTTCTGAAGAGCTATTTAGACGTCTCATGTCATGAACACAAGAATGTCCGTATGATAATAGCTCTGACTGCCGTATGTTTGTCAATACTAGAAGTAAGCTTAAAGTCTTTACAAAAGCACCTTCAATTACTACCAACGCACTCGATATGCATAACTAACACGAGGACAAAATAAATGCATGAATACAAGAATTGGTTAAAAAGCATTACCATCATGTAGAGTATGACATCATCTTACTGTGTTGTGAGTGCTATTGTAAACAAAATCAATAGAACTGTGGAAAGTTCAGTTGTGAGAATATTGGAATGTGAATTTTGAGTCTTCATACCAAAATCAGGCATTACAGGGGAAAAGTCAGTAATGCTGTTTTTTTGACTGCGGGTAGCATGTTAAGACAGCATCAGGGTAAACAACAGGAATGGTCATGTTGTGGTGGTCAATTGTGGAATTATCAATTAAACCTGAAAACAGCCACTTTAAGAAAATTCTTGAAATCCTTGAAGACTTGAATTGGCCCACCATTCTAGGAAGGCCTGTGGTGCCTTTATTACATCTCTTGCAAAGAAGGCGTGATGGGCATTTGTTTAGTTTCCCCTCTGAGGTGGCAGTGGAGGGAGCAGTAGAGGAATTGAAATTCTTTGTCAATAGGTTGAGGAAAGACAAGTTTTAATTGCTGTGCAGTCACTCAACGTATCAAATATTTGAGGGGGCACAGATTTGACCCTGCGCTGATCACCACAAGGCCTGATGTGATGGGAGCGCAGCCTTTGATTTATAGGGTACTTGATTTGTCAGATTAGCCAAAAACTCTGGCAAATAGTTTTCTGTCTGGTTATGTTAAGCAGTAGTTTCTGACAGCTGTTGAAAGTCTTATTTCCGGTTGCACATGTTGGAAGAAAGGAACTTAATAATACTGGAATTGTCCCTGATACTTTCTTCTGTAGTTGTGGTTACCATTCCCTATGATTGTCAGTTGCACTTGTATCTTATATTTATGAGTGCGTACGAAAGGAATAAATTGTTCCACACTGCTGACCACTGAAACACTACCAGCGATGATATTTCTAGTTTTCTTTTTCTGTTAATCGACAAATAGTTAAGATAGTATGTTAGTGAAAATCTCTGAGGCTCATCCCTGCTGACATTGGACTAGACATGGGCAAACTTCTTAACAGGTCACCAGTTCATCACAGGGCCAACTCATAGAGAGACAAACAACCATTCAAACTCGTATTCACAGAAATAGGCAATTTACCAATTCACCTAAATTGTAAATTCTTAGACTTTGGATGGAATCTGGAGGACCCGGTGGAAACCCATGCAGACCTAGAGAGAGAACATGCCAAATGCCTTGTTTGAACCCAGAATCTTCTTGCTGTGAGGTCACCGCTGTACCACAATGCCTGCATGAAAATTATATGTTGTTCTTCAACTTCTGAAGAACAAAAATACACTAAAAGCTCAACTAGGACATTGAAAGTCTTTGACAGTGTAGTGCAGTAATTAAACTGACTGCCCTTTGTCACTCACTTGAAATGGAGATAGAGATGGGATTTGGACAGTCTTCTGCGTACTAAGCTTTTTAACATGTCGGTGCTGTTTTGGGACAGTGACAGCTACCGTTGGCCTGTTTTCACTCCCCAATTAGCATCATTAGCTGGGTGATGCAGCTTGCTCAAAGCCTGGGATGTACAGTAGATTATTCCGAGAATGATAATCCTAATCATTTTACTGAGATACTGTGTGTTGGATAGGCTATAAAAGCTAATAGCGATATAGCTACATGTTTCTTGCTGGGCAATTAGATTGTCTTGCAGGCATGAATATTCAGACATTTGCATTGGGATTGTCGTTACATAAGCAGTGAAAATGTCTTATCAGGAAAGTGTAAAAACATGTTGCTGCCCCCTGCTGCAGTGGAACTATTTATGTTATATGATATTTGCCGGAATAGATCAGAATTTTGAAAATTAGATTCTGATTTTGTAAAAATTTAGCAAGTTGTTAACTAATTTCAGTCCAGACTGGCTGACTCCACATGAAAGAATTTCACTCATCAAATTTAAATGTTCTTACTCCAAAACTATGGATCCATGGCTTTGATGGTACGTTTGAGTTCAAGACCAATTTTTTTTTTCTTGAGATGCTTAAAATGGAAAGGAAAGATAAACCAGGGGGTAAAGTGCATTTCATCTGCAATGAGGAATTTCAGAGGTCTGGGGCTCTCAGTCGTCTCAATCTCTTCCAAGAACACTTCTCCTTCCTGTTTCACCTCTGGCTTGCCGCCTAAAGTACCCACAAACCACGAGGCCACGGCTGAAAATACACAGATGGTAATTTGCACATCATTTCAATACAACTCAACCATCGATATATATAGCCTGACTGCCCTCACTGATAGTATGACTTCACCTCAAATTCCAAATACAATATAGTCTCTTTATGTCTTTATTACATACAGTACTGCTAGATTGAAGTTGATAGTGTTGAGACCAGGTTTTCATAATTTTGAATGTCTTAACATGAATTATGACAAATATGGAAATAAATATATAAATAAGTGTCCAAATAAGTGTCCGGGGATAGGGTTTGTCTCATGATGAAGAAGGTGTGGTGTGGCTTCCCAAAGTCCATCAAACCTCCACCAAGTACAAAGTGAGGAAGTGACCTTCTCCATCACACGTTATTTTCCTTCGGCGCTCACATATCTCGGCCTGTAATCTTGCTGGTGGTCACGTTTCATCAATATATAATTTTTTGCAGAATTTTCTACTGTGGAAGAACAGAAGCATTCAGTAGATTGATGGTGCATCCTTTTTTATGGGAGGAGAGGGGAGTGTGTCTGCTCGCCCCTGCAGAGTCATTTGGGATTTATTCAGAGCATCTGTGTTTTATTCATTCTCAACATTTGCATCATTGGTTATGGAGGCATGAAAAAGAGGGGCATGAATGAAGTGATACATGTACAGGAAGAAACAAAGTATGTGAACATGAACCAGATTGAGTGAGAGATTATGGAAAAGTGATGGGAAGTGATGCGGTGTATCCCAATTATTGGAATTAATGGAGGATGTGAGCCCGCCAGTAGAGCGTTTCTTCAAACATATTGTCCAGCAGGCGCTGGTATAGCAGCCCCGACCGCTGGGCGTGTTCATTAGCATAGCCTATGGCCATGGCAACCCCCACCAGGGCACAGCCGGACACTTAATTACTGCCGTGACTCCTTCTCCCCCAAATCCATACTACCGCCTTCCTTCCCATGTCCTCACCCCCCTGCTCTACCTCCTTAACCCACCCGAGAGACACAGACATGTGCCAACACCCCCCACCCCCATCCCTGTCATAGTAGGGGTGAAGACAAATCATTTTGGCATCATAGCTGTGTTTGTATGTTCATGTTATCACATTTTATGGCTTTGCGGTCAGCAGTCTTGGAAATTTTAGCGATTCCCTGACCTACATTACGTCCTTGTTGCCCATGCTTCCTCTCTCTCTTGGTCTCTGTTATTGTCATTGGTATATTAGCTCATGGGCATGATTCTCATTTTGACATCAGCCCAGTATTGATGCACCCCTGTCCAGCCTTAATCGGCTAATGGCCTCCTCTTTATCCTGCCTGTCTAAATCAACCCCCTCCCTTCACAATCCCTTTATCTGGCCATTCCCTTCCTTCCTCCCTTCCTTCTTTCCTTCCTTCCTTCCTTCCTTCCTGCCTTCCTTCCTTCCTTCCCTCCTTCCTGCTTTCCTGCCTTCCTCCCTCTGCCTTCACGTCTCCTCTCTCCTACCCAGTTCAGGCCTGGGGTCACTGAGGCTAATTTTCATGCCTGGCTAAGTTACAGAATAGTTGTGTGTGTGTGTGTGTGTGTGTGTGTGTGTGTGTGTGTGTGTGTGTGTGTGTGTGTGTGTGTGTGTGTGTGTGTGTGTGTGTGTGCGTGCGCGTGAGTGCGTGCGTGCGTGCGTGCGTGTGCGTGGCACATGAGAAAGAGATGTTAGTCAGCAGCCTCACACAAGTCATGCAGAGGGTGACCTCCTGACCTACCTTCACTCCAGTCCCTTCGCTCTCCCCTTTGCCTGCATTCATTCTGTGTGACAAGAAAATGTGTGGCTATGTGTGTGAGTGTGTGTGTCTCTGTGTGCACACACAGCCTGCATGTACACCTCTCTGACCTAGAAAAGCCACAGCCAAAATAGTCCTGCCAAGTTCACAAATGTAGATTGTTGACAGCACTGCATGGCCAAGCGATGAACCAGTGCACTACCTGAGACGTAGGACTGTTTATAGCTGTAGTTACAGACTGTGAGCTCCCTGTCTCTTTTCCTGACAGGTTAACACAACACACATGCTCAAAAACACCGCTAAGTTGCAGAGGTGCTACATCGAAATATTTTTAACTGCTCGGAGCACATCTCTGTTCAGTCTCAAGGCAGTTTATTCTAGCCAGTTGCAGAGCCTCACAGCTTCCCCGTTGCCTCAGCTTGCACTCTGACTTGTTATGGCTCTCTTTTTGACTGTAATGTGGTGGCGCTATACATCCCTGTGGCCCAGAGAGAAAATCCCTCACCGCTGCAACACTGAATCAACCATGTGTGAGTGATAACAGATCC
Source organism: Antennarius striatus (assembly GCF_040054535.1). Taxonomy (NCBI): domain Eukaryota; kingdom Metazoa; phylum Chordata; class Actinopteri; order Lophiiformes; family Antennariidae; genus Antennarius; species Antennarius striatus. Next base: position 5,025,180 of record NC_090783.1, read on the forward strand.
AGACTGCTGAGCACCCCGCAGCTGTTTGTCTCAACATGCAAGCCATATCCGCCATTACACCACTAAATGGTTGCCTCTCAGTGGCAGACGCTTGCCGCCTCAACCCGTACCCCACACCTCCATCACTTGGTGGAGGAAGGTGGGGAGGGGGGTTTTAGTTACTGTCGCTGAGGCAGCCACCAAACCGGAGGTATAATTGTTCAATGGAAGCAAGAAAACATTACAATGCAGGTTGAACATATATGTGTACATGCATATGTTTGTCCCCCCCAGACAGCATCAAGTACAGAGCTCAGACCAATCCCCTTTAGAGTTTGGGCCGGAGACTGTGACCTTGGAAAATGTCATTCTGCCTACAGGCTGGTTTTCCGGTGACACACAAATCTATGGCGGTGGAGCGTATCAGTGCACTGTAGCATTCTGGCAGATGCGTAGTGGTATAGTGTTGCCTCCAGTCGCACCTAACCCTTAGGTTTTAAGAGTGAACCTTGAAAGAAAGAGTTCAGCCTCAAAGCTTAGACCTTGGGTCAACAATCCAGTGATTTCCCTCTAACCACATTACAGCCATTAGTGGCTCTCTCTGCTTTTTGCATGTCACATAGAAATGGGTCAAGGCCTGCCCTGCATGACTCACTGGCTATTCTCCCAGCTTCCCTCTCCTTTTCTTTCCTCTTAACTCGACTCAGGTGGGAATAATGGCTCCAAGGAATATGGGAAATTAGCTTCACAATCAGCGCATCATCTCATTTTCATTTCTATACACAGTCAAGAAATTGGAAGGGTCAGGGGTGCCTCCGTGCTCCATGTGCCTTATAACCTGTGTTGTTTGTTCAGGTTGGATGTGGATTAATGGTTGTTTTCCAAGGTTCGTGAGACAATATTATAGCATGATCCATTATGTTAGCTTCTGGCATCTGACATTTTGTGTCGGACTTTCAGTCACATGTTGCTGACAAAATGTGAGACGGGGGAGTTTCTACGTGTAAAACAGAGATGAGAAGCTGTCCTGCTTTATGTCTGCTGCAGCAGGTGAGCAGCGGTCACTGTAGATTGTGATTGTGGTCACCTTTGTGGACCACGGCTGGCCAGATGTCAGGCAACTCTAATGATCCCAACAGGTTGCTGGGTTGGGTTGCCTGGCAACCATTTTGTCTTTGACTGTAAACACAAGAGCAGAGACCCACCAGGCCCCTGGTTGGGGTCACGGGGGGTTGAACACAGCTTTTGGTGCATGTGGATATATGTTGGTGTGGGAGACATCTGAAGTAATTACTTTTTTTTTTTTTGCTTTGTGTTTTTTGTGTATTAGTGCAAATGCTTTGTCAGGAATTGAAGCCACTTCCTTTTTTAATCGTACTTTGTGAGGTTATGTACAGTAACCCAAAGGGAAGGAGGAAAAAAGTCAGCTCTGACGTTTTGCTTTGCCCAGGCTTGGTGCTTTTGACATATTCTTATGGAGGTTTGTTAATATGTATCAGGAATATTCACTTTTCTTTGTTCGCCCTTGTCTGGCAAGCTGTAATGTTTTGCTTATGAATATTGATACATGAAGTGTATATTAATGACCCTCGGTGACCTTAACCCTATCCTTATTGGCTCCCCGGTGGTATCTACAGGCTCATGAATATTAATCTATTTCTGTAACCTCCATTACCCTAATCTTTGCTGTCTCGCCTCCCAGAAGGACCCGTTGTCATGGTAACCATTTTACTAGACTCTTCCAGACCAAGGGTGGGAAAAATATGTTTAAAAAAAGGACAGAAAAATCTAAATTACTCAAACATCTTGGATGCGCCTTGAGGAAACCTGCCATTATATAAGAAAGAGGATGAGCTTTTTGTATTTTAGTGGTCTTCATGCAGTTGGGGCAGTTTATGAATGTTCAAATTTGCAGTCGCAATCAGTCTTCTGATTGATAATCGTCTGATATGTCTCACACACACACACACACACACACACACACACACACACACACACACACACACACACACACACACACACACACACACACACACACACATGTTTTTTTGCATTGTACATAAATTATTTGTCCCCATTCTTCTTCCAGATGTGGACAGTAATGAGGAAGGAGTGCCTGATGATGGTCCGGTGGAGGAGGAAGGCTGGTTTGGGAATGCCTCTGACACTCGCTCGGAGTCTTCATCCTATGGAGACACCCAAGATGAGCTACTCCTTCCTAGGGGCTCCTCTCCTGATGAACGGCCTGGAGTTAGTGCTGGGTCTGTGGACAAAGACACCTGTGGAGGCGAGAGCTCATTGGGTTGCTCCACACCCGTCCATCGTGCCTCTTTGGAACTTCTTGGCCTGGATGGAGGTGCTTTCTCGGCTCAGGACACCCTGTCTTCAGTGGTATCGTCGCTGTACGGCGAAGCAGCATCATGTGCCCTGGGGAAACCTCTCAGCAGCAATCTACGACGCCTCCTAGAGGCTGGGTCTCTGAAACTTGACACCGCTGATCTCCTGGGTCGATCATCCAGGGGAGGTGCCGGGGGAGATTCTCCACCAATAGGTCTTGCACCACCTTTGACTCTCTCTCCATCTTCCCACCACGCGCAGCAGTTAAGTGCTCTTGCCCGCAAACTGGCCAACAACAACAACAACAGCAGCTCCGCCTCACCAGCCTCCTTGGCACCCTCGATCACCAACATTAAGCAAGAGCCTCTTGACCACTTTAATTCTGTCACCCCTAGCAATGGCGGTGGCTTCGTATGGGCAGGTGTTTCGGACAAGTGGCCACCAGCCAGCTGCTCCACGCCCTGCGGCTCCAGCCTGTCTCCGGACTCTGCGATCCAGAAGTTGAAAGCGGCAGCGAACGCTGTACTTCAAGACAAGAATGCGGTGGCCTCCTCCTCTACAACCTCATCGTCCTCCTCCACCTCTGCCTCCTCTGTGGTACCCTCCCTGGGGGTGGGTGGTCGAGGAGACGACGTGGTACGTTTCGATGCCTTCAACTCCCCGTTCAGCCCCCAATCGGCCAGCTCCACCCTCGCAGCGCTTTCCAAGAAAGTCAGCGAGCGGAGCCAGGCGTCGTCGATGACCAGCGCTTCTTCTTCTTCTTCTTCTTCTGACCACCAAGCCTCAGCCAGTTCCTTTCTCTCGCTCGTGTCAATGACCTCCTCCGCTGCCTTGCTCAAAGAGGTGGCAGCCAGGGCAGCTGGAAACCTGCTCGCGGAGAAGAAAGATGGTTCATCTTTAGCGACCACCGGGGTCCTCCAAGAGGATGTGAAACCCCTGTTGGACAAAAACCAGAAGGCTCCCACGCCCTCGACACCCACCCAGAGCCTAGAGTTGCTGTTGCCTTCTACTCCAAAGGCCAGAGGCAAACCCAACAGCCAAGCAGGTAAATAATACATGTAGATCAGTTACTCACTATGAATGAGTCAGTATAATACCACACCTGGGCAGATAAGGTTGGGTCTCAATCGAGACGTAGTGGGTTTGTGTCAAACACTGAATCGTACTGCAAAAGTTCAGTGAAGTAAAATGGCTTTATGAATGACTAGAAAAAAGAGACTTATAAAGGTTATAAGTGTTTTCAGCTGCTCTGAAAATTTGAACATTTTTGTTATTCTGAAACATTCTTCTTTCTTTTGACAAATAATTGGAAAATACTTCCTGAAATTCAAGTGAAACGTTCCCTCTCTCGGTGTAGCTCTTCTAAAGTCAGGCAATAGCAAAAGTAATTTCACAAAATGCGTAATAAATGTTCCAGACAAATTCACCCACACTGGTAAGAGCTATTGTTGTGGAATTAAGATGTTTTCTATGTCAATTACACTCAAAAGAGCACAATCCGGAACTTCCATGACATGTTTTCTCTAGTATTGTGATGGTTTTCTTCTCACCTCGCTGGTGCTGAACTTGCTAGTGGTGTAGCCTCGGCTTAACTGTCAGTGGAGGAGAGAACATAGCCAAGAGAAAACAGCCCTGGCTGGCCTTCTAGTCTGGGAAATGGTCTGTGGGCTCGACGGGGGGTTCCGACTGAGACCTCACTGCCTTCCCAGACCAGCTCGTTTGTGCTCGGATGTGCATGCTGCCAAAAGGGGGCTGTTAGTGTGTGCTCGACACAGTGGGGAGCCCTGGAGTCCATATCCATCTCGGCAGCCTCCTCCTGGCTTCGACCCCCACTAACCAGAGCCCTCTGCACTGATCACCACAGCAGACTTAAGGCCAAATACATCATACTTTCCACTGACTGGATACAGATGCATTCTCACACATGCACACACTCGTTTTGCTCCCCCTTCTCTTGAGCTGTCTCTCAGTTGCTCACGAATGGCCATGCAGTATATTCTGTAAGTGTGTACTCAGATGTAGACGTATAACCCAAACAAGGGTGCACACAGAGATCTCACTCTTGCAGAGAGAGAGAGAAGGAGAGAAGGAGAGAGAGAGATGGCTTGAAAGCGCAGGCTTTCGCCTAAGTAGCCTTTGGGGGGAACAAAATGTTTTCAGCGAGATGGATGGGCCCTTTTGAGGGATTGTGTCGCAACCCCGCCAAATCTAAAATGGCTGGATCAAATTGACTTCTGATAGATGAGGCAGTCGATGTAATATTCTGTGATCTGCATGCTAAAAAGGGGGTCTGCTCTAACCTGTGAGCTGTCAAGGTCGAGCGGCGCTGTAAAAATGCAGGTAGTTGTTTGGTCGCTAGACTGAAAAATGTGACCTTGATTATTGACTGTCATGTCTTGTTTTATTGTCGTCCCTTGCCAGTTCCACTATAAAACTGGACTGCCTGAGTCTGTTGTGCTCTTTGAATGTATAAGCAAAGATTATTTCCTTGTTCTAAAATTGCCGTTGTGATTCGATACAAACATACATTTAGATGCCCAGGATAGGAAATTCACAAATGTCTAATTTTTCCTGCTTGTTTTCCTGCTTCTCTCAACTCGTCTCCGAATAAGCAAAAGTCATTTTGGCGTCATGATCTGTGCTGTGCTCGGAGAGGTTGAGCCGCAGATGGCAGTTTATTGTTGCAAATAGGCAGTCTCGAGGTTTTACACCTCAGGTCAATGAATGGCTGAGCACAGTAATTTTACCAAACACTGATTACCAGATGTTTTCAAGGAACAGCACTGGAATACTTATGAAGCCATCCTGACAGGCCCTTGTAGAATTTGTAATGCAATCATGCCTCTTTCTAATAAGACCAATTAAACTGTAATGGATGCCAGATATGAAGCCAACAACAATAATCGGGATATTAAAACATGCTTGAGTTTTTACTTCCATTGTCTCTTTGCTTCCAGCTGGCATTGCCCTTGATATTTTTCACACTTCTGTGTACAATAGCTGTCTCTCCAACTTTAGTCTGTGTTTTAAAAGCATGTTCTTTTTTTCGGAAGCATGCCACATTTTTTCCACACACCAAAGGACTGATGACTGGCTTTCAACACAGTTCGAATGCTCTTTCTATACAGTGGTAACATTCTTTGTTGCTCTCAAGGCTCTCCTGAGGATGGTGGCAAACCATTCCAGTGTCCTGTGTGTGGACTGGTCATCAAACGCAAGAGCTACTGGAAAAGACACATGGTGATCCACACAGGCTTAAAAAGTCACCAATGTCCCCTGTGTCCCTTCCGCTGCGCTCGCAAAGACAATCTAAAGTCCCACATGAAGGTGAGAAGATACGAAATTTCTTCGTCTTTTGACATCGCAGCCCTCATCACCCTCACCCACATCGTTTTTCATTAGCCGCTATCATAACTCTTGGAATGTAATTGTTAACATTAAAGAACACGCATGCTTTAGTTAAATTTGTAATGTACCTACTAATTGGAATTATTAAACTACGTGTGTGTTTTAGCCCTTCACTTAGAAATTTAACCGTGATGAAGAATAGGGCTTTTTTTCCCCCTTCATATCCTGTAGGGTCATGAAGAAGTGACTTGGTGCTTTAAAACTATCCTCCTTTTCCAGGTACATCAGCACCAGGACCGGGGCGAGACGTTTCAGTGTGAACTTTGCCCCTTCACCTCTTCCCGTCACTTCAGCCTGAAGCTTCACATGCGCTGCCACCAGCACTTTCCCCGCACGGACGTCAAGGTGAAAGAGGAGCACACCACCGACACGGAGGGAGAGGGCTCCCTGATGGGCGACAGCGGCTCGGCGGACCTGAAGGGTACGGAGGCCTCCCCACGTTCAGACACTCAGCAGCAGACTTCGCCTCTGGTCGAGGCCTCTTCCAATCACATCCACATCAAGGAGGAGCCACAGGAGAGAGACCTGTCCGTGCTCTCGCCCTTCAGCATGTGCAGGGACCGTCCCAGCAGCAGCGCCAACTCCCTGGACCTACCCGGAGTTGGGGTAGGAGTCGGGGTCAGATCCAGTCCTAGTGGTCCAACCACGGCCTCCCTCTTCAGCCCTGACATCAATACCAAGACGGCCACTGACCTGCTTATGAAACTCTCAGGTTAGCGCAATTATTTTATAAGAAGACTAGGAGGAACCAGTGTAAATTCCACGATAAAGCAATAATATCAGACTTCAAAGCAAACATATGAAAACAAATGTATTGGTATTATAAACCAAGCGCACCCGACGTAGTCAAAAATCAACGTGGTGACGTAACGACTTTGTGTTGGCAAATCGTGGATTGGCTGGACGGCCATTGCAAAGCCGTAGATGAATGTTAGCAGGCTAACTAGAAAAAGAAAGCTAACTAATGGTGATATTGGGAAAGGAGCTGACGTTAAAGGAAAAGGCACCTTTCAAAAGAGAAAGTGGAAAAGAAATTTTAGAGAAGCGATAGCTCTGTTAGCTGACTACATAAACAGAACTGTATGTAGTTACTTAAATACCGTTTTTGTCAGATGCCCGAGGAGCATTTTGGATGCTACATCGATTGTCCTATTCCAAACGGAAAACATACCTGGACAGACTGTTTGTGCTAGCCAGCTAGTTTCACTCAGAAATCATTGCTGTCGTTTTGGCTGTTTGGACTTTCTGCTCAAAAACATGAAAATTGTTGAAACAGTTATGACACTCTAAAATTATGTTAACTGAGAAGTAAGTCCGTGTATAGTTATTTCTTCTCCTAACATAGCAGATGCCTTAAGCCATAATGTTCAGGAGAGTCTTTCTGGTAGATGCGCCGTGATTAGTTGGGCGCATGATTGACAGGTAGTGGGTGGAATTGGTGACAGCGTGACACTTTTCAAGTGAGCTTATTCAAATATATAGGTGGGGATCAATGAAATTAACCAGTAGTTGTCTTTCCTGACAGGGAGCTACTAGATTGGCAGCAGGAAGGAAATAAATATTAGGAATGATGTCTAGAAATGTCATCAGATGATTGACCAATCTTTTGGAATGATATTGAATAGCTGCAACTAATAACATGAAATAACTGAAATGTATGTATTGGATACACGTCTATGTTTGTTTGTATTGGGGTTTTAAGACTTTAATTGTTATTATGCACATCAAGCACCTCAGGCATTACTTCACTTGTTCATGGGGATATTCACAGCCTTGATTTCTCTGTTTTTCCCATGAGCACAGTTGGAAAATAGGCCATGGAATTTTAGCCCTTTTCTCAAACACCACATGCCTTTTTAAAACTGATTAGAACAACAACGACCAAATTCAGAACCTTAGCCATTCCCTCCAGCCATAAAACCAATGAAGACAGAATTCAGTGTACTTGACTTATTAGATCATTGTGCTCACACACAGCCTTTAGAAAGACAAGCTTTTGTATCAATGAATTGTCAATCTAACTTTCTTCCCTGTACATAACAACGTCCGGACAGCATTGCTCAGCCGTTCAAAACCGCTGAGCTAACTTTGGCACGGCCACATTTAAAAGATGGCATCTTTTAGTGGCACCCTGCATGTGTTTTATGCCACTTTGTTGTATAATGTGTGTGAGTGTGTGTGTGTGTGTGTGTGTGTGTGTGTGTGTGTTTGTGTGTGTGTGTGTGTGTGTGTGTGTGTGTTTCAATGGGTGAAAGAGAGGAGACTTTGTTTGCATAATAGCCGAACATCGTCAGGCATCTTACTCCTCAGTGGAATGCTTGGCATCTGATATTGAGCTTTTTTTCTTACTTTAGTAGCTCCCTACCTTTAAATATTTCCACTATACGGCCAATGGGGAGTCAATTTCTTTTCCTTTGGTATTCATCGACTAAAGTGCACCTCATGCAGAGATAGTGTGTGTGTGCCATCATGATTGGTAGCAGCAGAGAAGAACACACAGAAAAATCAAGTGAAGTAGTCCTGCACAGGACTACGGTCATGACCTAAATCAGAGCGGTACAGTACGTCTGTATTTAATCTTACAGACCAGTGCTCTGTTTTTGAAATACATATTATGATATTACAGGAAATATTACATTCAGCCATCTTTTTTTTAGATTATATGTTCATCCAAGGATGAATGCTGCAAAGATTTAATTTCCTTCTTTCACACACACAATTAAAATAACACTTTATGACTGCCCAGTAGCACATTCCTTTCCTCTGCTGTTGGCTTCTGATTAGCTCCGTTGAAGCATTCGAAAGCTAAGTGATTTGCTCAAGGGCACCTCAACAATAGTTTTTGAAGGATTAGCCCCCCACCACCACCACGTCTTGTCAGTTGTCAGGGGATTTTAAGATCTGTAACCTCTGGCCATCTTTCTCTGGCTAACATCTCTCTTTGTATGTGTGCCAGTATTATTACAACTGACAAAATGGTGACAAATTTTATTCTATAGATTATAGATGTTAATCAAAATGAAAATGACATTGGTAGGTGTCAGTCTGGAACCCTGCATTGGGGGGGGGGTGTCACATACAGCTACCGTCCTTTTCAAAAAGCCAGTGTAGAAATGATCAATTTTGTCCTTTTTGCCCTATCTTTTTTTATTTTTTTTTGCAGTGGGTCCTGTGTAGTCGGTCCCCTGTAGATTAAACCCTGGGAATGTTAGTGTGGCTGCAATAATATTGTTCCATTCATGAAAAACTGAGACTTGAAATTCATCAAGTAATTACGTATTTTTATTTTGGTAGACCTGCAATATGATTTGCCATTTCTTGACTTGCGACTAACCAATGATTCTGCAGTATTTTGCAAACAAACTTCATGCATACACTGTTATAAGTCTAGCCAGGCTGTGTTTAGATGCATTTCACCAAGTTACGAAAAAAAAATCAAAATCAAAAGGTGAACTTGGAGACGATGGGAAGATTGATGGAAAAAGGTTAACCGAGGTTCAGTGTCAGGGTCGAGGCTACGGCTGCCACTCTTCCACTTAATGCTGTGTAATTAGATTGAGATCTTGAGCGAAGATGGGAGGAAAAAAAACCCTGGGAACATTAGATTAATTAAAAATGTATGCATAATTCATAATTAAAAAGGAATTCATAATTTGAAATGATTAGTGCCCTCAGCGCCATCCTGTGACCCCCACAAGGATGCAGAGGGACCGGACCAGCTTAGTTTACTCCCCCTCGATCTTGCACGTCCCAACTCCACATGGATGCCCCCTGGGTGCCAGTTGCACTTCACTCCCAGACTACACAATCAAAGCACGGCTATTCCCACAGGAACCAAGATGGCTCCACACAATGTCAGCCCAGTGTCAAGTGGCGGACATCTTAGCAGGGCGTCATTCAAGGAGAACGAGGTTGGAAACAAAAAAAAGGACGAGACGAGGTTGAACTTGAATGCACGACGATCTGTTTTAATGAATACCGCTTCTTTGATCACAAAGTTCTCCCTTTGTCGGAAAGGGGGTGGGCGGAGTTAAAGATAGTGGGTTATGAAACTGAGAGGAACCGGCCTCAGATCTTTCCGAGAGTTACCCATGTCACGGAGCAGCCAGAGAAGGAAGGTGAGGAAGTTTCTCCTGGGACCTCTAGACTATTTCTTTTGACCTCCCTGCCAACCCAGATTGAATGTGTACACGAGTAGCTCATCCCTCCTGCTTCTTGCACTGCTGTGTCGATGTCTCAGTCCCACAAGGGCCCCGGAAGAGGGAATGAAGTATATAAAAAGATGGAGAGGGAAAGATAAAAAAGAGACACAGGCAAGAATGCAACACAGTAAAGCATATTTCTCTTACCAAGGCCGAACAATCCTACATGTCTGTTTAGCTGTTTCTGGCTTCGTCCATGCTTTGTGGAAAATTGGTGTTGCGGTTTCCGCATGATTGATCTGCTCCGTTGTACGACTCTGACAGACATGAGCGAAAACATCCTTAAGAGAGGTAAAAAGAGGCACGAAGGGAATTGCATTGAATTCCCCAGGCATTTAAAGTCTGTGCATCCCTCTTGATCTCTTGACATAATAAGCATATCATTTTTTTCTAGTGCCTTTCTTTTTTGAGTGCTGCTCTGATAGCCTTAGTTTTTGTTTGGGTTTTTTTTAATCCTTGCATGCTGAAACAACTGTTAGCTATCCAGTGTGATCCACATTTTGATTCTGAGATGAAAGCAGCACAGGCACTTTGATATACCCAACCCCTAGTCTGTGCCCAGTGGACCCGGAGTTAATGAAGACAGTGGGCACTGCACACCCCCCACCCCCATCCCCCAACCCCCTATCCTCTGTGGTGACACAGGCACAACAAGCTTGACCCTGGCTTGGTGTGAATAATTGGAATGCAGGGGGCTGTGGGAGGTGTTGCATCTGTCATGATGCTACTGCAGTTGTCTTATTTATCCTTTTCCTGTGAGAGCATCTTGGATGTAGCGCTTTGCTACCGTGAAATGATTCACGGGCAGAATTTCAGCTCAATTCACAGAAATGTTAAGTACTATTTAACAGTTTTTTTCCCCCCTGCACGATCCTGTCATTGTTCTCACTAGATTTATTTTCTGTTGTATTTGAACGCAGCATGAGGAGCTTGTGTGTCAAAAAGCTTTCAGTTGACATGTAACATTTTGTTTTTGAAATGCCTCATTTTTGGTTTTGTCTCTTTGCGAACATCTAGATTTTATCTGCATGCCCATTACTTTTCCAGCTCTGCATGAATAGACACAGACAAGCCTTTTTATGTGTGACCTCCTGGTCCATACATCCCCACCGCAGCCATCAGTATCACTGTCCGGTGTCTAGCACTCTGTCAGCTATTGTTGGGCTCTCAACCTGCCCCACGTAGCCCTGTGCTTTTTTTTTTTTTTTTTCCTGTCGAGAGAAAACAGCAGCCAATTGTCAAAGGGGGAGCAGGCCGGCGTGACAGAGGTGGAAAGCTAATGAAGTTATTTGACGGCAGCCCTGGCCACAGAGCGAGAGGTGAGGCAGAGTGGACAAGCGCCTGGCAGCGAGACGGATGAGGCGTGAGAGAGGAGCGTGGCGAAAGGGAGAGAAACAGGCAAGAGAACGGCAATGGTGGCAGGTGTCAGAAGGGTGTGATAACTTGGAGACAAACTGATAGCATTGTCAACCCAGAACTACAACCAAGCCATACAGTACGATGCACAAGGAGCCGACTTTGGCCCGGGTATGCACATGTTCGCACAAAAGAGAGGAAGCCCAGTCACCCAGAGATGCTCATCTGTGTTGGCTCCTCTAGCTGCTCTCCCAGAGAAGGGATGCTGTTATTGTGATGGTGAAATTCGAACAGACAAAAGGCAACAGCGTAAGCTTGAATGGTTGCAGTCGATACGGCGCTCTGGCTTTTTTTATGTCATTGAACCGTCGGTTTAAAGGAATAAAAAAAATCGTGGCCACTGTATGCAGCTTCTAAATAATTTATTGGGCTGTGTAACATAGATTCTTGATGGAAATAAACCCTATTTATAGCAACAACCTGAAAGGTTACTGGAGTGGCGTGGCTCCTGTGGGCTAGTGGAAAGCCCAGGGTTGTTTTTTGCACACACTGACGGATTTGAGATGCTTAGTTTGCATTGCAACTGTATTTTTCAGTAGCTTTTTTTGCATAGCGCGTCATTATTGCTGCAGAACTCATTTGGCTAGAATTGACCTGAGATGTACTGTAGGTAAATCCGTGTCGGCGTGGGTAAACGGGATGGTGTATTTCCTGTGTGCTTGTGAGGCGGTGACCAGGCGTGCTGTCCCTGTCTGATCCGACATGGCCCAACACGCTTCTAATTAGAGGACGTCCTTCCAGGTGCTGACCAGGTTATACTTAGCCTGCCCACTGACATCTGACGGCGTGACATTTCCAGCTGGTCCCGCCTGCGACCCTGCGCCATTGCCCATGAACTTGAAGGTCACCCCCCTGACTCACCAAACCTGTCCCTTCACCCCCTCCTCATGAACTGCAGCCCCGGTGTGGCATATTGGGGCAGCGTGGCATCACATGGGTAGTCAAAACTTCTGCACCTGTCCCCTTTTCCTGCCACCCTCCATAACCCCTGTCCCCGTGCCCTCTATACCTCCAGCGTAGATCATCATTAATCAGAGGGGCTGGAGCCAGCATAGATTGATGATGGGGGCAGAGGGGGCAGCAGGCCTGTGGTGGTTAGAGATGTTAGGTGAGACGGGAGGGTTAGGAGCAGAGCAGATCTCCGCTGGGACGAGAGGAGACTGGACAGCACTCTGCCCAAGAGTGATAGCCTCTCTCAGAGCCGTGTGTCTGCTCGTGACGGATAGTCGTAGTGATATAAAGGTTGTTTGAAAGCCGCTGACATGTCGAAGGTTCATAGAGGTGTTCATAAGATGTGAGTGTATGTATACATTTCACAAAGAACAACAAAATGTCTCTAATAGAGAAAGTTCTACATGAATTTGTCTTGTATTCTGATCTGTACTGAGAGCAGCCCGTCCATTTAATATCAAAATATCAAAATAAAAACCGATCTCGATGTGATGCAGCGAAGAGGCTGTGAAATTATCAAGTGATCTGAACAAAGGGCAGAATATTATTCCACTATTTTGGAAATTCAAGTTCTTTTCTTAACCCTTCTAGTCTATTGAGCACACATGACCCGATGGATTACGATGAAACTTTGAATGAAGAAGCCATAAGATTTCACAGTTTATTCACATAAACCAAATTATCAGTGACACATGAACTACTTGACAGATTATCCATTGATCTTGTAAGGTTATGTTAATAATTTGAATTTATATGAGGAATTGATTTAATTAATCTACACAAAAGTCTGCACAGGGGTAAGGCCGGGGTCAGGGCTAAATCCATTAAATATTAATGTAGATCAGGATCCAGATGTATTCTTCTTTTATTTCTCTAATATTGCAGTATTTTTAGTGCTTCCATACATATCTTGAAAGGAAATATTTGTAGTGAATGATGAATCATCTTTTTGGCTGGAACCACATTTACTATGGTCCTCATTACTGGACTTAATAAAACAGAGATATAAAGTATCTTTGCACAGGCATATGGATGCATTGGAAGCATATTTCTTCAGCATTTTAGATTTCAAAGATGTTCCAAGTGCCATTCTGAGTTTGGTGCAGACTGTGTGTGGAACATGCCGAGACACAAAGAGAGAGACGCTCAGCACACTGTTCTTTTCTTGGCGGCCATCGGAAGTCGTTCCGTGTCGAATTATTAATTATTCATCTTAGGGGGATTAGATGTGGCCAAGTTTCTCTTCAAGATGACTTTAAAGATGAGGAATCCATGTGTCACTTCAATCACCAACCTAGGCTACAAACTGCAGTGATGGCAGATAAGCCCCCTCGGCCGATCGCTATCGCAGAAGTACAGGAATGATTTCACGTCTCTACGCCTGAAGAGGATTCAAAAAACTTATGAGGCAAGATGGGATGAGGACACCAGACTTGAAGCAGACAAGAGCTGGTAGAGTAAAGTGTTGATAAATGTGTGTGATGGAGAGGGGGGGTGGCAGTGTGAAGGAGAAAATGAATTGGGAATTTATTTATTTTTTGTGGATGCCTTAAAGACCAAGAGTGAAACACAGTCATGAGGTTGCACCATCCATGTTGGCCCACAGCGCACCAACTGTGGTGTCTGTTGCAGTGACAGGACTGTGAAAATCCACTGTTGGCCACTTGGTTGTTCCATTAAATTAGCATTTTTATGTACAGTCCTCCATCCATCCATCCATCCATCCATCCATCCATCCATCCATCCATCCTTTTTTTTGTAGACAAGACGATCGTAATTGTCTAGTCTACAGCCGCTTCCTCCTATTTACGGGTCATGGTTACGGGATACTTTACAGGTGGGGTATGCTCTGGGCATGTTGGAAATGCATCGCTGAGCCACATTAATGACAAACACCTACGAGCAATTAAACCTAAACCCTAATCCCAAAGAGTTTTGTTCACATCCTAAATTTATTCCATTACCTTCCCTACTCCCCACGAGTTCTCTGACTTCCCTTTTTTCTCCTGTCTCTTTGGGTGTAGCGGCTAACCAGAAGGAGACACTAAAGTCTTCATTCCACCTGAAGGAAGAACCCAAAGTGGAAGAAGCGTTGAGCCCGAGACCACCCTCCCGGTCCCAGAGCCTGGTCCAACCAAGCTTTTCTGCGACTTTCTGTCAGGACGGGCCGATGGCGGCGGCAGCAGCCACAGAACGCCAGGGGCCACTGAAGCCAAGGGAAGGAAGCCCCTTGGCTAAGAACAGCTTGCTGAGCCAGGATATCAACATGAAGGTGGCCTCGGAGCTCCTGATGAAACTTTCAGGTAATTCTTCGAAATCTACTAAAACTTGTGGTCTTGAAATTGAATGTAATATATTTCAAGTTTAAAAACACTCAACGCAAACATATGTGAAGATGCTGAATAAACCCTCACCTGAACTCCTGTAGTGTAGTCTTTGTGAACGTGAAACAACAATGTGACTGTGCAGCTCGCCATGTCTCAACCTGCAGATCATCCAGCGTGACGTGATGCAGCCTTTACAGCTTCTGGTTTTGAGCTCCTCAATTTTTTTTTTTCCGTCAAAACTTCAGGCCTTGTTAATGCCTCGCAGGTCGCGCGAACTACGCTTCATTTAGCCTTTTTTCAACATCGGAATGTTTAGCTGGCTACGATTGTGCCACCGTAAAAAATTTTACAACGTGACTGACTTGTTAAAATATGTATCCGAGTCGTTTTAAAACCGCATCACAAATGGCAGTCTGACGGCGGCGCGGCGAAGGCATGGCTCCATCTGCGGCTCTTCGTCTGGGGGCCAGTGTTTGCACGCCTGACAGACATCTCACACACCGATTGCCATTGTTCTCTTTGGGTTGACTGGTGTTCAGAGTGACTCATGCTGGCTGGAATACAGGCATGCTGCTCCGCTCAGGTCACATTGAGTGTGTGATTTTTTTCCTTTTTGTGTGTGTGAGTATTTAGAGAAGATGGAGATGACATGATTACTTCTTTATTGCGCCAAAAAAAACCCCCATCTAATTGAAGAGGCCTTTTGTGTTAAATCATAGAGGAAGTGAGAGAGTGATGTGGGCTTTATGTAATTCCTCCACTGCACTGCCTCCTCCTATGTTCTTTGTTTCATCTTTGTTATCCGTCTCTCTTTCTCTTGTGAATGTTTTTTTTTTTTGCCATTTCCAATCCTGGCGCTGACATTATCCTGACAGTTTATTTGGTCCTCAAGCTGCACAGCCAGCATTTATCCCCTCCCATCACTTACACTTGCTCTCCAAGGTTGACCTAGGTTAGGGAAAGATGCTGCAGCGTTCATCCATCCGCTGGCTCCCTCTGCCCCCTCACACAGTCCTCAGAGTGCAGTGCCGTCCATTGCCATGGCAACAGTGGGGGTGGTAGATGGAGAGGGCTGTCTAGAGTGACATCCTTGACAAGTGTCTGGACCCTCAAATGACCCTGGGAGGAAGAGAAGGAGAAAAAGATAGCAAGGAGGAACGGAGAGAGCCGGGGAAAGGTCACTTCCGTTACAATCGCATGAGATTATGGTCATGAGGTTCAAGGGCGTTTACCCTGCAACCTCTCGGTCCGTCCTGTTAAAGGTCAGCCCGGGAACACAATAACACAGTATGGATGCTTAAATAATGAAATGACACTGGGGAGTGTATGCTAAGCATTTCTTTGTTTTGAAAACAACACAATTTGTCTTTCTCAACAAATGGTCATAAGCTAATTAGATTCCTGCTGCTCATCCTTCCTTAGCCACCACATTGGAAAGTCACGGCAAGTGCAGTTGTCATCATCGCTGCACATTGTGCTGTAACATGAGCCGCATCATCCCTTTAAACTGGGTCACTTCTTATTCTCTGCTACCCCGCTTCTTCCTTATCAAACATTGGTTAGTCGTGTTGGGTCGCCTGGCTAGTGCTACCTCCCCCACATCTGTTTAAAACCAGGCTGCCTGCGTCTGGGGGCTAATTACACCGGGCTAAATAGCCCCTGGTGCCAGCGGCTAACGTGTCCTAGCAGATGGGCGCTGGTGTTGCAGGGCAAGGGGAACATGGCGTCATGGGATGGAAGGGTGGGGGGGAAGGGGCCACAGGGCTCTAGCTGCTACCCTTTAAGGCAGACATTGTGCCTGCCAACATCTGTGCACCCACCTATCGTCAAACCGCCTCCGCTGTAGGTATCACGCCCGCTTAGCTCATCCCTTAGCAGCAGGTTTTTCATTGAGGACACTTTATAAGCAAGAAATTTATAGCCTAGATGTTCTTTTTTATTGATATTCTAGAAAACAACAGCTTGGACCTTCTGTCTGGGCTTTTTTCTTCTGGGTACCAATCAAATCAGGGTTTAACATTAGCCGGTTTCTATCACTGCTTTGGTCCATTACTTGATACACATGGTTATATAAGAAGCTGTATAGTTTGTATCTGTGTGTGCGTGTGCCAAAGCAGTTAAGGGGATTTATTTGGCATGCGGTGCAGAAATGAGTAAAGGTGATGATCAACACTTTATAATCAAAGGATGGCTCAGTCAAACCTGACCGACAAACCAGTGGAGTGGGCCTCAAGTTAGAATTACCTCCACCCGTCTGTGTGTCCATCCATCCATCCATTCATCCATCCATCCTATCTTCCTCCTAAAATGTCTACATTAGGATGCAGCTCACAGAGGGGCAGGGAGACATCACTGCTGTAACGGACCGGTCTGTTGAGTGCAGATGTACAGACGTCTGTGTGGGTTTTTTACAGCACCCTTGTTGGTTGTGTATAATTTTCGCGACCAGTGGATTGTGGTGCGTTCTTTATGTAAGTCTTCAATTACAAATATTTAATCATCACCAAAAACACCTTGGTGTGCACTATTGCATGTTGTCGAGCTACTGCTACAGACACAGTTGGAGGAAAAGACATCTTAACGCTGGTGCAGAAAATAATTGAATTTAAAGTCAAAGAAAATAAATGATGTCAGAAACTTGTTTCCATAATAAAGTTGTGAAATTATGAACAACTGAAAACATAAACGGAATAAAACAGTTGTTTTTTTTTAAAAATCTTGACAGCTTTTCTTTTAGTTAATAAGTGAATATAATATTAATTATTTATATCCATCCTCACATGAAAGGATCCACTGTTTACTAAATATAGCCTGTCGCAGCAGACAGTGTAAGCCGTTCCCCACTCTAAGACACAACAGTGGCATTACTGTACAGTATTTATGTTAAGCTCTCCACTGTTCTCATCAGTGTCCTCGTCATGCCCCCTCAGTGTGACCGCTCACTGACCCCTGGTAGTCCCACCCTCCTTACCTCCACCTCCTCTTTTTTTCTGACTCTCTTCATCACTGGCTGTTATTCTATTTACAGAAATGGAGAATTGATTTCAACCCCCCCCCCCTGCTAATTGTGCTCTTTTCTTGGATGGGTAGTTTTATAAGCGGAAGTAATTCACAGAATCACTTGTCATCATCGTCTGTCTCCCAACTGTCCTCTGACTAAACCGATCAGCTCTGGAACATACCGACTCGTTTTTGTGTGGGACCGCTTTATATCAGATTCGAATGTGGGGTTTTTTTGTTTGTTTGTTTATTTGTTTTTTTCTTTTTTGATGAGTTGATGATCAACTGAGCCACTCAGGTGTAATATGTAGCCCTAGTTTGCTAGCAATGGAAGGTCGAACCTTGGAGAGCAAGCTGGTTGAGGATCAATTGTAGGAGCAGCTGTCTGTGAAGTCTGCAGGCAAGGCTGCTGTGGCTCCCACATGACATGCAGTCTCCACACTGCAGCCTTTGAAGCGCCTGAACTCTTCACCCCTGTCTGAGCAGGTCGGCTAGAGAGCAGGAGAAAAGAGAGATTGAGAGCAAGAGCGATGGGGGTAGGGATAGAGAGATGTGGAATAACAGAGCAGGGAGAAGGGTAAGGCTAGGATCGCTGGGGTGGGGATGGGAGGTTGTCATTTAGGCTCCAGCCATTCCACATCCTCCTCTTCCTCCACACCCCCCCCCCCCCCGCGCCCCATCCCCTCTTTCTCTCATTTCAGTTTCCTCTTTCCTCTCATACCCTCAGGTGTTCTTTTCCTGGCACTGTTTGACAATTTCTTCCTTCTGTTTACCCTTCCTCATACTGTCCGCCTCTGTGTGTCCTGCTGCCAATACATCACACCGCTGCAATAAATAGCTTTGCATGCATTAAATCACTATTAGGAGGTGGCTATTTTTGTCATAGTGTAGTTCCAAATCTATCCAGGGTTTGTTCCCTCTTTGTATTGTGTATTCTAAGCAAAACAGGTCATTGTAGACCCCTTGAGGTCAAAGTTCATTACATTTTCAAGCACACCAGCACCTAAATCTATGGAGCAGTGACACAAGAAAGGTTGACACTCCAAGACACATGGGGCACAAGTTCACTCAGCTGCAGTCGAACACCAACCGTAAACCTAGCCTTAAACATTTTATGTTTTATATATAGGACTGTTTTTTATGCTTTTAATATTTGATGGTTGGTAATAAATGACTACGGTAATGGCTTGGTGATGTCACTGCAACAAGCATGCTGATAATACATTTAAAAGGCTTCAGTTGGAACCTCGACGGGACAGAAGAGACTCTCCAGAGGAAATGGCATCCAACTTTATTTTGCGTCTGAACTAAATATTTGTAGACTGCTCTGACGGAGGGTGGTAACAAACAGATTCACTCTGTGAACTTGGACTGTGAGTTTATCTTTTGGGATAAAAATCATCAATTAGCATTAGATCCTCACCAACATCCACCTCCTGCTCTCCACTGTCACGATGACTTAAAAAGGTCCAATCAGATCCTTTCCTGTCTGCGTCTGACGGATCTGTATTTGCCTCCAGCCTCACTCAGCCTGTCGATAGGTTGGTGATCCAGTGATGGAAGCGTGCATGTCCCTTGGTTGACCCTCACAGAGCAGTGCCCCCTTGCCCTCAGCCCCCCTCGCCGTCTTTCTCCGCCTCTGCTCTGCCCCGCCATCACCTTCTCTGAGGTTGCTCTTGGCCAACTCCGGCCACCTGATTAAGGGATTAGTGGGAGCTGATAGTTGTCGGTGTCCCCCCGCCCCCACCACCGCCACCGCCTGCTGATTGCGACCACTAAACCAGTCACCTGGACCTCAGGGAGGAGGCCAGGGTGAGTTAACACTTTATTTTATCCACATAAACTCAGCAGGATGAGCGGCACACAAACCAGATCCGGTCCTGGTGTCTCGCACGGGGCCTAGTCGATTAAAGGAAGAGGACGCTAGGGGAGGGGCGGCAGGGTTAACACGAGGTTACTGTCTACTATGTACCCCTTTCCCTGCTGTTTCTACGGCTCTTCTAACCTCCCCCCTCCTCCCCTCCCAACGCTCCTGATGTCCTGCCAAATTCATATATCCTACAATCGTACTGAGTTGTCAGGTCAGCGGCGCAGCGGCGGCCCCGCTGCGCTGCCTTGTCTCTCGCTTGCTGCCTCACGGAGACCCTTCCTCCAGCCATCGCTGCAGTTCAGATATGAGACACCTTGAATTTATAGATACGAAAGGAGTCTCAAGTGCATTTTTTTTCTCCCTCCGTTCTGGTGCATGTTCTAAGATTTTTCCGCACATTACAGCAGCAAAGTGTGTACTGACCATCGCCTCTGTTCTGTCCAGTAAATTTAGCTATGGAGACCATTAGAGAATCTCTGTCTGACAAAAGAATAGCTTTGTGTTAAGGAAATATAGTCCACCTCAGTGTCCTTTCAATAGTTTCCAATATTTTTTATGGCTGCCTATGTTCTTTTGTTTAATATCAACAGATAGAGGAGAGTTGGTGTTTGAATTTTGCAGATTGGCTCGGAACATTCCTAACAGATGCAATTTGAAATATTTTTAGCCTCCTTTCTTCACCTCGTCTTTTTGAACTTGTATGAAAAGTGATTCAACAGCTGTTTTTACCCATCCGAGGCCATTGTGTGAGCACTGAAAAACCTTCAACCAGGGACATTTACTGCATATCCAACAGTTATTATACACACACTTTCATTGTTTCTTAGTCAGCAGCCAAAGTGTTTCAGTTCCTTTCCTGTTTTCTACATGAGCTGCTGGAGCCCGGCCCCCGAGCAAGAGCCTGACCTCCGGATGGCCCCGTGCCCTAATAATTACATAGCAAGATGCCGGCCGGCTCGACTCCAGTTCAGTGGCACTGCTTGTATTTTGACTGATATTTGGATTTCTCTATTCCGTCTTCCATTTCGCTCATGTTCTCATAGCTGGATGCTTGATTTACTTTGACGTCCATGTTTAATTTTGTTTAAGTTTAGTTTGTATTAATTAACAAATACTCTGAGTATCCAAAACTATTTTTTTCCCTCAAAATGTCAAAAGCCTTTAGGAAGGAAACCATCGATTGTCTGTTTACCTAACGGGATGATGCTCTTTCTGTCGTCCTTTGACTTGTTCCTCATCCGCAGTGATGCTAGAGGGTGTTGTATGGTTTATTGATTGTATAAGAATGCATAAGATTCATGGAATCCTAAGCATTTATTCACATTAAATAATCAGAGACGATTAAAGGGAACATACCCTCAAATCTTTGCTACTGTAGAACAGTTAAATCTCTTAAATCCCCGTCAGTAACCGTGTTCTTGTTTTGCTCACCTGCTGCAGAGAACAACAAAGACGCCCAGCACCAGAAGGTGAAAGTGAAGGCTGAGCCCATGGAAGTGGACCCACCCTCCGCAGAACTCACCCCATCTGCCTCTCACCTGCTGGCCTTCGGCACTTTAGGGGCGAGCGAGAAGAGCGAGCCGATGAGTAACCTCCCGGAGACGCTGGCCCGCCCACAGAAAGACCTCTTCTCGCAAGACATATCGGTCAAAATGGCCTCGGAGCTGCTGTTCAAGTTGTCAGGTACGTCAGGCGCACGCCGCTCTCCACGCGGTAGATCCACAACATGCACACACAAATACACACACACAAATACACACACACAAATACACACACACACACACACACACACACGGGAGCACATCTCATTTGTGAGGTTTGAAAGGGTTTTGTGTAAAAGTTTCCATTCTCTACCAGCTCGGCGGTGAAGTCAAGGACGTACGACGTACCCTGACTTCCTGCTTCTTACCTGTGTGGCCGCGAGAGTGACGCTGAAACAACAGACAGCTGTGTGTTATGTTAGATTAGGACAGAGCCGTGAGGCAGAGAACAGTAGGCGTGAGGTAGAATGTGTCATCCTGGGCCGAGACGCCCCCCCTCCCCACTCTATCCATCCTGGGACATCTTCATTTAAATGCCGTAGAGAAAAAAACAACAAGCATCTGTAAAAATCTTTTCTCTTCTTGCTCTTGCACATATTTACAAATTCACACGCTATGACTGTCTTGCCTTCCCCACACACATTCTTGCATGCACACCTTTACACACACACACACACACACACACACACACACACACACACACACACACACACACACACACACACTGTCTCTCTCTCTCACATACAAGGCCCCATGGGGAGCGGTGTCTCCACAAATGCCCCCATCTTCCCTCCTACCTCTCCTCTTTTTTTTTCTTCTTCTCTCTGTGTCTCTCTCTCTTCCCCCTTGACTCATTTTCAGACACGTCGGATCAAGCACACTTGGCTGCTCACTCACACACACACACACACACACACACACACACACACACACACACTCTCTCTCTCTCTTCCTCTCTCTCTTCCCTGCACTTCCCCTCCCTGCCTTTACATTTCTCTCGTGCGGCATCTCCATGGTAACGTGAAAAGAGACCTCTGTCCTTGGCAAGCGGTGTGACAGAGTGGGGTGCTAAGGGTATGGGGGGGGTGTGGCGGGTGGAGTTTGGGGGGGGGATAAGGAGGGTAGAGAGGGCAGTGGTGGTACACAGTATGCCCACCCACGGAGGCCGTGGCATCGTCAGCCTGGCAACAGCAACAGCCCCCCCCCCCCTCCCTTAGAGGTGGGTTTGAATGCGATGGGGACTGGAATACAGCGGGCCGCTGTCACACAATGAGCAATCAATATGAATTACCCAGAGCAGTAAGACCTCAGAGACACATCAGTAGCAAGGTCGCTGTGAACACTAAGATGGTTGCAGCTTTGAAATTCACTCCAGTACATGGCTTTGAAACTCCGTGTACTGTATGACTTCATTCTAAGGTGTTTTGTATAAATGTGTTTTTATAGCCGAATGCTGAAAACCTCAGTGGAACCAAGTGCTAATAGCTGATTTAATAACTGTCACTTCAGTTACCACTTGAAAAGCTCTTTTGTATTTAAGCCACTGTGTGATTAATTAGAATTGACGGCTGCGTCATACCGAACAAGCATCGAAACTATCCTGGACTTAAAATGACTGACTCCCAAACAGCTCTTTATGTCTTCGGCGTTCAGAGGTGAACTCGGACGCCCCACCTGCACACGTGTGTCAACACAGGTTCTTGAACGATTGTAGACAATCATGATCATAAAGCAGCTATGCTCTTTTGCTGCCAGCATGAATCAAGTTAAGACTGTAAGTTTGGACAAGCTTCAACAGGTATCAGTGGAGTTATTGGTTATTCATTTATCTATTTTAAAATTCTTCTTTATTCCCATACCTTATGCAATGCAAGTACTGTTAATAAAAGTTGGGAAAGGTAGACAAATAGAGCAATATTTTTATTCCTTTTGAAATATTACCATGAAATCTTTGACCATTCTTGCCCTTATAAATGAATAGCCCCCAGCAGACTTTCCCATTCGTACATAAGGGTGTAGCTGTACACAAACACATATGTGCCATCTGCATAGCCTAATGCAAATCTCACTAGCCACATACATTATTTTATAAATCTTTTCGTATCGGTGCTGTCGGCTTTACTTTAGGTCCACAGGTCGGCAGGCCCACTATCAAGACTCCCACTTCTCCAGATGGCCGCTGCCCCCCTGCCGGAATATCAAACCTTTACTTTACTAGCAAGAGATAAATTTCAATTCACGCGTAATGTTTGTTTTTCTGTGTGATGGTTAGTTTGCAGGGAAGTTTTAGAGCATTTCTGTGAATATTTATTAAATGTCGAAGGAATTTAAAGCCACTTCTTCCACCGTCTCTCTGTTCTCAACACCAGATTGAAAATAGGTGCATGAAATGACTTTAGTTCTAAAATGGAGCTACGCTCACTAACTTTCTGCAGAGCTGCCAGAGATGGTCTGCCTCTTCTGAAATTTGTTTCATCATTCTGGTTAAGTTTTGTCATGTGACTGAACTATTGGAATTCATTCACTATCGCTAGTGAGCATTTATCATTGGGAAGAAGATTGCAAATCTGAAAGTGAATAGATTGTACAATGATTTTAATTTAAAAATGGAACAATATGAAATATTTAAATTTTATCACCTTGCCTTTTCAGAAAAAGTCAGCAAATCCAACAACCACATGGACAGCAACATGGTGGGAATAAACAGGTGAGTGACATTTTCTGCTCAGTTTTACATATATTTACATATACTTTTACAGTATTCATGTGTTGATGTCCAAGTCACGACAGACCATAAACCGTGGTGCATGCATAGTTTGAAGATGTCTTAAACCCAGCAGCTGTGTAACTGTTTCGTGTTACGTATCGCGTTTCAGTCCATTCCTGGACGAGTGCTTCAGACAATCACCCTTTAACTCGCAGTCCAAGAGCTCTTCCCCTGCAGAGGCCAGCTCTTCCACCAGGGCAGCGTTTCACGGTAAGATGCACATGGAAAACACACGATCAAAGAAACACAAATGCAGTTGTACAGTAGTCAACTTATTGCTAGCTCTGTGTTGTAGCTGCAAGATGGATGGTCGTATGGCGTCAGTTTGTTGCCTAGCAAATTTTTGGTCACATCTAAATGAATGTCTGTAATCGTGCAGATTAATTTGTAATAAAAATCATAATTAGCTGCAGTGTCTTACCGGTTGTCCATATTTGCTGTTTTAGTATTTATCACAAAGATCACCACCACAGAAATAACAGACAAATGCCGAGGCTGGCCAGAACAACAGTGATTGTTTGTTGTTGGTGCTGCTGCATCATTCATAGTTCAGTATGTTCAAGGACTTGTTCAAGGCTTCCAGTTCTTCTTACTGTAGCTTTTATCAATTCTGTAATTCATTATGCAGGGATGCTCATCATACATACGGTACACTCGCTGTACATATATGGATGCACACTCCAGCCTCTCGCCTAGACTTTATAGAGCCACTCAACATTTTGCTGCAGACGAGGAAACCCTTTTAACTCTGGATATACAGCCACAAGGACACATCCGACTTAAGCACCTCCGTCATTCCACGATCTCTCCTCCTTCTCTTCATGTTTAGAGCCCCATCCGGCCCCATTTCTGCACTCTCACACAATTCCCCCACCTGAAGTACGAGCCGCAACCCAGGGCACCTCCCTCCCCCTCCTTCCCCATCTCCCTCGCCTCACCTCTTCTCTGGCATCCCTGAACTTCCCTCCATGTTCCTTTGGCAGTGAGAGATCTAGAGGTTAATTAGCTTGTGCCAGCTTCGCCTGTCCCTCTGCCATTTAATGAAAATCTGATTGGCTTCTGGGTGTCAAGAGTGTCCTGAAAGTTAATTCGCCCACCCCACCTCTGCTTTCCCCTGTGTGTTTAAGCTTTGGATCCAGCCTTTGCTGCTCGCTCTTTCATTGTTGTGCAGTTTCACTCTTTTTTCTTTTTTTCTTTTTTTTGCTGCTGCATATGTGTCTATTTACAACCTGCTCTTAATTTCCTTTTTTTCTTATTCTCCTCTCAGAGGTTTGTGGAAAGCTTTTTCTTTTCTCGTATTCAGTGGCCTTGATAAAAGTAAACCCAGAACTTAGAAACAGTAACTATTGACTGACAATTGGCCTTTTCTGCAGGTATTTCAAAGATATATTTTCCTCCGGGATTAATAAAGTATCTATCTATCTATCTATCTATCTATCTATCTATCTATCTATCTATCTATCTATCTATCTATCTATCTATCTATCTATCTATCTATCTATCTATCTATCTATCTATCTATCTATCTATCTATCTATCTATCTATCTATCTATCTATCTATATTAAACAATATAACCATGTTTATCTAAAGTAAAAAAAAAAAAAACTAGATTGCTTATTCCTTGTAGATAAAACTATTTTTTTTCTTACAAAAACCATAAATGTAGAACAATCCTTCAACCAAGAAAGACCCAACAGCTGAGAAGGGGTTTCTGTGATATCAGAGGTGAGTTTACAACCTCAGGAGTTTGACCTTTCCCGTCATTCTGGGGTTTAGTACAATCCTTCATTTCTTGTTTTCATTTCCCTCTCTTCCCTCTATAATCGTGCTAATTAAACCATTAACCACTTCGGGGGAAATGCCACCCCCCTAACTGGCTTAATCATCAATGCGTCTGCTGGGCCATGGCCTGGAGCTGCTGCACTGACCAGATGATTCCCTTGTTCAACTTCTGAGTCAGGACAAGTTAATTCTTTTATGAGCTAAGCTTTAGCTGGAAGTCCAAGACGAAGAGCTAAGATTCTGAGAAACGGTGAAAGAAATGTGGATAGCTGACTGAAGAAGTAGATTTCAGCTAATGCAGGAGGTCAGGAAGTCCTGACCTCCTGCAGGTTGGTTGGAGTCTGCTGCTCACACCTCTACCACCTGTGTGACTTACGTCAGTGTGAGGAACACAAACACACACACACCACTTGTTTAATTAGTCTTTATTTAAAATGTTGGTTTACAAAGTTCATCCCCGCCTCACTACATCTACAGCAGATGAAAGGATAAAAGGCATTATAGAAAAGATGCATCTTCTCCTGGAGATGCTTTATCTAGGCTTTTAGTATTTTTCCTCTCCAAAACGAACTTTAATAGTAATAATTTTAGAAAGTATATTAAATTTCTACCAATTGACTGATGGTCTCATCCCGGTTTGGTTTGATAGCAGTGTGAAAGCAATTTTTTGGATTGGATTACTTGATGGCTATCATCAGCAATAAATAGAACAAGAAAAATAAATGGAATGAGCTGTGCTGACACACTGGGAGAGGAAGAAACAGGCATTTAATAATGACATGGTCCCAAAAAGAAATCAAAAGTCAACTGAAAATGCTGAAACTTAATTTCTTTTCTGTGAGGATGAGTGAGAAAGGATTCGAGAGGTACAGTTCTCTTTTTGTGGGTAATGTAGGGTATACACAGCAACAACACATTGCTGCCCAAAATGATGCATGACTCAAAAAGAAATACCATACTGCATAAATTAATTTATTAAGATGGGAAAGAGGATTAAATATCAGAGGCTGGTGAAGAAAATAGAGACAGAGGTTTGTGAGTCAGGCCAAAAATGGTAAAATGTTCTTTCACACCACCTTCAATGGTTTCTGTATCTGTTAGCATCATGCTTATCCCTAGAATTTGTCATTGCAGCCTCAGGACCAAGAACATGTTGATCAGCAATTTTAATAGTTAACCTTGCCTTAAATAAACTTCACTATGTACATTTTGTGATTTTACAATGATTTTTTTTCTATTTATATTAGCTTATGGTGATTTTAATCAGGGTGAAATTTAGTCAAGAAACTCAATAAGTTAAGGAATGGTTTTTGCTAAATTCGAACTAATACAAAGTTTTAGTCAAGGTCAGACTCTGTGTCGTATTTTCTAACAAAGTAGACTAGCGGAGTTAAAATCATGCCGTACATATCAGCACTTTTCCAAAAGCACCACATAATACTTTGTGAATTATTTGTGTGCCCTATCTACACTGTGAATTTAAATAGAAAGCAGGTGCTGAAGTTGTTCAGATTCTATCAAAAATAAATTTTTGTTATGCCCCCACCAAAGAGATTACCCCTCCAACTCATTGCTATGTAATGTGGAATGGTCTACCTACCTACTATCACCTTTATCGTGCAAGTGACTATTTTTGATTGTGTTTATTTTCATTTGATTTTATACATGAGATTCAAACATTTTAAAAAACGTTACAACAGAAACAAAGTTTTGTTTTGTCCTCCAATCGCACTCTTAAGGTTGAATTTTTGAATTTAAAAGTATTTCAGTGAGTGTTATGAGGGTTATGGTGCGCATCTCATAATTAGATTCATCAGTTTGCTTATTTTGTCTTTCTCTTAGCCCCACTTGATCTTGATAGTGGATGGAATTTTTCCAGTAGTGGTGGAGTTTCCAGTCGTGTGGTTATTTCTCTGTTTAAGGGTTGATGGGAAGGGGTGAGACGCAGTAAAGAGAGCTGCCTGTGAGATGCGGACGCTGCAGGCTTTAGACAAGAAGACTGGTGCTTGCTAACACCAAGAATGGATTTGCGCTGCATCCCACCCACAGGCTAGACAAGGAGCATCTGTCAAATGATAGCAGGGCAATTTCAGTCTTGTGTTAGCAAATTTGGCCACAGCATATCGGTTGTTCTGTTGTTTCACTTTATTGTGGGAGAGACTGTCTGGTTACACGGGTCAGAAAGTGTAAGTGAAACTATGAGGACGAGTAGCAGAGGATTTAGATCCTGTTTAGTATGGAGAACCACAGCGGCTGCACAGGAATGATCAGGACTGATGAGAGGTCAGAGGGCATTTAGGCACCATCAAGGAAGGAGAACGCTATTTGCATTGTGTCTGCCAATGAAGTCGTGTTTTCCATTCAGAATAACACTTGGCACATCAGCTTTGTGGAACGACTTCTTGCCCGATTTTCATGTATTCTGGTGGGAGGTGAAGCTCTTCTAATGCACAAATACATACACCCTGCAGGAAGTTGCCAACATTGTTGTGTGAAATCAGATGAAGCACATGTCAGACATGCATGCGGTGCTAGAGGCAAAGACCACAGTGTAACCTGGTTTAAACTCCCCGTGCGCTGTTATTGGTGATTGTGGTGCCCAATATCAGACATAGATGCACAGAAATGTCTCTATCATAGCAAAATAATATGAAAAAAAATACAAACACGCACAGGGCCTGTCGAGATAGCCCCACACAGTGAGCCAAAAGTGATGATTGAGAGGTGATGCTGACTCTTCAGCTGTGCAATGATTTTCTTAGTTGAGAAACGATGGGAAACAGCTAGCCTTGCGCTCCCCGTGGTTCAAAACTACACCTGTGCGCACTTTTTTAAGGACTCCCCACCTAACGCCGTTTCTCAACTAAATGCAGCCACGTCTCCACACCTCAGCTGACCTACTGTTTTTCTTTATTTGTAGCATTTGTGCTAAGCATAGCTATCAGCCTGCTGACTACAGCGTCGTACTGAGCGAACAGAGAAGTCAATCAATTCACAAAGCAGGAAAGCATAATTCATAGGATTTCTTTTTTGAATACATGAATGGAAGAAAAACCATCTCCCATATTTTATCAATGTGATAGTTAATACGCTTCTTAGAAACTGTTCTCTAATTGCAGGTTCACTGCATTTACTCTTTTTTCCTGCCAACTTTGTTCTAGGGAAGCAAAAAGCCTCAGATATACCAGAGAAAATCCAAAACACCACAATCAGCACGAAATCACTTGCCGCAGC
Source organism: Antennarius striatus (assembly GCF_040054535.1). Taxonomy (NCBI): domain Eukaryota; kingdom Metazoa; phylum Chordata; class Actinopteri; order Lophiiformes; family Antennariidae; genus Antennarius; species Antennarius striatus. Next base: position 5,053,996 of record NC_090783.1, read on the forward strand.
AGCGTTTGATATGCTGTGATGGTTACAGCTTCAACATTACCACATATTGAACTTTTATTACACTGATTTATTGCAGAACAGCTCGACGCTCTTTTAACCCATCTACAGATGCTTTTGTGGCCAATTGTGTCTATGCTGAATGTTTGACGATGGCTTTTTCGGTTAATTTTCACAGAGTCGGAAAAATATGACGGCGAACCGGGAAACGGGATGGCCAAGTGGAGGATCACCGAACAGCTCTTCCCCTGTCCCGTCTGTGGCAAGGTGTTTGGTAGACAGCAGACCCTCTCCAGACATCTGTCTCTACACACAGGTGAATAAATAACATAGACAGCCATATCGTCAGCGTATGCGCACACTGCCTTTACACTTTGTATGCGTTTGGTAATGTATATCTGTTGTGTTTGTGTATGCGCCAAATAGTAAATAAGGCTCACTAGACTAGATTACCCTTCATTTAAAGGGATTCCTACCATGATTAGTGTCACTGAGGAAAACTGCCCATCTAATTATCAGCTCGAATATCTAAATGGTCTATCGGTTATCCCGATGCAGCCGCATTCGGATTCTGCTTTCCCTTTCTGCGTCAAACTCCTGGACTAAGAAGACGTCGTCAGGAAGGAATCCGAGTCTTGATTTTCATGTTTGCAAACTCAACCATATTGGTCCATTCTGCCCCTCCCTCTCCTCTGCGATTTCTCATGGGTCATTATTAGAAAAATATCCTGTTTAAATATTAATATTTCAAGCAAATTAAAACCTGGATTTGAAATGAATACGATCTTCTTGAGATGGCAGACTTAATCACTCGATGCACAAATGGAGACTCGTGTACCAAATGCCCCCACACAATTGGACATGCTCTCACATTTTGTGTGCACACACTGCACGACACACACACACCATCTGAGAGTGTTGGCTGTGAACAGCTTGGCCACACCACAGAGAGCAGAAGCAGGGGCATATGTCAGTGTGATGGTCTTTTTGGTTTCCCCGGCGACATAAAGGTTGCCTGGCTTCATGTCCTTAGGGCAAATGATGTGTGTGAGTGTGTGTTTGTTTGTGAGCGAGCTAAGGGGGAAAGATGTGTTTTCATGTTGATCTGATGGATTAAAACAAAAGTGTTTTTATATCTTACCCTGTTAACTATTAAGCTAAACTTTTGTCTGTTCACAATTTGTGTTTTCATCCAGAGGAATATTTAAGCACGTCCCCAAAGGGAAGATTTTGTCAGACATCTCTGGGTGTCTTGCTTTTCTTTTCCTTTGTGTTTCATCATGGGTCAGGCAAAGGTTAGGCGGGAGTAGGCAAAAAAGTAATTAGGTGTAAGCCTGCTGTAAAATAAAGGTTCTGAGATTGACTGACATTTAATTGAAATACCATCCGAGATAATATTTGCAGTAACAAGAGGTCTCGTGTTTGTGTGTGTGTGTGTTTCGTTGCAGACGAAAGGAAGTACAAGTGTCACCTGTGTCCTTACGCAGCCAAGTGCAGGGCTAACCTCAATCAGCACCTGACCATCCACTCTGTCAAGCTGGTGAACACAGACGCTGAGCAGATAGTCAGTGCTGTTATAGCCGACTCTGCTGAGCGCAAGAACTGCCCTTACTACTACAGGTAGTGATAACAGACCAAAACACCACCCGTAACTCACTGATCGATGTCTCAGACCGACACCGGACGATGTCATCTCTGTATGTTTTTCATTGATCTGTTGTCTGCTGCTCCCCGGTTAGATGCCCATATATTTGTTTTCTCCACAATGACTCAATTTTTTGAAAAAAAAAAAGAAGAAGAAAAAATTTGTTCCGATTTCGTTGTTTGAAAGTAGTTCATCTGGCTAATGTGAGAAAATGAATACAAGCTCTTGGTTTTCTCAGCAGTGTGACATTTTAATGTTAAAGCCAAAGTAGTGACTAGCTTAGCTTACCTGGACTTGACAGCTAACCTTTATTTTTCAAAAGGTAAAATTCATAAAGCGCTCAAAAGTTTTGTCCATATGAGGAGGATTACTTCTCTAATAATGAATGAAATGAAATTTATATTACCAGGCGCTAATTAAATTCTAATACTATGAAGTCAAATTGCAAGCTGTTCAACCTTCGGACGCTCCAGTACAGTATGTGGCGCTGTCACCTGAGAAACACTGAGAAACACAAGCTACTATCAAACACTGATTCAGTGCGGTTTTAAGTATAAGAATATTAATGTGTGCCTTTAAAGCTGTTATCATATATGTATTAAGAAGTGTTAATGCTAAGCTAACCGTCTCCTGGCTGTAATTGCAATTTTACCCTCCAGAAAAGCAGCAACGATTCAATCACCTCGAATAACTCTCAGCAGCCAAAAAAAAAAAAAAAAAAAAAGGAATCCAAAAATTACTAATTCCACATCGACCGTTGGTGAAAAAATGCTCTGCTTTGTGCACGTCTGCAGTTATAAAATGTATTTTCATTCATCGGAGAATCAAAAGAAACATGTCCTCACTTATTCATTTATGCAGACATAATATAACACTAAAGCTGACAGTCTCCCCCTGTTATCTCTGCCATCTTCCTTCCTCTTCCTCTCTGTTCTCTGTCCAGCTGCCATGTGTGCGATTTCCAGACAGAGCTGAACGCCCAGTTTGTCAGCCACATGTCGCTCCATGTGGACAAGGAGCAGTGGATGTTCTCCCTCTGCTGCAGCGTCTGCGACTACGCCTGCATGGAGGAGAACGACATGAAGAACCACATTAGTACCGGACACGCAGGTACAGAACCCCCGATCCGACGGGGGGGATAAACTGTTTTTCAGTTAATGAAGCTGAAATTCATTAACGTTACATAACAGGAAGGAAGCTTGTGAACTTTTTTTTTTTTTTTTTTTTGCTTAAACGATGGTTTTCCCTTTTTCTCGACTCGCTAATGAATTGTTGGGACGCATTTTCTTGGTTGAGCCGTTCGCGCTGCTGGTGAAAGAACACGACTGGACCCCAGGAAGAAAGATGATGTATGGAGTTCATTTTCAAAATGATTCTCATATGTTAGAGTGGGTGGCAGCTTACACACTGTGGCTCTCCTTCACAGCTCAGAATAGAATAGCAGTGCAGAACTTGGACAGTGACACGTTTTCTATTGTTTTGCCTCAGCACTCAACGCGTAGGATTTAAATTTGAAAACCGTTGACGACCTGACATTCAGCTACAAGGGGTTCTTTGAGACTTGCATATTTTTTTAATGCTAATAATAATCCCTCCAATTTCTGACAAGGAGGTGACAAATCACACATTTTGCATTAGTACCTGTGTGTCTCGGGAAAAAAAAGCTCAAAATCAGTGTTTCTCCCTTGCAGTCATGTGAAGACCAGTATTATTGTCTACATAGTACATCAATCTACACTCAGAAGACGTTAGGAATGATTTTTAACAATGTCTAACTTGTATTCATCCAACTCTCTTGTACCACATTGGGAATTAGCCTGGAATGACATTAGCTGACCATTTCGCCACATCTCTTCCTCTCACCATTAACTCTGTACAATCAGGCTCCGACAAACATATCCTCGACTTAACCCCGTCTCTCCGACTCAACGCCGACTGCACGATGCTCTTGAACGGAGACAGATGGGAAACTATTTACACAAACAAGCTGAAAGGGGAAGAAGAAAACAAGCAAAAACACACGTTTGAGAACCTGTCATTTCCTGGGTGTTTTACAGCTCATTCTGTGCCGACTAAATGATGTCAGCCGTTCAGATCCAGTCGGAGTACAGGACCGACAAAACAAACATGTGAATCGCTGTCTAATCGTTCACAGGATTTTTCTTTCCTCCTGGATCTTTACGATGTGCGAGAGGAAATCATCCAAGACGATTTTAAAGCAACACCATAATGCAACACCTTGTAGCAGATGTCGTCCCATCTCAGCTCAGAGGGCGCTGAGAGAAAAGGCTGCGGCGCTGGGCCTCCTCCAGCCGACCTGCTTCAGACTTTAAAATCTGTTTGAACCTCGGTGGTCAATAGGAGCTGTCTAAAACAGTTTTGTCCAGTTTTATTGCTGATGTTTTGCTCTTCTGTCGTTGTATTATTGTGTGTGTATGTATGTTTGTGTGTGTGTGTGCGCGCGCTCATTGTGCTTGTGTGTGGGTGGGTGAGATTGTCCAGCCTAGACAGCTGAGGGGTCTTTCAGAGGCCACAGTAGCCTTGTTTATCTGAGAAGGTTGGCCCTTATCGTGCCTGAGGGGAAAAAATCAATAGGCCTTGGGTCCTTTGGAGATGAGCTGGGTTTACAATGCCACTGTGGCCATCTTTTAAGTCTCTCAACCCGACTTGGCATTTATCTCAGTCTCGCACAAGATGGACACCACCAGCAAACATACAAGAGTACAGGAAGAGTGGCTTAGTCACCTCACGCTCTCTGTGCTCCACACGCCCAGGCTTTAATTGGTCCGGCCCTGTTTGTTCAAGCGTCTGCACCTCTGAGAATAAGGCGGATTGAGCACCGCTTGAATCCCGGCGTACTGTAAAAAAAAAAGGCTAGTTTCCAGGTCAGCTGTAAGGATATGCACAGAGAGGAGATGGCTAAGCCCAGCAGGAGTCCCAGCTCAAGCTGACTCCTTGTGAAGACAGGACTCCCCGCGGTTTAAACAGTTGGTCGGGTGCTCCTCCTCGACCTTTCCGTTCCTATATCATACGTGTCGCCGGGTAAAGTGCAGACAAAGCCTTTCTGTAAAAGAGAAAATTATATATGTTTGCAGTTAGCGTGTTGTTGTTGTTGTTGTTTGTTTGTTTTTTATTCTTGAGGGTCAGGCGCTCTCCGTTCAGGCAGCAGCAGCATCTTTTTCTTCCCCCTTCGCTTACATTCTGTAGCATTAGCCTTTTCAGATGCTGTAAGAGAAGGCAAGTGTATGTTAAATACTGCAGAGGAGGAGATAAAAGCTTCCTCAAACTGGTTCAGCGCTGCATTCAAAACGCCACGAAGACTCCGCCGCCAATGACCCTGGTATATTTAGATTTGTTTGAAGGCAATTAATAACATCATCTTGAGTTCTGTTCTTTGTGTGCTGTGTGTGAACATATTTGAGACGCTCTCCTGCGTGTGTGTGTGTGTGTGTGTGCGCTTGTATTAAAAAAGATAAATCAGCCATTTCAGGATCCGTGCAGCCTTCCTCCTCCTCGTCTTCCCTCCTGAGTGAATGCCCTTTGTTAAGCCGTGCCCTACGATGCTCCTATCATATTAGCTCCTTTGGCCGTGACCCGCGCTCCCCGCCCCTCCCTCCATCTCACCCCCCCTCCTCTTCTAATTCCCTCTGAAGACAGAGGGAATTGAGAGAGATCAATACAAAGCACACAGCATCTCGATTTGACTGGCAGCAGGTTCTCATCGCGAGCCGAGGACCGGCTGCTCCGAAAGTCGGCGTAAATACGTGTTCATAACGAGGCGATGCTTCGTAAGATGTTTTTACCCTCAAACGGATGAGTTTTCAATTTGTTCAGGACACATTTTCTCCAGCATCAACCATGACAGATCTTGTCCTTTTGTGTCCCGCCAGGTCTCAACTCAAGGAGCCCCCTCAGCGAGACCAAGAGCACCTCGTCGTCTCTCTCGGCCCTCAGCGATTCGCTCAACAGCTCCGAGGGCGGAGACATCACCCACGGTAACGAAGAACTCAGGGGCCTGCTCGCCCCCGCCTCCTCGGCAGGCAACCAGTCCAGCTCGGGGAGCCTCTCGGGATCAGGAGCTGAGGACAAGCCTGACAAAGGCAAGGATCATTGGAATCGCTCCCGACAAATAAAAGCCTCCGAAAACTTCCATTTTATTTTTTACGACAGGATATATAACCCTCCGACTGTCGTGAAATGAAGATTCAAAAGTGGCTGAATTGATCCAATATTGCCCCCCCTCACCCCTACCCCTACTCTGGCTCTGCCCACCTCAAGTCAGTAAGAAGCTTGCATTAAAATAATAGAACTGACAAAATCACAGAAATTAACCTAATTGTGCTAACAGATGTAAGTGTGTTCATGTCCGTCCCTCGTTGTAACAAGCTGCTCGAGAAAATCAGTTTTCAGCGCCTTTTTAAAACCATCAAAGTATAATTGCCGTCATCTTTTGGAGCTTTACAAGATTAAAAACTCTTTTGTCAGAAAGCTGCTCACACTGGGTGACAGACTGCGTACTGGTGTCGATTAGACAAGGGATCATTCATGAGTACTTTTGTCGTTTTCGAAATAGGCATTCATTCTGAAAAAGAAAGAGTTCTGAAGTCAAAAATTCATTCATTTAATGACGTACACGCTGTAAGCGACCTGATCGCACCTGTTTGCAGTCGTTTTTCTTCGTCCTGATCAGGAAGAGCGCTGCTCACACCAGTAAAAACAGATACATGAAGTCAGAGGAGTAAAAAAATGATGATGATGATGTTGTCAGTATTTTAGCAGGGGTAATGTTCCATCAGGTGTTTTTAGAGGAAGTGGTGGATCCATTCTCATTGGAGCTCCACTTCGAAGTCAGGATGTCTCCTGCTGCATCAATTTTAACAAAATGTGTTTGTTTTGTTGGGGTTTTCCACATTTATGGAATCTAAATATCACTGGCAGTCTATCTGAAAGTCTCTCTTTTTTTACACTGCAAAAACATGACTGTCCTTAGGTCAACCTCACTCCTGCCCTGGTTTTTTTCCCGCCGCTCAGAGATTTCATTTGTGCCGATCCCCATTTTTAACCCGCCTCTCCTCTTGCCCTCCTCCTCAGGCTTTGAGTGCGTCTTCTGCAATTTCGTGTGCAAGACGCGCAGCATGTACGAGCGCCACCTCCAGATCCACCTCATCACGCGAATGTTCGAGTGTGACGTCTGCCACAAGTTCCTCAAGACGCCAGAGCAGCTGCTGGAGCACAAGAAGTGCCACACCGTCCCCTCCGGAGGGCTCAAGTAAGGAAAGCAAGTACAGACAGAGGTTCCTCTCTGCCCGTCCCCCCCTCCCTCCTTCACCCATTTTATTCCACTGCACATAAAAGCACATGCATTTGTACATATCCATAGACCTACGAGCGTGCCGGTGACGACCTGATTAAATTTGGCTTCAGAATCAACTCCCCGGTATTTATCGGTAGGTTTTCCACGCTTACGACACGTGTAAACTTTCATCGCGTGACAGAAAAACACATTCCTGATCTGAAGATCGCTCTGACCTCGCGGCTTTAATTGGTTAGCGCAATCTGCCGTCAGCATACCACACGATCCGTGTGTGCAGTTTGCCCCGACAGCCTCCCCCCAGCTGATGGGAGTTAGGCTTCTGGGTGTTGAGCGCCTGCCAAGAGTGAAAGGAGATGTAAATGGGCTTCGCCTAGGGGTCTGTTTGTCCACTGCCTACCGCTGACACACACACACACAAAAAATCTGATGAAACCTGCACGCCAGAATTCAAAACCCCCACTGCCACCAGCACACACACCCCCCCCTCGACGACATAGACACTCGGCATACTTTGTGTTTCCTTCAAAGTTTGTTGGCACGCTCCTGGGAGATAATCATTTTTACAGGAGAGTGCACAAAGCTCCAGAAATGTCAGGTCATTGACTTTTTTGACCCCATAAGTCGATGGAAATGCATATATGAAAACGCTTTCTTCTAAATAAACACCCAGAATGCATTTTTGTGAAATCACCTAATTGAAGCCAGCGTCCTGTGATTTGGATTAAGCGTTTCTATACACAGAGATCTGCTCTAGCTCTCTTAATTCAGCCTATCTTCATTAATCAGCCTTGTTTTTTTCTAATATTGATCATCTATGTAGCTCTAGCCTCCTCATGCCACCCCCCACACACACACACAAACTCCTACCTTCCCATCTCCATACTCCAGTCCCCACAGGAGCCTTTGTTGTTCTGTGACACGTTTATGTTGCCTATCAGGCCCGTCGAGTGAAGACAAAGCAGCGTCCATCCCACACGCCAGCGTTCCCGTTTACGCTCATCATAATAACGCCGTGACACAAATGAAATTCAAGCATCGCCGTTTTGACAGCTATAGGCGTCGGAATAAACGTCCACACTTCATTTGCATAAATGTTTAGTTTGAAAAAGCTAATTCATTTCAAGTAACACATGCCATGTTTTTTTGTTTTTCAGTCGTTCCCATTCCTCCTTGTGTGTGCATGTTGAGAACCATCGAGTACCATTATGATGAATGCTTCATCTTGTCACAATCGAAGTTCTATTCTGCATCCTTTTTTTTTTTTCTGCTTAGCCATCAGTGGAGTTAGGATGTCGGATGTCAATATTGCCACATGTCTGGAAACGGGGGCATTTCTGTCAAATTTTAAAGAGGAAGTTGCCACTAAAGTTGCATCGGCCTTAACTTTTGGACAAAGTTTTGATTATAGGATTATAGGGCACAAACTCACACCCCTTTGAGATCACACCTGAGGTTTTGCCCCCTGCTAGTAGTAATTGTAAAGGAGCTCTTCTAACAGCTTTAAATTTTTATTCAGGAAAGAAAAGGGCTTGTTTTCTATTTGTTCGAATGTAAATATCTCAAAATCTGCTTTAACCCAACTAAATATTTTAAGTTCAAGGTTTACGTTAATAAACTTGCGTAAACCGTCTCATTTATTTCGAGTTATCTGCATATTGAGGCAGAATTTTAGGCAAACCAGTGTGGAAGGAATTAACTAACCTTAAGGGCAAACAAGTTTTCAGTAAACTCCTGCCCACATTCTCTGACCCCCCCCCCCCCCCCCTCCCCCCTCCAAGGACCAGAAAACCTTTTTTTTCTAGACTAGTGCGTCTTCATTTATATACTTGAGCAATGTGAGGTGTTTGTGGAATTGTAGGAGTTTGTAGCGAGTGAATATTTGGAGGTTCTTTTCTGAGGTGATTCTGTTCTGCAGGGTTTGTGAAGCGCTTTGGGGCCCAGAGCAGATGAAAGGTGCTATTTAAATGTAAGTGCCACTCCATTCCTTCATTTCCCTTCATGTCCTACTACTCCAATCTTTTCTCCAGCCTGTCACCCACCCATCCACCCCCCTTTTTCCAACCCCTTCCTCCACACACACATATACCTGTTCACTTCAACTCTCCTACCATTAAACTACCACACATACCACCACCATAGCACACACACCTTTGCTTTGCCTGTCCTTCTCCTTTTCATCCTTTTGTAATCTAAAATTTCAAGGTATGTTTTGTTGGTTTGGAATCTACACTTCTCCTTTAACGCTATTTTTTTTTTTTTTTTTGCTTTTGTGTGTTGTCCTCCCTCCCTACTCCCCCCCCTCCCCCTCCTGTTCGTTGCTTTACCCAGGTGCCCTTTCTGCATCTACTCCACCAATCGTCCAGCGGCCATGGAGTGCCACCTGAAGACGCACTGTAAGATGGAGTACCGCTGCCGCATCTGCCAGGGACTGTGGCCTGACCAGGCCTCATTGGAGGCCCACATGCGCGGGCACCGCCTGGGCAACCACTACAAGTGTGAGCAGTGTGGCTACTTGTCCAAGACGGCCAATAAGCTGATCGAGCACGTGCGCGTGCACACGGGCGAGCGGCCCTTCCACTGCGACCGCTGCTCTTATAGCTGCAAGCGCAAGGACAACCTCAACCTGCACAAGAAGCTGAAGCACGCGCCGCGTCAGACTTTCGGCTGCCAAGAGTGCCCTTTCACCACCACACACCCCTTCGTCTTCAGCCGCCACCTCAAGAAACATCAGAGCGGAGGAGGAGGGGGCGGATCGGGCGGAGGCGCGGAAGGAGGAGGAGGAGGAGAAGAAGAGGAGGACGATGAAGAAGAAGAAGAAGAAGCAGGAGAAGAGGAGCCGCCACTCCAGGGAATCTCTCCAGGGGGCTCGTCGTCGCTGAAGAGATGGGAGAGCCTGCTGTTCGGCAGGAAGGGGGGAGGAGGAGGAGGAGGAGGGAGCAGCGGAGGGAGTGGGAGTAACAGCCCCCTCATGAGTCTGACGGCGTCCCAGGCGCTCCAGTCCGTCGCCCTGTCGCTCACGCTGGGCAGGTCCCACCAGCAGGACCCCGCCGGCGTCCTGCGCCGATTGGTCGGTGCTAACGGCGGCAACGCCTCCAGAAACTCCAGCAGCCCGAGCGGTGGCCCCTCCCTGTTTTCCCCCTCCTCCTCCTCTTCCTCCCACCATGTGTTCGAGCAGTACAGGAACTGCGACCGGGCGCACCTCATCCCCCTCACCACCCTGGTGACCCACAACAGCCGCTTCACATTCCACCCGCACCTCCACTCCAGATGGCGGCCCGCCACATCTCCTCTCCTCTTCTCCTCAAATCCGGCGTCCCCCTCCTGCTCGCCACTCACACCTGCCTCCCACAAACACTCCTTCCTGGCCTACCTGGGACTGATGGAGAGGGCCAAGACTGTTTGACCTCACTCGCCTCCTCTCTCCCTCTCTCTCTCTCTCTCTCTCTCTCTCTCTCTCTCTCCTCGCTCCCCCCTCAGTCCTTGGACGGCGGCGGGACGGACACTCGTCCGCCGCAGCGGGAGCGACGTCTTTTTTCCAATCAGACCAGCAGAATAAGCTGGACTCCACAAACATATTGAAGAATAGAAACAAACATTTATAAGAGAAAAAGGCTGTACATGCTAAAAAAAATGCATTTATATCAAAAAGCTGCTTTTCTTATCAGTTCTATCAATTGAAATATTACTACTTCAAGTACTACTCTGTTTTTTTAAGTTTATTTTTTTCTTTTTCTGTTTTCAAATATCTGAATGACCCGGACCCAGTTGCATTATCTGAAGAAACTAATGTATCTCAGTTTTATAGATATATTTCTTTAGTCGTTTTGACGAGATAAAAAGTCGAAAAACGCAAAAACAAAACTTGCAAGTGCTACATTTTAGTGCATTTTTGTCAATGGCTATCATGCATCAGAATAGCATGCCTGTTTCTGTGTTTCAACTAGCTTTTGACGTCATTAGAAGCTAAATTGGAGATATACTGAAGCGTTAGCCGTGCAACATGGACAGAACCAATGAAACGGAATGCTTTTCATTGGGAAAAGGCACGTTTCCAAAGCAATGCCTCAAACCTCGCACTTACTTATTTATCAGTCTTGTGCATAGTTTTGTAGCCCTTCTCACCTTTTTGGATTTATGTTTGCTTTATTTTTTTTTTATTTTTTTTTTTGTAAAATGGTGAAACCATATTATGCATAGCTGCTGCCTGATGCCATCTCTGTCTGAGAATAAATGTCATTTGAATGGGGTTACTAGCTGATAGCGGTAGTTTTGGTGAAGCTCACACAACAGGAGATAAGCTGTGACGATGTAAATAAGAAGATTCAATCTGACATATCGGGACAAGAAGCATTATACGTTTATTACTAATGATTTGATTTAAATATAAAATGTTGCCAATGAATTTGCACTCGCAGGTTAAAACGCAGTGAAACAACGAGAAGCGACTAAACGTTCATTCGTTCTGAGACCAGGTGAATATCAGCACAGCTTCATTTGCAGATCTATGTATCACGCACCTATACTTAGAAGAGATATATGAGATAACTGTTTTGTGGAGGTGACCGGCTTATGGGTTAGCGAGCTAGCCGCAGCCAAGGTCACCACAGGCCGATTCAATGGTGCTTTTTGGAGCTTTTTGTAATCTTTGTGTACAAAAAAAAGAAAAAAAATGTTTCGAAATGACTTGAATGAATGTATTTTTGTTTATGTAAATGAAAATGAAGCGATACAGAAGTGTGAACAGGGACGTCTGCTGTGCTGGAAAAGACGGGAAGGTTTAGTGTGTTTGGTGGCCTTTTGTGTGTTTCTTTTGTTTTATTTTGTCTTTATTTTTACTTCTTTACTGAGCCTTTTACATCATAAACAAACATGTTCTACTAACACCTGTAAGAAACAAAGCTCCTGTAGGTGCAATCATGAAGCAAAGCCATTCTCTTGTGTTCGATGGCCCTGGCTTCTGTTAGGCCGGTAGATAAGGTACTACTTTTTTTCCTCTCGCTCCATCCCCTTCTTGTCAATTTTGAGTTTTAATTGCACTCATTGTAGTTACACTTCAAGCCAAACGCATTTAAAAAAAAACAAAAAAACAGGATAATTAAGACTTGGAGATTCCACAATGCGATGTGGACAGTGTTGCTGGAAATGACCCCTTAGTTTCACGTTTTCAGGCTTTTCCAGCATTGAAATCGGAGAAAGTAAACGAGGACAAACTGCATGAATTAGACAGCAGAGGTCAAGCTCCCCCTGGGAACTAAAGGTCTCAGGCTAAATTGTGATGAGCTAGTTTTGCACAGTGCGGCACTTTTTGATTAAATGAATATGTATTTATCTGTAAAATGCTCAATAAGAAGTATGTTTGCGAGATAGGGCAGCATAGCAGAAAGCATTTTATTTTGAAAAAGCTTTACCCATTATCGATAGCACTTGTGTTTGTAAGCGGTCTTCAAGCCCAAAATTCCCTTATTTGTAAAGGGATTTATTTTTTATTTTCCTTTGGCTTTCCTTATGTCTACACATGCGTGTTATAACGGATCATTGTTGCTTTTTTTTCTTCTTCTTTTTTTTAATCGTTCTACCTGGATCTTGTCGGAAAAATGATTAGACGGAGAACACGACTCGTCAAGACCAAATGTAAATGTAACTTCCTGCGAGATGTGATGTTAGGATGGAATCCGTCACATCCGATGCCTCGATCGTCCCCTTCTATACTGCTGTTTGGTCCTTTTTTATTTTCTTTCTTTTCCTCTTTTTTTTTTTTTTTCCCCCCAATGTCTGGCATGCTGTCTCTGGAATGAAAGTAGCATCCCTCCAACACACAGACACACACACTTCCTCTCCTACTATCTATCTTTTATACTCTAGTGCCACTTGGTGGAAGGAAACCACCTGAGACTTCTGAGAATGAGTCAAACTAATTGTCAGGGTCCAAAAGATAAAGAGATAAAGAGTGTTTTCACTCTTGACTCCTTGTTAAAATGTCTGCCTTTTATTACAGCGTAATCATGAATGGCTGCACTTCCTTACTGCCCCCCCCCTCCTGGTTTGAGTGTTTAAAAAGGCAACAGGGCTCCATCTTTTTGAATTTTAATATTCTTATGCACTTATTCCGTTTATTTTTGACCCATTTGTAAGCAGCACAGTGATCTTTCTTTTAAAGCTTGACCACATTTTCAGCTCTTTGGAGTATGCATGACATTGCCCTCGTTCTTCAGCACTTGATTGTTTCAAACTAACTCTTAGTTGCATTTAGTTAGCATCACACTGCACTGTCTACAATCATTTGGCTGTATGTTATGATTAGAAACGGCTCCGCTACCTTATTTGACACTCGGTAAAAGATTGATATGTGCTGTACAAAGCTTTTTTTTATTACTCCATTGTTAAGGCTGTACAGGGTTGTGACGATAACTGGTAAATAGATCATTTGTACTTTTTTTGGTTTTGTATTTGTTTTGTTTATTTGGCATTATTTTATGTTCAACTTGCCAGATCTAAATGTAACAGGATTTGAAAGTAAAGCTTACATCAGATATTATCAATCGTCTTTTCTCTGGTCGTTCATTTATTTTCATGTGTGAATTTGATTTATTGCAGTGTACAAGATATTTTTTATATCCATTACAGTGTGTTCCGCACTATAAGGCGCACCTAAAAGACTTTAATTTTCTCAAAAAGCGACAATGCGCCTTATATGTGCAAACAGTTTTCAAATAGGGCATTCATTGAAGGTGTGCCTTATAGTCCGGTGCGCCTTATAGTGCAGAAAATGCTTTACTTGTTAATAAGTGAGCTACTCTGACAACCACCTTGAAGAGGGGACACAGTCAAAATTAAATCTATATGTTCAAAAATCTATGAGATAATAAATTCACTCACAGAGCACATACAGTACTCTCGCCAAGGCCCAACAGACGCATTCATCAATAAAATCTCTCCTGGCTCCAGCCCTTTGTTGAGATCCTCTCCAAAATGTGATGTGTTCTTTCTTCTTATTCGTTAATCCTTTCTGCCGAGTTGAGTAAAAATCTATCTGATAGATTATGAGTTATAAATGGAAAAGCCGCCACTTCTTTATTCACAACTAGGTTGGTTTCCTACACACTCAACAATTCTACTAACTAGATTTCATCAGACAAATCCAAGGAGTCACTGAACCTCCAAAGAGAAAAATATAAATATATACATAGGATATGTAAACAGTTCTAATAAGGACACTGAATAAAAATGTGAATAATACTTGGGCAAAAAGAGGTTTTTTCCGAATAGATTCGACTTATGGACATAACATAAACTCAAATTGTGACAGCGTAGAAGCTCCTGCCGGACAGAATAGCGAGTAAAGACTTCAAATAAAGGTTGAAGATGTTTCAATAGAACATTTATCATTCAGTGGTGAAAAAGGAGCCGAGAGCTAAGGGACAGCGCTGATCGTCTTTGAGGGACACGGCATTCTCTAATTTATAACGGAGCCTCGCCATCATAATAAGAAATAGGATCTGCCATTGTGTCTAGCTAGTGTTTTTATTAGACCGATGGGAGGTCTCTCTCTCTCTCCTTGTGTTGTAGTAATGAAAGTTACAGCACGTTCTCGCCCAGCCAAAGGTTGGCCCTGCCTAATGAAAACAGATGAAGCAGAGATAAAGTGTTTGCCGACATTAAGGGACTCATTTATCACCGTTAGGCCCCGAGCTATAGAACACCTTGGTCTGGAGCTCTCCTTTAACAGGCCCTGCCTCACAGCACCCTTGTGGCACGCCGCAGCCTTCCAGGCGCATGAGCGCCTCCATCTTTACCTCGTTCTTTTTCATTCGCCGCTGCTTCGACAGACAGCGCTCGCATCTTTATGCGCATACTGTCTCCTCCTCCATTTGCAGGGAGAGGTTTCAGATGTTAAAGTTGTTTGGTGTTTTTTTTTTGTTTTTTTGAAGGAACTTTTATCAGATCTGGAGGATTTGGCCGTCCTGCCGGGACCACCATCACCGTGCCCCGAATGCTGACCCATGTGGGTTCAACAACCATCCGACGCTGGATCTCCTCCTCCGTTGAAGGGCCGTGTGCTCATCTCGCTGCTCATCTCGACTGTGTAATAATGAATCTTTTTGGCTGTGTTTAAAGCTGCTTAATTAAGTTCAAAGCAGCGCTCGGGGCAGTGTGCGCCTGCTCGCCTGACCTCCCTATGAGTGGAAGTGTTGATTAGGAAGCGAGGAGACACTGCAGGGGATGGCTATTGATTGAGAGGATAGAAAAACTCATTTGGATTTTGTGATTGGAATATCACCCAGTAAATGTTGATTCCATACCACCCCTCCCCAAAATAATTTTTTTTTTTTTTTTAAAAATCAACGAAATCCATCCACATGCTGGTGGTTTGGTGAAATTGTCAACTACACGAGGAATTTTTCTGTGATAAGACTAAACGCTGAAGTTTTTCCCTCATCCCAATAATAGCCCTTCACCCTGGTCTGAGCTGTCTGCACAATGTCGACCTTTCGACACCACCTCGCGAAAGTTGGCCGCTGTCGATCGATAGCGTGTTAGCTTTTTGTTTGAAGGTTCAGGCTGCCTTGGCTTTATTACAGCTGCTGAGAGTCATGGGGGAGTCGTGCACGGCTTTGTGAGAGAGGAGCTCCCTCTTGTTTGCCAAAAGTGTAATCCCGCCGTGACCCGCCGTGACCCTGCCCTGAGAGGAAAGCTGCTTAGACAGAAGTGCGTGTCTGTGGGAGCTCCCAGCTGCCTGGCCTCTCTCTCGCTCTATCTATCTTCATTTTTTGCACTCTACATCTACCTCACAGTCTTTCTTTCTCCTTTGCTTACAGGCCCAAACAGCATGGATCTGTCTATCACATGGAATCTCGGCCGCCGTGACGGAACGACACTCCTTCTCTCAGAGTCTCTTTACCTCCTCGTTCATCTCTGCCCTTTCATTTTTCCTTCATTTACAGTCAACTACATGCCTTCACTGAGCATCGATACTTCCAACACTCCCGTCCCCCCCCCTCCCTCCCTGCTTCCACGCGAAGGAGCCAAGGCTTTGCTAAGTGGAGACAGATCTCCTTTTTTTGTTCCAACAGAGAAAATAAACACACAAAGTCCTGCCATAGACAGCCTTCAGTTTGGGCTGCAGAGCAGGACCACTGGCACACGGGAAACACAGAACGAAGGAAGAAAATGACCTCTGGAATCGATTTGGCATGGGCTGAAGCCAGGGCTAAAACTGTGTGGAATGAGGCTCCTCTGAGGCGGCTTGTTGATTCATAAATCTATTCATCTTCAAAAATTGCCACTGAAATGAATTTGCCGAATGTGAAACTCCATGTTTATTCAGTCCTTAATGGTGTGTGTGTGTGTGTGTGTGTGTGTGTGTGCTTAGATATGCACGAGTCGGCACGGGCTTCGTGCAAAACGTCAGCTAAAAAACAGAGATGTCAAATTCGAGTCTGTGCGAAAGACAAGGCAAAAAAAAAAGACAAGGAGCTGTCCCCGGAGAGGCCGGGACAGCAGCCAGAGAAATGATTTGCAGACTCGTGTAGCGTGTCGCTCACTCGCCACTCCGTGTTGGGTTGGACACGCATGGCGGGACGTGTATTTGCATGCATATTTGGTGCCCAGCCCAAAGGAGGCCATAGCGGCACTCTGCGCCCGTTCGCCATTCGCCGGGGTGAGACATCACCCGGCGGGGGTCAGCAGCAATCTGATTTTGGGGAACACCGCGGGGGGTGTTTGGAGAGAGAGAAATGGATGGGGGGGGGGGAGCTTCCAGGCCTGGCATATCCAGGATCAGGGCGGCCTGAAACAGCAGGGGGTTGGCAAATCATACCCCCCTGCTGGGTGATGCTTCAAATATAAAACTACTGCTTGGTCAGTCCAACTGACAAACATGTTATAGAAGGGAAGGGTGGTGGTGGTGGTGGGGGGGTGATGGTATTGGGTACAGAGCTTGAATCGAGCCAATGGAACATTGAGGTATGAGTGGGCATTGGGGCAGATGTGGACGGGGACAGACTCACAAAATGTTATGTTCATTATTCTGAACTGAATTTTGTCCGGAACAAAAAATCCACAATAGAAATAATAGAAAAAATTGATAAATTGATTTAAATTAGACTTTCAGACTTTTAACAGAAAAAGAAATGAAGAACATTTTGTGAATTGAAATCTCAGATGACATTTTCCAACATCCACACCCGCCCTTGTTTTTTCCTTCTTCTTCGTTTTTGTTTTTTTTGTTTTTTTCATCGTCATGGCAGCGAAGGATGCTGAGATTCCAGTGATTCAAGTCTTCCGAGATCTGACGGGAGAATATTCATTTAGGGAGAGCTTAAGAGAATAGCCCAAGGTCAAGCCCAAACTAATCAGGCTTCTCATTTCCCTGGATGGAGTAATGAAGTACAGCACTGACCTCCAGGTGACCCTGGGAATCTGCAGCGGGAAAAAGCAGCATGGGCACCGATTGGCCGAGAGTAAAGGGAGATATCACAACAGAGCGGTTTCTCCATTAATAAGGAAGATCCACCAAAAAAAAAAAAAAAAAAGCCTCTTCAAAGAGTTTAAACGTGCCCAACTGTCATGAAACCTTAACTACAGCAAGATAACAAGCTCCTTTTTTTTTTTTTTTTGTCTGCATCCCAAAGATGATTTGCACCGGGGTTTGATTACAAGCTGGTTAACACTCCAAATTATCTCATGCGCTTGAGCTTTTAATGATTTCCAAGATTCAATTACCCCTAACTGAATTCCTGTCTTCAATCAATTAAAGTCCGAGCTGCTCACTCATCCATCTTCCAATCAGGACGCCGGGAATCCCTCCATCCATTCTCATTTGAGAACAGAACGGGTCAGAAGAGTGAGCAGAATGCATCCATCCGTGTCTATCTTTTTCGTATCATTTTTAAAAAAAATTCTTTTCATTCACATTTACTACGAAAATAAAAAAAAATATATATATATTATAAACACAATCTCCAGCTATGGACCCCCCCCACCCCACCCAAACCTCCCCTGAACTTACACAAAGGCTCCTGTGCTTGTGATCATAATATATTCTCCTCAAGCCTTGCCAGCATAGCCTTTTATCTGGAAGCCCTTTGTGTCGCTCCTCTGGGCTGCTTATTGTGATACCTGATGTGAAGGTGAGTGACGGCGGCTCTAATGATCTCACAAGAATGCTCTCACACACACACACACACACACACACACACGCACACACACACACACACACACACACACACACACACAAAAGACACACACTTTCAGAGACACAACCACGCAAACACCCACAAACACACAGTTTGGCACCATCTGCTGGAACCTTGAGAAACCTTGAGAAATATTTAGCTTGAGAGGATATTTGTAATAAAGTACACAATTAAAGGATTGGGTTATAAAAAAATTTTTAAAAAAACCCGTCTGAGGCATAAATCACAAATTGCTCCATTGAGATCAGACATGCTCGGGCATAATTCAAGATTCCTTAACAGCAAATTATTTTTGACAGAAAAAAGCAAAGGCGTGTTTGATTGATGAACGCAGCCTGTTCAGGAGGTTCACGCCGTCGATTTAGAGGAAAGAAGCGGCGCAGAAATAGTTGCCAAGGTGCCCAGATTATCATTTAACCCTCATTGGTGGAGAGACAAGCGCCCAGAGCTTCTCTCCGTTTTATCCCCACCCCAACCCCAACCCCATCCGTTGCTCATCCCTGCAAACCCAACCCAGTGTGGTTTTCCTTGAAAGGCGTTCTTTTGAATGTAAATACCAAACGGTGCTCTTTCAGACAGGCCGGAGCAGGAGATTTGGGTTTTGATGCTTTATCACCAACGTTGGCTTTGGCTCCTGAGCGAAATCCCTTAATGGCAGTGCCAACGGCAGTGTGTAGCATTGGGGGGGGGGGGGTTGGGGGGCATTTTGGTCACATTTAACACCGAGGAGGATCAAGCACAGAGACGAGCCTGCTACGGCGGTACAGGCGTCCCACTGCGATGGGCTCTGCTGCAGGAGAAACTTCAATCTCATCGCCCTCAGCCAGGGTGTATATCATCATACTGAGTAGCTTGAGACGCCTTCATTCAGAGGGCGGTCTCTGCTATATCTTTTCTTTATAGCCCTTGCATTTTTTATTTTTTTTTATTTTTTTTAGGATGGAGGCATGTGTGCATTCGCTGGCACAATTTTCTATAGAGCTCCCCCTGGAGAAGCCGGGGAAAGGCTATCACAACAATTACACTGACAGCTCTTTTCTAAAGTGCACTTGATTTATTTGATTTAGCCAAGATTAATGGCCCTCTCTCTCCGAGCGGGGCCTGGCTGAGATGTGCAGAAAGGCACAAGGCATACTTGTACAGGAGCACAGGTATATGTTAGCATAGATAATAGAGCTGCATCACGTGTGTGTGCACGTATCCAGATGTGTGTTTGTGTGTGTGTGTGCATGCATCATCCATAATCATAAAGAGTGAAGAGAAAGCTTTTGTTCCTTGTTTGTTTTTCTCGTTATCCCTGAAATGATGAATAAATTCCTCTCCGACATACATTAGCATGATTACAGCGGATTTATTCACTATAAGTACAGACAGAGGCCCAGACAAGACAATGTTCTGATTAGTAAAGGAAGATTTATTTATGTATTTGTATGAAAAATTATAAAAAATTTTTAAAAAGTCCAAGTATGACATACTTCACCAGTACGCCGTCGTGGTTGCTTCTGATGTCTATTTCGATCTGCAGTGCAAGTTACGTGAAATTAAAGTCATTTGTTTGTTCTTTAATACACAAACACACACCAGCTGCAGGCAGACACACATTTTCCCAGAATTCCCTGCTAGGGGGAGACACCTGCACCTCCTCTGCGTGCTAGGAGGCGCCACGTCTGGCTGAACCGGCCAGCCGTTGCCAGGCCAGCAGTCCGGTGCGGCTGGCGTTGATGCCCGCCCATCTGCCCGAGTTGAGGCGTTTGCTCCCGCGCCACTTGTCCAGGGGGGCAGGATGTGCTTCCATGTTCCTGGCAGAGCTCCCTGAAATGTCAACCTGGCGTTACACACCCGCCCCCCTTGGCCCCCACTCACAGACCTGGTGGTGTTGGGCGCTGCCCCGGATCAGAGGCAACGCCAGGAACATGCAACGAGAACAACAACCGCTGACCGACTACCGGGGGCGCTACCATCTTGTTGGGGGTGGATGGAGCGTGTCGGGTCGGGTGGAGGTCGGCTGCCCTCGTGCGCCTCACAACGTTTGACTGTTTGACGGTGGAGGCAGGAAATACAAGCTGGAAAGATGATTGGTTCTCTTCTGAATTTCTATCCCATAAACTAAAGAAACTGGACGAGGAAGACGAGTATCATGTCCAGCATGTTGTCTGTTGTCTGAGCAGATGGACTCAGAGGTGCTGTGAGGGTCTGATGTTGGCTGGCTCTGCCCTGCAAGCCCCCCCCAGGGCAACAACTGTGAGCGGTCATTAACAGAGGGAAGGGGGGGAGAGCAGGCCATGCCAGGAGAGAAGAGTCTAGCGTTAGTTAACGGTCACCATCCAGTTAAATCCTCCTCCGTTCTTAACAGGAACAACTACAACAGAGCCGCTCGTGGCCAAAGCGGTAAAAGCGACACGTCGCATAAATCGTTGGAACAAAAGCTTTTGGACTAAAAACACGTTTCTTGCAGCCACAAAGGAACAGAATGAGGAAAAGGTGGGTTTGTACTCGGGCTGCTCGTCGTCGCTCATTTTTACTGAATCTAAGGTTACGACCAGAGCTGTCTGGCAGTTATCCATACACGGTGAATCATGTGTGTGTGTGTGTGTGTGTGTGTGTGTGTGTGTGCACAGGACAGGTATGACAGCCTGACCTCCACATGTTACCAAAGAGAGTGTGCGGCCCAGTGTTACCTGTCATAACAGAGGTTGCCTGGAGTCCCGGAGAACCAGTCTGACCAGGCCACTGGGCAGCCTGAAATAATAGACACTGGCAAGAGGGCAATAAGGGGTCACACAGAGGGAGGGAGGGAGAGGAGGGAGGGGGAGACAGCGACATATGACAGAAGGACTGGTGGGAGGAAGGAAGGCGAGAGAGAAAGAGGGAGAAGAAAAAGAGGAATTTACTGTGGCGAGGGGAGCAGCGAGGATAATGACGCCGGAGCGAAGAGGTCAATCAGGGGGGGGGGGGGTGATAAAAGAGAAGGAAGTTAAGGGAGGTGGCTGCTGTTCTCCCCACGTATTACCCCCCCCCCCCAAGCCTGTGGAAGGAGCTCGCAAATTACGCGTAAAGGCAGCGAGGGAAGAAAATCTGACTGATGCTTTCTGAGCGCTTACTCTGGGTGTGACAACACCCCACCCCCCCTTTCCAAAACCAGAAAAACAAACCCCCAATGTAACCAAACGGACCATCTCTTTCCATTTGAAGCTCGGTTCTTCTATTGAGAGCAACCATGTTGGAGCATTCTTGAGGTTTGCAGCCGTTGGCCTGCAGAGACGGAACAGCCGAAATCACTTAGGCAGGCTTGGCCCGACAATTAAAGCTCTGGATTAAGAGTGATTGCATTTTGTGTCCTGAGAAGGCGCCGCCTGCCATCTTCAGAGGTCTCATTAACGTGGTCGCCGTGGGCCGCGTTGAGCACTGCCACAGGCTGTTAAAAAATAATGGAGACATTATCAGCCGTAATGTCTTGTACCTGCAGTGGAGAAAATGTTATAATCACTATTGTAATAGGTCGCACACCGCCGGTTGTGCAAAAAAAGGGAAAAGGTTGGATGAAGATAACCCCTTTTTCTGACCAGGCTGCTGTGTGTGGTTTTTTTTTTTTTTTGATCAGCCATTACATGTGGGGAGTCTGAGCAGCTGGATTTCATTAATTGAGCGCTGGCAGCGTTCTGCTCTGGCGGCAGGGGTGAGTCACACTGGTGGGATTGGTCTCTCTGCTGCCTGATATCATCTTCCAACCATAACTACAAATAATTATTCACTCAAATCCATTACCAGGGGTCGATCAAGTTCCCCAATCAGTTCTAAAGTCCAATTACTGGCGCCAAGGCTATATTCGCGCCTTCCTGCAGCCAAAGGCCTGGCCCGCGGGTTGCCCGGTGAATTACGCGCGGTAAACAGTGGAGTGGAGCGTGTGTGTGTGTGTGTGTGTGTGTGTGTGTGTGTGTGGGAGGGGGGGTAGATGCAGCTCTCTCCAGGACATTCTGACAGTACCTTCAAGCAGACTTCACCAGGTTAAGTACAATTAGTCCGTTCAATGAGACGCGCTTGGAATAGCGACGCGTCTCGTCGCTCCGCGGTGCGCAGGCGCAGCTTGGTGTGAGCGTCCACCTGAGCGGTTGATATGTTAAGACGTGTCACTTTTCGTAGCGTTTTGCAGCCGACTTGAATGCAAACCCCTTCTACCTCCAACCCCACCCCCCGGGGGGCCCCCGGAGGAGACGCCTCTCGCACATTGGTGCGTAAATGGAGAGGAGGCGGCGCAGCCAGTCGAGTCGGAGCCACCGGGTGTGATGGCGCAGGGTGTGTGTGTGACAGGATGGATGGATGGGTGGGTGGATGGATGGATGGATGGATGGATGGATGGATGGATGGATGGATGGATGGATGGATGGATGGATGGATGGATGGATGGATGGATGGATGGATGGATGGATAAGAGGTGTGGGAGTGGAGCTGGATGGGGTGGTGGTGTCCCAACAAATGATGGGGGGGAGGAGGTGGGATTTGTGGATAAGGGGTTTTGAACTAACCCACTAGGTTTTAAGTAAACTAGGCTCTAGAATAACTAAGTTTTGAACTAATTACTTTTTGAACTAACTAGGTTTTTAAACTAACCAGCTAGATTTTTAAATAACTAACTAAAAAAGTTTTGAACTGACTAGGTTGTGAACTAACTAGGTTTTAAACTAACTAACTAGGTTTTAAACTAACTGATTTTTGAACTAAGTCATTAGGTTTTTAAACTAACTAGGTTTTTAACTAACTAACTTAGGGGGGGGTGTTGGTTTTGGTGGGTGGTTGTGTTCGCAGCGAAGCTAACATAGCAGGGACAGGGTGAGGCTTTGTGGATCAGCAGCCCGTGACAGGTTGTTCACACACACACACACACACACACACACACACACACACACACACTATCAGGATGGTTAACACGATGGACTGAAGTTTTAAAATCAAACAGCTGATCTCATTTTGGTGGTAACATACGCTCCCTAGTAGCTGACAGATTTATAAAGGCACAGTGAATTTTCAGAGGCCCTTCATTAACCTTTAGTGAATAAAGTGCGAATTCTCGCATGAACACTCGCAACTTCACCTCATCGCAGATTTTTGGTAGGCAGTCACGTGATACCGTGCTTACTTTCTATTGGCTGACGGCATCCGGAAGTGCACTCGGTTCTGTGAGTCTCGGACTTACGTGAGACACAAAAGTGCTTTAAACAGTCAATAAGAGTGTGGGAAAAGGTAATACAGATAGAAGGTGGTTTAGTATCAGTATGGGGAGGGGTCATAAGTGTTTAAATTACTGTAAATAGTCAGATAAATAGTTTGTCGCTCTATCGCGGATTCGTTAATCGTGTGTGGCTCCTGGAACGCATTAACCCTAAGGAACGAGGGCTGATAAATCCAGTATTGTCCATGTTTTATATCAGGAAAAATAAGTTTAACGTCTTCTCTGTTGACGTCTTCTATTATCAAATCAAAGCTTTTGGCGAACAAAGTCTGCTAGCCGGCAAGCGGAAGGATAATCAACCAGTCTGTGCTCATTCAAGAAAGTAGATCCTCAGCTTTACATGTAATAAATATTTACACCATGTAAACATTTTAAGGATGTTTGCTATATGCTGAAATAAATAATTGGTCATGAAATAATGCACAGAACGCATATTTCCAATCTGCAGTCATTTTCGACTCCAATAGCGATGAATAATAAATCAAACTTCCACCAGACGGTAACCCATCCTTCCATCCCAGCTCACTTGGTGATGGGGGATTAAAACAGGACAAGCACAGACGTCTGTCAGAGCTACAGAACGCCTGGGCCCACATTGTTCCGCACTCATCCCAGACTTTTTGAATTCTCCGATGGGAAAAAGTGAGTTGGTTGGGGGTTTTTTTTTTTTTTGGACAGCTACTGCAACAGTATGACAAGCGTTTTGTTTCGTCCTGAGCCAGGAAAGCGTTCTGACTTCAAACTGCTGACACAAAGAAATGCTGTCAATATAAGCCCCTCCATTAAACATGAAAAAAAACACACAAAAAAAGCAAGCCATCAAAGAGCCAGCTTCAGTTCTGTGCTTACATTCAGGAGATCCAGCCAAATGCTGAACACATGTGGATGATTCCTGGTGTTTGGGCTAAAAACGGTCAAACACGATCCGGCAGCATTGGAGTTAATCTTCCTCAGTGAAACCGCATGGTGTTGTTTACATGTGAGACAACTGTGTGTGTACATGCTGTATATACTGTATATGTGTGTGTGTGTGTGTGTGTGTCTGCGTGGAGCGTGTCCAGAGCTGCAGAACTCGCTGTTCCCTCCTGCAAAGGCAGAGCCGTTCCAGTTTGTGTGTGTGTGCGTGTGTGTGTGTGTGTGTGTGTGTGTGTGTCAGCATGATGGAGGAGAAGGCTGGTACTCAGACCTAATGAATCCATCTGCATTCAAGGGCCATTCCTCCTCTTTTTACGTGGGCGGGGGGCAAACGAGCGCTGACCTGGGGAGGGCGTCCAGTCATCGGAAGGGCCCCGGACTTTGCATCGTCAAAGCAAGAACAGCAAGGACAAATGAAGATTCACCTATTCTTCTGCCCCCCCCCCCCCTCCACCACCACCACCACATCCACCCACAGACTGTACTCAAACCGTCTTGGAGGTTGAAAGCCGCACAGTCACGCATTTAACCCCCCCCCCCCCTCTTTGATTTTCAGGGAGGATTGAGCATGGCTGAGGAGAGTCTGGCACGAAGGGCGGGGGCCACAGCACAGCCTGTTCTCCAGCAGAGTGGCAGTTGCTGATGTCCTCACCTCTGAGTGACCTGGCACCCTAGGCAACCCCCATGAAGAATGGATGGAGGGCAGAATAGCGTTATGAAGGGGAGGGGGGTGGCTGGCACCCAGGGCCCAGTCATTAAGATAATGAATACTGGGCCCGGCAGGATTTGGGAGCCCTCTAGTGGCGGAAGTGAGAATAACAACACCACCGTGAAGGCCGCCTGCTGCTGCAGCAGAAAGTTCTCCATCAGTTCAACACAACTTGATTTTGTTTTTGGTTTTCCTTAATTAAATTAATTTCATATAAATGCAGAAATTATCTGCATTTAGATAAAACTTCCATCGTCATCCAGCAGCGCGTTCAACCGATTGGCTCCAGGTTTCATTTGAAACATTGATTGATTGAAAGTCGAGGAAAAGAATTTGATCGGTTCTTTGGCTTTAAGATATACGCCTCTTCTATCAGAGTTGTGTCATCTTGTCACAACATCTGGGATCAATGCATGGAAATCAAACATTGATTGATTCATCAGTAATCTGTCATTCTTGGGGTCTTGGTCCAACAAAAAAAAAAAGGTTTTTTTTAAATGATTTTGGGAAATGAGATGTCATTTTCAGTTACTTTACTAAATGAAAGTCTGAGCAGCACATTAGGATGTATACGGGGGAAAAAACAGTGTCTATATTCTACAAGCTTCACCTTGAATAAAACAGCATGTCTGTTTAAACTAATCACAACGCTGCAGTGGAGTTATGAGTGTGTGACTTGTTGTTGTCTCCAGCTCCCTAGTGGTTCTGTAGAGCGAGGTGTGTTATGAAGTTACGCCTCGACAAATTAAAGTGTATTTCTCCTGAATCAAAAGCGACTACACGATTGACTGGGATTCCTGTAAGAAAAAAAATTAATTACATGTCTGACAAATGTCAGGAATACTATTCACTGAGGTAGAACTAATCATCTTCTTCATACCCTTATCGCCAGGAGACAAACGTCGGGATAGATCCACGGTTATTTACTCATTAATTACCATTCACATCATTCTTTATTATGAAATTCAAATCAGGGGGGAAAAAAAATACATTAAAATGCATTTTTTAAAAATTGCTTTCTGTGTTTCTTTACAGATGAATGTGGAGAAACCAGCGAGCAGAACGAATCCCTCCTCTCTGAGTCAGATCTTTTCATGATCACTTTTGTTTTGTGCGATTTTAATCATCGGAGGAGAAACGCCAATTGGTAAAAAATAGCCGATTGCCGATCGCACTTCAGCGTTTGTCATGCCGACATCGGTGGCCTGGAGGAGTCACGGACGCATCGGGTTCCATGTGGGAGGTGGGTGGGGGCGTGTCTTACTGATGGGGGTCCGATCTGCTCGTTGTCAGGAAGAAAACGTCGGGACTCGCTTTTCCAGGCACATGGAACATTTTATATCTCAAAGCATTTCTGTTTCTGTCCGCCCTCACAAAACTGTCTTGACATTGGCAGCTGCTAAAGATCAAGGTCATATGTTTTCGCTCTCCTCGGTTGCTACGACGATGAGAAGGCTTTGAGGAGCAGGTCGGCAGCCAGACCGGGAGAGATGGCTCCCTTGGTGACCCTTTCCTCGAGGTGGGGTAGAGCGTCTCTGACACTGGGGTGATTCTGGAAATGGAGGAGGACGTTCTCCTGGATCAAGCTCCACATCCACACCTTCTGCTGGTTCCTCCGTCTGCCCTGGAACTCGCCGCTGGCCACCATGGTGTCCCGGTACGACTCCATCTTGGCCCAGACCTCCGGGATGCCCTCGCTGGTGAGTGAGGAGGCACGCACCACCTGAGGACGGAAGGGAGGATGGATACTGAAAAAAGTTCGTTCAATAGATTCAATAAAAGATAACCTTCAGATTATCGATTTTCTTTCCACACTTGCCAATAAATAAATAGTTTAGAGGTGGAGACACAAAGACGACCACAGGGGTGACGTCAAATCGACGCCGCGACTCAACAAACTCCAGGTCGCTGGAGCGTAATGAAATTACGTGTATCATCTGGAGATAATTTGACATCAACTTGCAATCGATAACAGTTAAATGCAATAAGCCTGATAAATGCTGAAGGCCTGTTATCAACCGCCAATTACGAATCCTCTAATTATATCATTAGGTTAATCATTTTACAAAGATCTGATCTGAGTCCGATCCAAAAAACAGGAAATGGAACTTGGCCAGATGAAACACGCCGCTTATCTTTTCTGAAAGCTTGATGGAGGGGTACGCGAAAAAAAACAACAAAAAAGTTCTTCAGAGGATATGAATAGCTGGTCCAGCAGCTTAAAGAGGAAAAACACACAATCCCATCATTAGACATTTTAGTAAAACCATGTTATTGGTTTCCGATCAGCTTGATAACTAAGTTTTAAAAACTCCTTGTTTATCAACGAGTCACTCTTGTTTTAATGTTTTGATTCTGAATGAATCTACTAAGGTAAAGTGCAGTGTATGCAATTATTACAGAGTTTTTTTATTTATTGATTGATTTTTACATTCTTTTTTTTTTTACATCTTTTTTTTTTTGCAGATACTGCACTTTGGCTTAGTATGGCAGAAGAGAATGGAGGGTAATGAAGAATCAGTATGAGAGACATAAAACAGAGATTATGGTACTGCAGGCCAAACAGACAGACACAAGGTGAGGAAACCGGGGGAGGGGGCAGGCTGGTGGTGGTGGTGGGGTAGTTGGAAAGCAACCGATGGAGCTTTTATGTCGAGTGTGCAAGCTTCTTATCAACGAAATGCATGAGACAGCAGCAGAGTATTCAGAACAGTGGGGATGGGGAGTGGGGTTGTGGGAGTGAGGAGGGATGGGAATGGGGTGGGGGTGGGGTATATCCTGGCAGTTTGCCCAGTGGGCAGATGCTGCATTGGACTGGGAAAACAAAGGGACAAGGCCAGGAACGCAGGCGGACGATGTGGGACAGGCAGGGAGGAGTTAGACACTGCAGCACTGGAAGCTTGACGCTATGACATCATCAACACCATCACGACCCCACCCCTCCCCTCCCCCCGCTTCGCCCGGGTCAGGTGACCTCTCAGTGTGACGGCTTGTTGGGTGCATAGAGCAGCATTACTTCTGCTGCAGCTGCTTCCAACGCCAAACTGAACTTGAGTCGGTTAATTTTACTGCTTCTGAATCTGTTGATGGCTACCTTCCTTTGCAGACTGTCCACACACACACACACACACACACACACAAACACACACACACACACACACCTTAGGGTTCCAGGACTTGGACTGTCTCCTGAGCAGCTTGAGTGCGCTGGTGTATTCGGCCTGGATCCTCCTGGCCGGTACCACCAGGTCTCCGTCCGACTTGGTCACCACCACCAGGTCGGCTCTCTCAATGATGCCCCTCTTGATGCCCTGAGGTGGGGGGATGATTAATAATAAGTCACCCAATAGATTGATTTGAATGGAAGTGTTTAAATACAACAACCATCTGCTAACATCTTTACACTTCCTGTCAGAGGAGGAACACGTGACACTGATTGGTTCTGTTGCTGCTGCTGTTTGACTGACCTGGAGCTCATCGCCCCCTGCTGGCGGAATCAGCAGCACAAACATGTCGACCATGTCAGCCACTGCGAACTCAGATTGGCCCACACCTGAGAAGACAACAGGTTTATTCTGATTGGGATTAAACAGTGAGATTACACAGTAGTTTTGTCATTCATATGCTGTTACTGACACATCTGGTATCAACAGATCCTCTCCTGATGACCTTTTGATAATTTTTTTAATGTTTTAAAGCTACTTCTTTAAAATAATTGTTAAAGGACAAGGAAAAATCCCCAAAAATGACCCTATGCTGCATTTAAAATACAAATACGACAAGGAGAACCAGCAAAAAGGGCAAAAGCCAATCTGTCCTGCATGGATGGAGAAAAGAAGAATTATAGCCTGCATGAAAATTCCCTTTGAAATCACACAGTCTTACCTACAGTCTCGACAAGAACAATGTCATATCCAGCGCCCTCACAGAGAACAATGGCCTCATTAGTTGTTCTGGTGACTCCACCGAGGGTTCCCGAGGCCGGAGACGGTCTGATGAAAGCGTTCATGTCCCTGGAGAGTTCAGTCATACGAGTCTTATCGCCCAGCAGAGACCCTGAAACAAGAGAGAAGTCGCTTTGGAGCATGACGTGAACATCATTAGTGTGTCGGTGCTGCTGTGGATTCTATAGTTTTGACATTCAGTATTTTTTTTCAACATAAGTACAGAACTAGTGAAGCTTTTTAACAACATTCCAACACAATTTCTTTAGAGTGACAGTAATAATTTAAAACAAATGTATCCATTCCAAATACCAGTCATCAGCCTTATCACATCACAACATCCTCATTTAAATTATGGCATACTGTAAAAACATCCAATCACAATGCTTCATTAGTATCAGGTGATCACCTCCTGTCGTGCAGGAGGAAGGGTCAACAGCCAGCACTGAAACTTTATGCCCACGCGCCGTCAGCATCTTCCCCACCACCTCGATGAAGGACGACTTCCCGGCCCCCGGGGGACCCGACAGACCTGAGAGGTCAACAAAAACACCAAATCAGCATCACGGTGACATCACCTAGTGCGAAACCAACCAGGAACAACAGGCTGAAGAGATAGAAAACCTTAGATCTAAGAAAGTACATAAATAAATATCTAACAAAATCACTGTACGATGCAATCAAGTCACTAATAAAGCTCATAAACATCAGCTGACTATAATTTTCCTAACTGTACAACAGATCTGATGCATCTGACGGCTTTAAACTGTGACACAAAAACACTTAAAAATGGAAGCAATAACTATTAAGCTGCTGTTACTTTTTATTGTTATTGGAAAAAATCTACCATTTTTCTGTTTGGGGTAAAAACCAAATCACAAATCAACGTCTCAGACATGGAGCCTTTACGCAAATTTAGGACTTATCTGAAAATAAACATTGGGACTCTACTGCTATAGTCAATCTATGACGGCTGGCACAGTGCTTGAGCAACATAGAATTAAGTGTGGGCTCATTCAGGGCGTTGAATCATTTTGATCACAGTTGTCATTGACAACTGACTAAGTTATTTAAACTGTGCTTGTATGAAACACCTGATAAAAAATATTTTACCAAACAAAACAATGGGGTTAAACAATGTGCACACTCTTCTCCACACCTATCCTGAAGGCCACTGGCTTCCCTCCATTCTGGATCTCCTGCTCCTTCCTGTGGGCCAGCACTCTCTGCAGGAGCACCTGAGCCAGCTCCTTCTTCCTGGGATGCTGCGTCTCCACCAATGTGATGGACTCGGCCAGAGATGCCCGCTGTCCCCCCACCAGCCCTCCATACAGTTTATTCAACAGTCTCTGCTCGGGACCACTCAGATCCTGCACGTGTTGACCCAGGGTTGTGCTCACACCCCTCCCTTGCTGGCAGCGACAGTGGATGATGTGGCACTGAGCAGGGTGGCCAGTGAAGGCCCCTTGGTGGAGGCAGCATGATCCGGTCACTGAGGGGGGACTCAAACGTGGGAGGGCAGAGGTGTGGCGGAGCAGGGGGAGACCAAATAGTCTCATGTTGTTCTTCTCATTGGTGCATCTAGGAGAATACAGAAAATAATGATTCCAGAGTGTTTTATAAAGTCATCACTACAGGGACAACTTGCTGGCTGTCTGTCCCGTCATCTTTGGATCTGGTGCAAAAATGCATGTTAAGGTGAGACAATGTTTAGCTCATTTAATAAGTATACATATCTGTTCCTTTGAATGTCTTTGAACTGTCCTGCTGTGCAGCAAATGTCCTGGATTGTCAGTGCTTTTCTCTTGTGTGTTTATTCATCTTTTATTTATGTTCATTTATGTTTATGAACAGTGGATAAACACAATTCTATCTATCTACAGTATATCTATCTGTCTATCTATCATACAACACGTATACTGCGTGTAACAGCTGTGTTCTGTTAAATATCCGTATTATGCGACGTTAAACATGTCCCGTTAGATTAAATACAATTGTCGAAAATATATATAGCAATTAATTCAAACTGTCCATTTAGTTTTAAATCAGTATTCACACTGACCTCTGACCAGCTGCGAAGGGAGATGGTACAGGTTATGCATCCAGCGTGTTTCCATTCATTCTCTTCCTGTTTCCGGTGACGTAATATTAAAGCGTTCTTTTAATTATTTGTAAAATATTTAAAACATTTAAAGTAAGTTCATCAAAGTAATTTATTTCAAAGTTAATTTTAAATAAGATATCATAAAAAATGTTTTTGGCTGTTTCTGATAATTCGTACGTAAAATCTATAAATCTCATCTAATCTAATGCTAACAGTACACAACTACAGCCAGGAGGTGGCAGCAGATATTTCCACATTAACCCGCAGACAGTTTTCTGACAATGATCGTTATGTGCAGCAGTCTGCTGTTGTTCCATATTGCATTACAAATAAATCATTTGTTTTTTAATCAGGTACCTGTGCCACAGAATATTTTATTTAATTTCTTTTGACAGTAATTGGAAATATTCAGCTTGTATACTTGTTAATTCTCAGTATCCCAATGGTTTAATCAGTGAATGACACAGACGGCACAGCTACTAGAAAAAAATCCAATTTGTGTCTTAAAATGAGAGTCCTGAGTTCAAATGTGCCTACAAATGTCATTAGTAAATTTATTAAAATTAATTAATGTAATATTGTTGGGAGGTTTTAGAGACATTAAAATATGTGTGTGTGTGTGGGGGGGGGGGGGGGGCGTGATCTTTAAGTACAGTAGTGGGAAGAGCCAAAGATCCTCTAGAGTGCGTTATTATGAAGAATCTTTATTTGATGGGTCCTTGAGCTCACTAAAAATACATCAATGGCATCAACATATTAAAATGAAATGCTTTATTGTGGGGAAAGTATGGCTATTTAGTTTCATAAAAACACAGTACTTGTCAGAGGGGACAGTGGGGGATCAGGACACTCAGATAAATGAACTCCTCTCAGTGTAGTTTGTAAGACTTTTGCTTTCCCCTGCCTACCTGAAATGTTTGACTGTGGAATTTGGGAGAAACATGCAAACTCTTGGGAGGCAAGAGAACTAACCACTGTGCAACCACGCCACCCACGTCACTGTGCGGCAGTATGAAACTACTACAAACGCGCGTGCACACACACACACACACAAGGTTGTCAGTGATTTCCCAGGGAACGTTCTGCAAGACTACTGAAGCTGTTCCAGAACTGTCACAATGCGTAAAAATAAAAGAAGAGCACATGATTTTATGCACCGTCCTGCAATTTACTGGAAAATGCAATTATGCTTTAACATTAAGTGCAGCTGGGTCTGTGGGACACACTTGGAAATGTTGTGTCTCCTTAATTAAAGGTCTTAAGTCCACACACACATCCACAGAATATTTGATGCGTGTTTAAGTCCCTGACAATACCTTGATACATTTTTCTTAGCATGGGTGGCCTATAACACACACACACACACACACACACACACACACACACACACACACACACGAAACAGACAGTTGCAAGTAATGAAACATATTTATTGAACCTTCCAGTAGAGTCTTGATATTCATGGAATAAAACAGCTTTTCTGGGAGTTTAACTGAGCCAAAACACAAAAGGAGAACAAACACGTGAACACGTGAAAATGCAGACAACCAATACAGAAAAAAAAAAAAAAAAAAGTTCACCAAAAGATACAAAAAGAGTGTAATACAGTAATAGCAAAGAGGATTACTTAGAGCATCAAAGAAAATCTGCATTTTATAAAAAATATTCTAAACAGGACATCAATCAACAATTGAAATTTGAATGCTCAACATTTCCCATAACAGTCACTTAATAGGTTTTGCTCGGTCGATGAACGAGGAGGATGAGGGGCAGTCGCTGAAATTTTTAAACCCTCAGTGTGACTCTGAGTTCCACATTTCATTCCGACGCAAGTTCATGATAGAAACTAAATTGCACTCGTCTTTAGGCGATGCTCGGTTAACAGTCTTTAAAATCATTGCTGCACAGCACATAATCTAATAGTGAATATACTTAATCACTATTTTTTTCTCTTAAAATTAATTTGAAACTGTGTCACACAGGAAACAGTGTCACATTTAAATGTGTGATCATCTTTTTAAAAAAATTTTCATGAATAGGCTCAAATACCCTTTTAGTGCCACGCCCCACCCTAAACCCCACCCTTAAACTTCAAACGTTCCATAATTTTGCCCTCCTATTATCTTCGATGATGTATGATGAGGGATTTTTATAAAATACTTTGAACTGCTTTTAATTTATTAGCCTAAAAACAAAAACACATGAGGAAACAGCTTGTTAAAATATTTGGAGATGACTAAAAAAAAAATAAAAATAAAAACAGAAATCAACAATATTGGTCAACCTCCAATCAGCACATTTCAAACCGACCTCCATCCAGCATCTGACTGCAATTTTGGTGACCTGGAATGTCCCGCAATTCCAGGTCACAGCAAGAATATCTGGATTTTATTTTTAGATGCAAAAACTACGGAGTCAGGAGAACACAACCGTGACAAAGATCAACACTGGGATACATGCATCATGATGGGTGGGATTATTACAGTTGGTCACGAAGGTCAAGTATCCTCAGTCGCATCACGCTCGCTTTGTTTAATCATTTCCCAAACTGTAAATGTGCCCAATTCAGATATCCTTCAAGTAGAGAACAAACCCCCCCCATCCCACCTTCCCCCCCGATCGGCTTGTGTTTCAGTCAAAACTCTGATTGGCTGAACCACAAGCCAATAGGGCGTGAACGGCCGCCGGGCCGAGGACAGCGATGCCTAGGAGACGGAGGATATAGGGTTGTGGGGGGAGCCCATCTGGGTGAGCACCTTATCCAACCACTGCAAGGGGCCGTGCAGATGCACCTCAATCCAGCAGGGGGTGCTGGTCACGTCTTGGCGGTGGTACTCTGCCCCCCAGCCCTGGAGTAAACAGAAACAGATCGGATGATTTTCACGACTCTGTTTTTCCTCGGGTCTGTCTTCACATCCGAACGCCCTACCTTGACAAAGCTCATGCGGACGGTGCACATCTTGGTGAGCTCGTAAACGGCCTCGAAGCCGTGGTTGACAGACTGCGCCAGCAGCTCGGCGAACTCCTGGTTGTTGAAGATCTTCAGGCTGCAGCCGCTGGGGATCTTACACACGGTGGAGGGGTGGAAACCGTGATGGTAGTTACAGTTACGACTCTGGACGAAGATGCTGCTGTCGCTCAGGCATTCGGCATACACCTCCCCCCCGACGTAGTACAGGTGGGCACCTGGGAGGGAATCACATGTCACGTCACCTGGAGCCTGCTGATGATCAATGCACTAAAATGCTTCCTTAAACTGTTGTTATTATTGCATTCTAACATCTATTGACGACAACAACTGATTTAGTCTCGTCAGAGCATCTGTCCCATTGACCGGCTTCCCATGCTGCACCTTTGCCGATGTGCCGCCGGGTATTCTCGATGGTGGAGTTGCGATTGACGTTGGAGAGAAGCCCAAGGCAGAATCTGTTGCGGTTGTTGGAGGGATCTGTGAAGCCGTCGACGAGCACGCTGGTGGAGGACGCCTGGAACGCCTCACCGACGCGATTGTTGAGCTCGTAGTAAACGATAGAGCACCAGTGTTTGGGTTCCTCATAGGCCACGGGCTGCACATCCACTGCGTGAGGGGGGAGGAGAGATGCATTAGCAAGTCACAGGGGTTAGGCTTAGCGTGCCGTACATGCAGAGACACACGCAGACACATTTAATGCACATTTAGGATTCTTCAGGGCAGACGAGCTGCCAGGAGCCACTCATGCCAGGAGAAACCCGGCTATAAATCTCACTCATCCACGCAATTATTTCTTCCAAATTGTCCCCGGTAGTCTATAACGACGATCTGAATAAACAAATAGGACCCGCTGGTGATACTTGTGTATATTCATCCTGACCAAAATCAATGCAGATGCATCCGAAAGCATGCCAACCCGTCTGTGGTCTCCATGCCGGTCTTTACCGAACAGGAGGCCGGTCAATAAATAGAAAGTTTGTGAAGTGGAGGCGGTGCCAGCTTGGCCCCCCGCCCTCTCAGACAGAGGAATAAATCGTGTTTGTCTAAGCACATAGTTCTCCCAAACTTCCTCTGTAGCGTGGCACTGGCTAGCAGGTGTGTTTTGTCTGTCCTCCTCTCACAGCCGGGCTACAATAGACACCCGCTCGCCAGTACAGGATGCAGCTTGTGGAAAATAAATGAACCCCCCCCCACCACACACCACCACCACCTCCAGCATACAAGTCAGCAGCTCCTCCCAGTACCGCTGTCACCATGTGTGGGCAGGAAATAGTACAAACATTTTGTTGGTCAGGTGTGGCGTGGAAAAATAAAGGTTCACATCAAAGTTCAGTTTGGGGCTCATCGCTATGGTTACGACCATGGTTTTACACTACTACATACAGAGCCTTTGACGTCGATAACTTTGGCTTGATGAACAACCTGATGTGTCGGTTTCATTTGTTTGTTTGTGTGTTTGTTTAAAAAAATGTTCCATGCTTCTGGCAAAGTAAAGAATCCCAATCCAGACCAGAATCCCTCTCACGATTTAATCCACTCCCCACCCTTTTGCAGACTATCTTGCAAACAAACACATAAACAAACCTGGGCGGCGACCACATAACCTTCCCTGACAATAATAGACCAATCAAGATAAAAATACTCAGGCATGGACTCATGATGTTTCACGACTGTGCAATTTGATCCAGTTCCGGATCATAATCTGAATCTGGGAGATTAAAATACAAATTTGGGGGAGAGGGGAGGGGCTGTATTAGGTCGCAGCATGGTAACAGGGAGGGTTAGGGACATGGCACTGCCACAGTTTGCAGCTCAGATAGTGCATATCATTTTAACTGGTTTCATGTATCTCTGATGTGGATTAGATTTTTGTTGATAACTCATAAACTTCTAATTATAGAAAACTAATCCCAAGTGAGTTTCCGGGGTCTGGAAATCAGGTGCTAGTCCCTCGTCTGGTACGAGTTTTCCTGACAAAATCACCTGGGAGCAATGATCCAACACCCAATCTCCTCTTCATAACACAACGCTCACAAGAACACTCGTTTATTCTTTTAGAATCCGTCTGGTGGAAACAAAATTGTTGCAGAATTTTGTTGTGACAAAGCCTGGAAACTTTTGTCTTTTGCGAAAGTTTCCAGGTTTTGTTTTCCATAAAAATGATCACCAATAATCAGGCTTCTGTGGATCACCAATGAAGAGTTCAGTTAAAACCAAACCACAAAAAAAAGGGAATGGTAAATATTCACCATGAATCTCATCTGAATGTTTTGAATCTCATTGTGAACGAGATTCAAGTCATTCCCACCAGTAGAGATGTAGCGAACAATGATTTTTATTGACCTAAAAAAACAAAAAAACGCTCTGAGGTCTGGCTTCATTTGCTGAGGCTTGGAGCTTCCCGTGAGTTCGTACCCACCGCCTGATCCCTGCCGTGAACCAGCAGGTCGTCTCTAGACGAGGTTGGGTTTTATCTGGCAGGATGCGGCATCACCTCATCTGACCTTTCTCTCTCTCTCTTTCTGTTTTTACATTTCCAGTTTGACCGCGAGGGAAAACAAACAATGATAATGCTTCCTAGCATGGTTTCCTGAGGCAAACAGGTGCAGACAGACTTATGGGGGATGATATCACTGTGTGTGTGTGTGTGTGTGTGTGTGTGTGTGTGTGTGTGTGTGTGTGTGTGTGTGTGTGTGTGTGTGTGTGTGTGTGTGTGTGTGTGTGTGTGTGTGAGAGAGAGAGAGAGAGAAAGAGAAAGAGAGAGAGAGAGAGGGAGAGGGAGAAAGAGAGGGAGAGGGAGAGGGAGAAAGAGCGAGATAGCAGCTGCCATGGTTACCTGGCCGGTCGTTCGTCTCTAGAGGCAAGGGTAGAGCCATGAGGTTGGTGTCCATTGGTTGGGGGCAATCCTGAGTCATCTGCTCCTCCGGGGGCATGTAGGCAGGAGATGGAGTCTCTGCATCAGGAAGGAGGCAGAACAATGAGCAGAAAATAAAAATGTTTGGTGAGTGAAAAGTGGAAGGGGAGCGGCTGGGGGTTCTCACCAGGCATCTGGAACGGACTACCAGGGTCTGAGCTGGATGGCGAATGGGGGAAGGTCGCGCTGCTGCCGCTTCCCGGGGAGTTGGGGTAGCTGTTTCCCGGGGAGTGAGGGAAATTGGGGGGCATCGTGTTGGCCTGAGGAAAGGATTCTGGGAAGGTGGCGTTCTGCGGCATGTGTGGTTCGTTCTGTTGCAGCGGGTTTCTGAAGCAAGGCAGCATCGTATGCTTGGCGTTGAACTCACTGTTCCTCGGTACCAAAACGGGGGGAAGCACTGGGGGGGGGGGGGCACAGATTGAAACTGGTGAGAAGTCAGTTCAACCAGCCCTCAATAATTAGTTATCCCTCGTTACTCGCGGTTAATGCGTTCAAGGACCAAAAATATAAAAAAAATTCTGCGATATAGTGACAAACTATTTATTTTATTATTTACGGTAATTTAAACATTCATGAACCCTCCCCATATTTCTGTGTGGTCTCAACAGCAATGAGATGAGATGAAGTAACTTGATGCATCATGTATTTCATCTGCAGTAATTTTGCCTTCTTAATCCATTAAATCTACAAATAATCCTTATTGTCTTAAGATTACAGTATTTGCCCCGCTATAAGGCGTACCTAAAAGCCTTTCATTTTCCTAAAAACAAACAGTGTGTCTTTTAATCCAGTGCGCCTTGTATATGAAAAAAACTTGAACGTGTTGTTTGTTGAAGGTACGCCTTATAGAGCGGAAACTACTGTATTTTTTTAAACATATTTTCACAGTTGATCTTTCACTACTGACTGATTTTGCATTTTGCAACGGCAATATGACTGACGATGACCTGTGTGACCAATAGTGAACAAAATCCGCTGGCCTCACCTAAGTGAACTGGACTCAGACATCTTGTGCAACGACATTCATGTCATACGTGTCCTAATAAAGAAGTGTAATGACCACAGAATACAGAAATGTCTTTCTGGCTGTCTTTGTGTTTTTACATTCTGAACACAGATGTCCCTGTCGTTGGGCTCAGCCAACGGGATCTGGCTCCGGCTCTCAGGTTTCTGCTCTGAAAAGACATTTTGAGCTGAGGAATTCATCACTTGGAGTAAATATCCCTGTAATGTGAGAGCTGCTCAGGTACGAGGGACCATACAAAAGCACCCAGATTGTCTCTAGTTGTGTCTATAAATATATGAGCAGATAAATAAAGCGGGTACTGGAGCTGTAAATGGGTCCGGTGTCGTTGCCCTTGCAGGTGGGCCGTCGGTGCTGCCAACGGTTTGCTTTACGTTTGTTTCAAACATTAGAAGCAGGGCAGGTGTTGGGCGGAAATATTAAGGGAGATTGACAGGATGTGTGTAGGCGGTGGTGTTTGGGGACAACAAGGAGTTGGGGGGGGGCAGACAGGTGCTGGGGGGTTTTATCACCCGAACCCTCTGTCTTACAACCACTGCTAAAACAGAACAAGTGTGCGAGGCAGGCAACAACTCCTTCCTCCCATTGTGTGAGGGTGACTGGCATCCTGTTCCACTCACCCTCACAAAAACTCTGTGTGTGCGTGTGTGTGTGTGTACATGTGTGCATAAATGTACAACAACAACAACAACAAAAAAAAGCGGACCCTAAAACAAAGCCCTCATTCTCCCCTTAATGGAATTTCCTGCTGCAAACACACACACACACAAAGACACACACACAAAGACACACACACAAAGACACACACACACACACACACACACACACACTTGGCCCTTTACACACTTAACACTGCACAGCTGTTTCTATCTTGTCAGCTGATCTCTTTCTGTTTCTTTGGAGGCCA
Source organism: Antennarius striatus (assembly GCF_040054535.1). NCBI lineage: Eukaryota > Metazoa > Chordata > Actinopteri > Lophiiformes > Antennariidae > Antennarius > Antennarius striatus. The sequence continues at coordinate 5,092,862 of NC_090783.1, forward strand.
AGCAGAGTTTGATTTGTCTTGTTTCTGCTCTACCTTCACAGTTCCACTTCTCTTGTCCTCGTTTTATTTGAAATGTGTGATATTCACGTTACTGGACTATTTGCTTTACTTCACATAATCAATATCAATGCCTTTGGGATGCACCGATCAAATTTTTTTGTCCTTGATCCAGATTCTGACTTTTTTGTGTGTGTGTGAATCTCATTGGAATCATTTTTATGGAGTTGTATACTCACACTTTCTCAGTGGTTCGGTCAAGCCATGATTGATTGTCACTACCTCCCCTTTCCACATCTTGCCACTCACCTGGGCTGTCCACTCGTTTGTAGTGGTAGGGATTAATGCACACATCCTTCTGTTTAGAGCCGAATGGGAACTCGCAGCACTCCAAGGCCTTCAGCTCATGGTGGGACTGCAGATCCGGCCAGCGCCACACCCGACAATAAATGACATGCGGCAGGCCCTTCCTGTGGGACACCTGCAGTCGTCCATCCAGGGAGCGGGGGATGGTGACACAGTTACTGGGCTGGCCCGGGCAGCTCAGAGCTCTCTCCAACTCCTCCATGGCGCCCTTCTTCTTTTTCAGTTTTTTAACCAGAGCATCCACGGCCTTTTCCGCCCATTTCTCTTCCTCGTCTCCCTGCTTCCAGCCCAGCAGTCGTTTGACTGCCGGACTGGTGAAGGAGAAGAGCGAGGTGACGTTCATGTCGGACAAACCTCCCTCCTCTCCTCTCCTTTCTGTCCGAAGGAAGCGTGTACCGTCGGGATGGACAGTCCGTGTTTGGACCTTTTGGACTTTCAGATTATCCTCTCCTTCCCAGACGTGAGATCGGGTTCACTCCACAGCGACTTACTGGAAGAAAAAGAGACGGACGTTAAAGTCAATTCCCAAAAAGTTATCCCCGCAGAGACACACTGGGATGGATTTCCTGCCTGCTATCTGTGTGGTCGAGCTCAGCGGCAGCAACGATGGCAAACCTCTTCTCCCACCCACACAATGCTGATGTCTCACCAGAAGATGAGGTGATGATGTCACTGTCATCACCTCCATGGGCCTTGTCAATCATTGCTTCTGGGAAACTGGATGAGTCCTCACCCAGAATGCCCTCCTGTGAACGTCCACCCCAACCAGACATTGTCCAGATAGCTCACCACTCACTAATGTGGTTTACAGTAGAGAATGACACAAGCTGTACGTTTAAAACCGTTGGACAGATATATCTGACCTCTGCAAAGTTACTTCATAATTATAATCGTCCTTATCGGACATCCTTCCTTAGAGGACAAAACAAAGCTAGAAAAAGCCAATGTTTCGATAGTGTGAAGTCAAAAACCCAAAGACAATCAGATAACGATTATAGACGACAAGATCAGTACAGCAAACCTGATATTGACAATGATCCATCACAAACAAACCTCGATAGCAGCAAAAAACAAGAGGTTTGTCAGACTTCCTGTGTGAAATCTGAAAAGATATTAAAACCTCTGAGGCGAGAGATTTTCAATGAAATACGGCATCCACAGATCAACTAAGACCAGATTCCTGGTTTGGTTCAACATATAAAGGAAGTGTGCGTGTGCGTGTATGAATTCAGCCATTGGGAATGTCATATATCTTTTTTATAAAAGAGGAAATACAACTGCAAACACTTCCACCTTCTGCTGAAGTTTGTCTGAATGCCTCACAGAGGCGTGACACACTCACGGCTGAGAGTCGACTGGTATAAACGCTCGTCCCACATGGCGGGTGAGGACGAGTCACTCTGACAGTAAAGCCTGCAGTATATTGGATTTCCTACGAGCAGGAACAAATACATCATTAAGACTGCTGGCCAGTTATTCTTGGCTCGTCAGATTATGGGATGAAGGGCAATTTCTATCTTCGTCATCTACTACATGCATTGGCTACATCATACTGACAAATGGGCGGAGAAGTCTGATGAGAACAGGTGCTGTTTACAACGTGTGTGTGTGTGTGTGTGTGTGTGTGTGTTATGGGATCCCTGCTAGCATGACGAGATCTGCTATCTTCCATCAGAGTTATAGGAAGCAGGCTACATAGCAGCGTCTTCATATCTGTCATCAACGGTAACATCAGTGACATCATTTCCTCTCGCTGAGCTCTTACGGTCCGGCCTGTGTGAAGAGTGGAAGTGAGTCGCAGAGGGTTTTTCTGCCAATCTGTCTATGAACTATAAATTCCTACTTGATTGTGTAACATGTCTGTTACAAACAAGGGACAGGTGACAAACAAAAATTACGTTTTGGAGGGTCAATGCCGGTGAACGTCCACGATGTCCATTTTTGTTTTGTTGGCAAAACATATTTAGGCCCATAACAAAAATCACCCTACATTTCAATCTTGTTGGCGTTTAACGTGAAAGCTGGAGATCTTATCTCTTGGATATTTACAACCTTTGACAGAAGAATTGGACAGCCGGCCAAACTGCATGCTTGCTGAGGGTCTTGATAGCGGTGCATCGATTGTTTGGACAACGCTAGTTTAGAGTTGTGTGTGAAGAAGTCACAATATAAAGGCGTCAGTGTGCATCCCTGTTTCTATACCTATGTATAGACCAGGATGTTTGCAGGCCCTTTCTGGGTCCGTTTCCTGAAAGATTCCCAGAAAATGTCATTTTAAAAGGACTCTACGCTCAGTTTTGGAGCTTGTCCGTCAAATCTGAAAATTTATCCTCACATCTAAGTTTACATGCAAAGTGAAAGCTCTTGAATAAAACATTTGGCACAGATTCGGTCTCCTTTAATGATTTTGATTTTAACCGTTTGTTTCAAATGTTTGTTTGAAGCTGAAGATTGTCACAAAGATACCAAAATACAAATCTGTTTTACTTCCTGCTATATTGTGATATTGTGTCTGTCTCTTTCTGGTGACAGGTCAGAGCATCAAGGTTATATTTAGCATATTTAGCATGGACATGCTCCTTGTTTCTCTAACACTACCTGGAAAAGCTCAGATCACACCAACGCCAACAAAAACCTGACATTTTTTAATCCTAAATATTCTAAACTGCAGTCAGTGTCCGCAAGAGATTTCCGCTACGTTTGAATCTAATTTTTTATTTTTTTAACCATTAGTTAACTCGACATGTTTTCCAGTTCAGCGTAGCACAGATGTGCGCAGTGGCCTTGGCTCTAAAAGCTGAAACACACACCATCATTTACACATAAAACACATAAAAACACTTTGACGTTCCCTACATCTGAGTCTGGGCTTCATGCTCTTTTACTATTGCGTTAGCGGCAGCTTGTTATGACCGTCAGTTAGCATACTGGACAGAAAGCCAGGCTAATGGGAACACTGAGTGGGATGATACGACACAGACAGGCGGAGGTTTGACCCACCTGGTGCGAGCTGTTAGCCGCTACACTAGCACCATGGATCATTTTGCACTGCTCCAGTGTCTGTTAATCAATTTAGGCCTGAGCTGTGTAGGATGAGGAGGCAGTAATGATGCTCTCTGGACCCTCCCCAGGGATGGAGCATTATAAAGAAGCTACATTATTTATCAGCAGGGTCCTGGAAGGGGCCTCCATTAGTCCCCGCTCAATGGAGTCACCAGCTATAAGCAGAGGAGAGCAGGAAGAGGAAAGCAATAGATAAAAAGAATGAAAGCGTAAGAGGGGGATGAAGAAAGAGAAATGTAGGAAGAAAGTGAGAGTGACAGCAAAGTCAAAGATGCAAGACAGAGGAAGAGGATGGATGAAGAAAAATGCCGAATACAACCTGTCGATTCTGACAAAGATGCATAATATGCTTTTGAGCGAATACAAATCACTGCCAACCAACCACAAAGGGGGGAAGGTGAACAAGAACATGATAACGTCACGCTAAGTCGGCTGATCCTGGGCGTAAGCTTCATGAAATCTCACAAGATTGCATGCTGTACGAACAAGATGGCGTTTCGGGCTGATGAACAACGACAACCGGACATCGACGACACGGGAAATCTAAGTCGTTTAAGGTCGTCTAAAATTTTTTGGCATGCAATTGGTATTTTTGGTTTAACCTGCAATATTAAGGAAGGCAGCGTGTCGTATAAATGGCCATATCACTAATTTAGTACATCTATTAGCATTTTATCAGCACTGTGTTAACATAAACAACCAGAACAGGCAGCACTTATTTTCAGGCAGCGGGAACACAACAGGATTAAATCAAACTGTATGGACCCACAAACCCCTAAAGAGGACAAAAACACATCATAAAAGATGGATTTTTCTTGGTTGTTCATTCTGGAAACAAGACTTTGACCAGTTCTTTTCTCTTCGTGCTAAGCTTTCCTTCATATTGAATATCAATGTCACCATTGCACATGTGCAGCCAGAATTGTTGCTTATCTCTTGAAATCTATTGGATAATTTCAAAAGGAAACTACCTGATCAATTTTTTTAAGAATTGGACATTTTTCTGATATTTCCTGCAACAGACTAGCACATGATTGGAATTTGGGAAAAATTTGCTAAATAATGCCCATCATATGTCGTCCAAACAACAATCAAAATTTGAGATTGAACAGCCAGCCCTTGCAATGACCAACTAGACCTTCACCTCCATCCTCATCGCGTTGTCCATGCAACCGTGTTTTATGTAAAATGAATAATAAACTTCATTTATTCACCACTGCCACCCGTGTCTCTTGAAACACTTCGAGCAATACTTGAAACAACCACAAGGTGCTGCCCTCGGTGACTCGACGTGGTATTGACCTGGGAGGCTCCTAAAGGTCACTGTGGTCACTTTACCTTTACAAAACAAAAACACATATATACACACACACACACAGCTCTACTTTATACAGGACAAACATCACACTACTTTATCATGCCGTGGAAAAACACTAGAACACCTCACCACCAGACTTGTGGTCAGTATTGCCCTGACTTTGAAGGCTTGACCTGGGATCAGATCACCCGTAGCCCCAGACATGCCCGGCCACACATCACTGTAGACATAACTACCAAACACATGGGGTTTGAGGCAGCTATCTCAACCATGCTTGGCACTCAGTATTGGGTTAGTGTTGTGTTAGGGCGGACACCTCACCCCGACACATGGCAGGCTGTGTTGTCCAGGCAGTGCAGACACACAAGACGGTTTTGACGTTGTTCACTACTGTTGTGACTGACTCTGTGGATACAGGAATGCTGCTAACCTATATTTACACCATGTGGTTTACGAGGTTTTTTTTGCCTCAGCTGCAATCAGAGATGGACAGATACATGTTCGACCCGGGTATTTAGCGGCAAACGAATGTTTAAGGAGAATAAATACAAGAAGACGACAAATGCTTTGGATGATTGGGTCTACGTTGCCGTTTATTAAATGCACTTCAACATGATGTAGTACTAACCCTGTTGTTTCAATTATATAAAAACACCAATTGTTTGACTTTTCAGAGCGAATTTAAAGTTGTGCGCTCAACGATAAAACAATTGGAGGTAAATCACAGACAAGGACAAATTCCTGTCCTTTGGGTAATCTGATATGTCTTCTTCAATAATGTCAGGAGATCTGGCCTTAGCTGCTGTAGGTCTCTCTCTCTCACACACACACACACACTGTGTCACAAACACTACACAACACGGGACACAAGTACTGTACCGTGAAAGAACCGGTGGACCAGCAGAAACAGCCTCAGGAAGAACACATGAGTCAATGATGGTGAAATAAAGACTTTTGAAATGGGATGTAGGAGGAAGGCGTGTGTGTGTGTGAGAGAGAGAGACATGGCAACCGCAGTAGCATCATTAACAAGGGCATGACACAAAGAAAAACTACACAACTTAACATAAACTTAGAACTGAACAATTAATACAGCCGATCACAAACTAGATCATTCACTTTTTAATAAGGATTATTGGAGATTAAAAATATTTAAATTGCTTCTGCAATGTGTGGATGGGCTGATAAACTGTGTTTTCGTATTCTTGAGATAAGTTAATATACAGTATATTCTTATGTCATATCACTATCATAGTCCGCTTTATTGTCAAATGTACCATATATGCACAGCACACAGCACAGATGAAATTACAATCCTCTCACAGACATGACATTGGGATTTGGTAAACTGTAGTAAATATTTAATATTTTTTTAATTCCTTAAGTAAATATATCAAAACATCCCAATCTCAGGCTCCACAGTGCACTGGGGTCGTGCTCTTGGGGCCCCCTGCCCCTCAGCCCAAGTTAGCCGGGTTCGGCTCCAGCAACACCCGCGCCCCACCATAAGCGGAACCAGCGGTAGACGATCCCAACCCCATGACTTCCATCCTGAAGCAGTATGAATAGTGGCAGTACACAGCAGAAAACTGATTCCAAGTGTTTGAGTGTCTAAAATCAACATTTCTACAAGACAAGGATCAATACTTCATTTTTATTTCCGCATTAGTTCCCCCGCAAATCCATTTACAACTCCATTCTGATACTGTAAAAGGAGGGAAAAGTTAGAAGCTGCCATTGACTCACTGTTGAGGAGTTCAACGCAGGGATCTACTTTACTTCCAAACTAAACCGTGTACACAAATAACGAGTCAAACTAAACGTGATGACACGTTTCATTTCGCGAGTTAAGAAAGAAAAGAAAGCTTTAAATATATAAATAAAGAGTTACGGTACCTTTTTCTCTCACTGCAGCAGCGCTTCTCTCTCTCTCTCTCTTTTCTCTGCCCTCTCTCCCGCGCTCTCTGCCTGTCTTCGGTTTGTTCGGCCTGGCGTCAGGGAGTCGCGGAGCCGTCTCACCCCTCCGCCGAGCGCCAGTATCACGCCGCGGGACGTACTGTAGCGCGGGCAATAACAAGGCCCAGTTTTCACGCAGTGAACATCTTCATTCACTGCATGTAAAATGGATTATGTAACTGTGCAATAATGGGGTTTTTTTTTTCTTCCCCCAGCTCTTTGTATGCTGTTTGAATTGCCGTCACCCAATAAAAGTGATGAAGTTGTACTCGCTTGTGGTTTGGAGAAAAAAGGTGTCTTTACTCCTCTGGTTTGCAGAACATTCCTGTAAAACAGTGTGCAGATGATTTCAGTCTTACCTGTGTGCAAACACAAACAGATCAGTCAAGGGCTTGTTTGATCTGATCTTTTACAGCTACCACAAAATCAAAATAAAGAAGAAAAACATTGTAATCATAAAAAAAAAAAACCTTAGTTTTGACTGAAACTAAGTGTCCACAGTCCAGGCTCAACTCGGACTGTGTGTACAAGAAGGGGCAGACAGGATGTACTTCCTGAGGAGGCTGGCCTCCTTCAACATCTGTCCTGAGCTCCTTCTCATGTTCTGTCAGTCCGTAGTCTCCATTGTGCTGTCATACGCCATTGTGTGTTGGGGTGGTGGGGCCAGGAAAAGAGATATGGACCGTCTGAACAGACTCATCCGCAGAGTGGGCTCAGTGGTCGGGCTGAGCCTGGACTCTGTGGAGACAGTTCTGGGGAGCAGGACCATGTCCAAAGTCAGGGCTATCATGAACAACACCAGTCACCCCCTGTACACCACCTTCTCCCAGCAGAGGAGCACCTTCAGCGACAGACTGCTGTCACACAGCACCTCCACAGAGAGGCTGAGGTCCTCCTTCGTGCCCCGTGCCATCAGGGGGTACAATGACTCTCTCAGGTGGCGAGGTCAGCACGCGGTTAAATGGATTTAATTTAATTTTATACTGTTTATATTTTCATTTTATACTGTTTATATTGTAGTTATAGTTTATTATATATCCTGTTAATGCTACATGTGTCTATTAGTGTAGTGTATGTCTTGTGGTATGTCCTGTTTTGTTTTTTCCTGGTGTTTGGCTGAGCAGTGGATATGTGCAATTTCCTCCGGGATTATTAAAGTATCTATCTATCTATCTATCTATCTATCTATCTATCTATCTATCTATCTATCTATCTATCTATCTATCTATCTATCTATCTATCTATCTATCTATCTATCTATCTATCTATCTATCTATCTATCTATCTATCTATCTATCTACCTACCTACCTACCTACCTACCTACCTACCTACCTACCTACCTACCTACCTACCTATCCACACTGTGGTTTTACCTGTTGTGAACTCCTGAACTGCACCAAACCTGCCTCTTATGTTCCCCTCTGACTTTTAACTGTGATGTGATAAGCACTATTTATGTTGTCAAGAGAACAAAAGTGTCCGAGGGGAAGGGTAAGTACAGCAGCAAGCTTCCACATGCCACTGTCTCAACTTCTAACCTCATGACTATTGTTCATACACAGTATCATCAGCCCTAAATCGTGTTGTGGGCGTACTGAGGCATAATTGTGCAATATCAAAAGTGAAAACAATTCTTCAAACATCTCATCAATATTGCATGATTATGCACGAAAATAGCCTCCAGGCAGGGCCGCATCATCATAGGTCTTTTGAAGTGTTACTTCCTGAGGTGTGTTGGATTGGGTTGGACACGTGCAATGTCATTCACGGATTAAAGATGGGTGCAAAGTAACTTTCTCAGATGGTGAGTAAAGAGAGGCAATCTTCAAACACAGTGTATCATCTACAAACATAAAATAGCCATAACTACACTACTACAGGCATCCGGGTGGATGGTATGTATAGGGAATTAAGCGGACTTTAACTGCATGGAAACAGCACGTCAAACACTTCTAAGCTTTGGGTTGAAAAAACAACCCAAAAAAACTGAGTGTGTTCAGCATCATCCATGACTTTTTCAGTCAAGTTCAGGGTTGTAGCTGCGAGGGGACTAGATTATCTTCAAGACAGGCGGAGGGAAACGCTCAGATCGGAGGAGGCTCCTAGCGTTGGTGACGTCACGGCGCTGGCGACAGCATGTCTGAGTGAGGCGGGAGCGAGCTGCACGTGAATAAATCTGGGAAAACAGTGAGCGGAGTAGAGAGGAGAGAAGAGGAGGATAGTAATGATGATGATGATGGTGATCAAGTGAAGGTATAGAAAAAAGATTCCTAAATTCCTAAATTTTTTTTGTTGAAAAACTCCCGCTATTGCACTGGCACACATTTATGAGTAGGTATTTTCTTCAAAGGAAGGTGCTACTGACTTTTTATTATAGCAACATAATAAACCAGACACACTCTCGTTTAATTTACTTTAATATTTGGATAGACTCCTCTTGTTAAACAGCAGGTAAGTGGAAAAGTTACCCTACTGTTTTAGAAACAGTCCTACAAGTGCTCAATTTTGAATTTATTCTGCTTTGTTCTTCCGCTCTGATGCATTTAAACGGAAACACCTGCAGCTTTTACACGTCTACACCTACCTGACAGCAATGTCTCTTAATGAGAGGAAGTTATGCAGTCATTCATTTGTCTGTTTGGCTGCACCCTATCTGGAAATGCTTTCAACAAATGCTTTCAACAAATTTGAATCATTTAATAATAATAGGCCAATCAAAATGTAATTACTCAGGAATGGAAAACTCACCATGCTCCACTACTATGTGTAATCGGATCCAGATCTGGATGCAGGATGATTAAAAAATGAATGTTGAAGCAGGTAATATCTATTCAGTCACGACACAGCAACAGAAACATGGACCTGCAACCAGTACGTTGCTGAGATAATACAGATTCATATGGATTCCAAATATGTGGGAAAAGCATCATTATGTTGAATAATAGTTTCTTGACAACTCATGGACTATTGATGATAGTCAATAGTCCATAGTTTAAATTCTGGGAGTGGCTTTCCAGGGTCACAAAATGGGTGATGTTACTTCATTTTTGCATGAGGCAGTGAGGCAACATGTCCCCAGGGTGTACCTTACCTCCCCCAACCCCCACCCCCACCCCCGCAGGTGAACTGATACCACATTAATGACAAATGAGTCATGAATTGATGATTAATGTGGCACCGAATGGAATGCACATACTTTTCTCACTCACTAACCCGTTTTTCTTACATGTATAGAAGCTGTAACACACATACAGGATTGTCAAATATATACCTGTCTTCATTAGCAGCTAAGTCAAATTAACAAACACTCAAGGCTGATTGCAAATCAAATTGGTTTTCTAATCAAATATTTTTACAGCACGGTCTTCCAGTAAATTATATGAATATTTGAATTTCTTAAACATCCGTATGGTTTCTCATCCCTTTAATGCATCTCCAGACTGTCAGGACTAAAACTGCTGTATCCTGTATGTATTTACCTGTTGGCCTACAAAATGAGTCTGACAAATATTGTAACCTGCCTATAAAATATTCAGTAAGATTTGTTGGTAAATTGAATAACTTGGCAGAGGGGAATCGTCCATCTTCCCTTTATGCAACATAAAGCAGCCATTATGCAAATATGTGCATTTCTACAATGGCTAACAGGATGCTAATTCTATTTTGCATCACACAAATTCACTAATGCAGCTGAGATTGGGATTATGTGAGCACTAAAGATCAAAATCAATTATGCTGCTAATGTACTTTCTTTATGTACTTGCTATGGTAGCATCAGTGGCAGAGAAGCTGGCCAAGCTGAAGACTCTCTCTCTTCTCCTTCCCTAACAGCTGATGCTGAAACAATTCACATTCATTTACATACAAAACTAAATATTGACATTTTGATAAGAGGAAAACATTAACGTTCTCATCTTTTGACAACCCAGAGTACTTTTGAGTAAACTGTTAAGGTGCAACCGTAATGAGCATCCTCGGAGGAGTTTAAATATCTACTCAGAACTGACAAAGCCTCTTGGATGAGAGGTGGAAGTCCATTTGCTTCAGATCCAAACTATAAGGACAAAAGACATAAGGTTTGCCTTAAAATAAGGCCAGGTCTGAGTCCTGCAGACTCGATTGGTGGTTTTTCCAACCTGAATCTTGGTGCATTTGTTCATGAAGACCTAGAGACAATACACACAATCTGAAAGGACTGTTTAGTTAATGCCACAAAACCAGTCCAACTGGAGTTGATGAAGGTAAATGGCTTGTCAACACCAGTCTTGAATGGGTGTTAATGAATTCAACGTTTCTATCACGAGGTTTCAGAAAAATGCTTCCACCTTGTAATCATGATCCTGATGCTAACAGATGTTTGGCAAAAATCGTAAGACTACACTGTTACCATAGTATAAGATATCCTGTGTCCTCATATCATTTTGATTCAGCTGAGGAAAAAGATCATTTAGTTGCAAACATGGTCTCCAAAGCTCAGGAATTAAAATCAGTCTTACATTTAATTTTCCATCTTGCTCTACAGCCCAAAGTGGGAATGACATTCATGCTGCTCAGCTGAGATCATTATCAAATACTTTTTTCTGCTTGATCAACCCAAAACAGAACAAAGCTGCAAGGCCAACACGATGCATGCAATGACTGCGGTGAGGACGTCAACATTGGAAGCATTTAATAAAATGAAGCTTTATTAGGTCAGGGTTCACAAGGAGCTGGTGCCATTTAGAAACTTTGGACTGACGCCTGTCTCTGTCCAGATGGAGGAAGAGTGGACTCATTGGTTAGGATTGATTACAACATTAGCTCCATGGACTTCCATGAATTAGCACGGGGGTGGAAATGATTCACAATGACTGGCGTGTATTTTGATGGCACTCCACACATGCGATCCGTTTTGCAATCTGAGGGCTCTTGGCAGGCCCATCAAATGTTTTGCAGCAATGCAAGGCATGGAAGCGGTGCATCAGCCTGGCTCACATTTCAAACGGCCGGCTCATTTAGCGCAGCTTTTTGCAAGTCCTTCTAGAAATAATGTCTGGGGTGGTAATATTTGAATGCTGTCTCCAGGGGCTCTTGCCTTTCCTCTTCTACCTTCATTGCACAGAGACAAAGGATGCACCAATCAGAGGGTGATGCTACCTTAAGTCCTATTAGCTCACCATCTTGACATTTGACGGTCTAGGTACAGTTTGTCTCTTTTCATGTGGGGTGGCTCATTGATAAGATGTCTGCATGAGGGCTACACTTAATCTGACACTTGATTAATTGTTCATGCACACCACGTAGAGGTTTTTGATCACCGGTCCTCTCATCAGACAATGCAATGAATCTCTAATCTAAACTCACAGTGTAAAATGAGACTCCCTGGAGACACATGTGTGCCAGCCACCACCCGCACACGTTTCTGCTCACTCCAGCAAAGAGAATCCCTGCTTTCTGTATGGAGGGTGGTCTCTGTTGAGTAAAAGCGTTTGAGTCTTGGGGAGGGGAAGTATCTCACAGCAGCTGCTACAGTCACTTGTTCGACTGGACGGTTAACGCTAGATGTCACAGCTGCAGTCGGAACAGCCTTGGAAAATTTTGCACAAGGGGATGGTGACACAATGAACTTCGAGCCATTGCAGACGCCTGTTTGGGCTGACACATGACGCATGGCACACCTGTATCTCTGCCAGCTGTCCTTCAGGTGCACTCAGAAGCATTCCTTTACTAAGTGATTGTGTTTTGTCCCAGTATCTGTTGCTTTTTCGTGAATTCTCTTCCATTTTGAAAGTCAGGTAGATTTTGAGACTGAATCACCTCAGGGGGTTGGCTGCTCAAGACCTACGTGACGTCTCGTCCGAGGCGTTTCCCTGTGAGTCACACATTTGTACTTGACATGCTATACGTTTGAAGATCCTTCTGAGCTTCAACTGTTGAGGGAAGGCTTGCAGGTACCTGCTAGGCACAGATAAAAGAGGAGGGACATAGAGTTAAAAATAAAAGGGGTCATTAAACGCAACAGCAGAAATGTAATTTATGTCATAAAATGTCCATATTATAAAGACTCACTGTTACACTCCACCTGTGAAAGGTCTCAACTTTGAGTTTGATCTGAACCTTTCTCCATAGAACATTTATGTTTTTGGTTTATTTGCATTAAAAATATCATTTGTATTCCATGACAGGTCACATGTTTCAACATGTTTGCCATTTTCAAGGCAGTATTCTTCATCTTGTGTTTTTAGCCTTTGAAATGTAGGATTGCCCTCTCATTGGATTTTATATAAATTTTCTTCTGAACAGAATTGCTTGAAAAATGTTTTATCATGCTGCTTTATCACAGTCTTCCCAATTTTTAGGGAGCATAAATAAATACTAGATAAAGGATTCTGATCTTACCGAATTAAGAACTAACAATATTTTTGGTGTATGTTTTTAGTGTGTTGCTGCTCCTTTACTGTCATTGTGTTGAGTTGTTTCTTCCTGGGGCCTCTTTGGTAAGATTGATGTTTTAATTTGTCAAAACTTACGGATGGCGTAGATTTTCCTCTAGGACAAACAACATTATTCCCTCCAATGTTTAATGTCTTGCATCAGATCAAACCTGCATTTGGCTAACCGGATCACCAAGCAGATGTTCCCTTTGTGCTCCCAGGCTGAGGTCATACCACATGAGAGAGGGTTGGGGGGGTCTGTACATCTGGAGCAGGCTGGAGCATTGTAAGTGATAGCCATCATGACATCACCTCTTCCTGGTTTGGTCTCTGAAGACAGATCTGCAGGGTGAAAATAGACCCCCCCAACAGAACCGATGACTGATTGTTCACAGCAAAAAAAAAATGATTACGTTAGTAAGTAAACCACAGGGTCATTTGAGGTCTAATGTCACAGAGTATAGAGGAGAGGTGTTAATGGCTTTTGAGATTTTATGTAAGTCTGTTAAAGTGATTTATGTTTGTGTCGTTTGTGTAAAAATTGGATCAAGCAGGTCTCTGGGTTTTATTGTTTTACATATATAAGTTTATATCAACAGTGCATCCTAGATAATGTGGGCTTTGGATCTCTCCTGCAGCCTTAGAATAATGTAAGACATATAAAAAAAAGTATTTTCCTTTTTAATCCTTCCTTTTAATTTAATTTTAATCTAAACTTCAAATTCAATTTTGAAATTGAAATATATGTTTGTCTGACTAACGTTAAACCGTAACAACAGCAATATCCAGTCAACGTGGAATGTCCCTTCTCACATAGGGACAGAAAGTTTATACGGTGATGATGTCATCAATCTGTAAGTGATCCCTGTGGTTATAGATGTCATGTGACCCGGGATGTATGTGAGTCTGTTTGGGTGGGTAGCTGGGGGGTTAGTATGTTTTATAGGGACTTGAATAGAATGAGACATTTACAGAGCAAGCTCACTTAACTGGGCAACGTTATTAGATAATCCTCCATCTCAACTCCCATTCAGTACGTTCCAGAATAAACCAGCACCAAAGCCATGTGTTGCTTTCAGCTAGATAAGTGCACCATCGATCCCCTCTACCCCCCCCCACCCTCCTTCATCCAGGTCTGGTGGGGGTCAACCTTCATGATCACATGTCCATTTCCCCCCCCAAGCAGCTTATTGGAACTGCTCATGAAATTCTGAGATTTTGTGTTTTTTGTTTCCTTGTGAACACATGGCCAAACAATCTCCTTCTCTTCACCATAAAAAAGATTTGGTTTTTCATTTCCAGGAAAAATCTCGTCACTTCCACCAACACCAAAGAACAACAAGCAAAACAACATGAATAGCAATCATGCCACACTTTGACATTTGAATCAGTTTATATCTCATAATCTTCATTTACATTTATATTTTATTTAATGTAATATATGTAATATATATTTGATATATGACGTGTTATTATGTTACATGACTGTATTCACCAGTTAAAGATAAGTGACACATTTCCTGAGTCATTGAACAAATCTGGATTAGATCACAGAGCTCATTATCCTGGAAAATGAGGACTGGCTTTTTGATCGGGGTTATGTGGAACCCATAATTAACTCAAACACTACTAATTACTGTCACACAATAAATAACAATGGATGTTCTCTATAGTTCATAGCAGTAACACTCTAGTCTTAAAGGATAATCGGTGTAGAGGATAAATGGTCAGCGATCAAAAGACATTTAAAACAATTTTAACGAAGTTTCTTTTCCTGCAGTTCTTAAACTCAAGAAATGCGTTAACCTTTTGTGTGATTACGTTAAAGACAAGTCACCAGTGCGGAAAATAAATTACGAGCGCCATCTAGTGGTTAAACAAAGGCTTTGACAGGTTCCCATTACCTATGAGGTCAAGTTTTCACAAACTGTCTGTAGGATCACGTCATCAAATGTTTGGTTAGTTCGTGGGTGGTTAGGGGGTGGGGCCAGAGGACTGCTCAAAGCTGATTGGCCACTGAAACACACCTGTTGTGCCACTTGTCTTGTCTTTCTTTTTGTCTGAATTATAACTCCCTTGACATGAACCATCTGTGTTTCAAAGGGGTTCTTGCACACTAGAACTGTGATAGCTATTCAGGAATAGCTATCACTAAAAAATGTACAAGGAACATGATCGAACATTAAATCCTAATGTAACACAGAATAGCGCCACAGCTGATGCTTCCATTCTTTTAAACACTTCAATATATATTCCTTTTGTTGTCAAGCTGCCTGGTGCCCTGCCTTTTACATTTAGAAATCTCTTCTTGTAGAAGCGGTTTGCTTTGATGGAGGTCAGACCTTCCAGGTTTCCCGTCTGTTTTTCGTTAGACCGGTTATCTCTCAGCGTCCGCTGGGATAGGCTCCAGCAACCCCCGTGACCCGCAAAAGCGGAAGGATAAGAAGATGAATGAATGAATGAATGAATGAGTTATCTCTCAGATCTGACCTCCATCAGGGACGGAGCCACAGAGCATCGCTCAGAGGAAAGCTGCAGCGCTTTTGCTTTTAATAATGTCTGCAAGCAAAGGACAAAAAAGTATTTGCCCCAAAAAGACAATCTTTCCAGAGACTGGATGTCATGATGCAGTATTTTGCAAAACATATTTTTGTGATGATGTGCCTTCAAAATAAATTTCTGTACAAAGGGAAAGAATGGATGAATATGATTTTATAATCCGGTCATTAATACCACGTGTTTGCAGGGTTTATTTGGTGACCACATCACAAACACATTTATATGTAGAACAGGTTTTTTTTTTTTTGATGATTTGGAACACATGACGTTTGATCATGTTGTACATGTTTTTCTTTTTTGTCCTTTTTAGAAAATCCCACAGGATGACATGATGCAGAGGTCATGCTGGTCCAAGAGTAGTAGGAGGAGTATTACTACTGGAATCAGTGCTGATGCAGGACACACTGGATACTGATTGCACTGTATAAAGTATTCTTGCCAAGACGCATCTACTTAAACAACGGAAGCAGCTGCGGACCTGCAGCGATGCTGTTACTCTGAATTAATCACAGACTTTTAGAGACAGGGTGAGAAAGCAAAAGGCAATAACTTCCCATGTCTTTTTAAATTTCAAATATCAGGAAGTAAAAGGGAAGAAGTTTGGCAAATAAGAACAAGCCAGTGGTTATATCCTGTAGATCATGAAACTCTGAAACCCAATAATGTGATGCCTTTACAGTTTGTGATTAACCTCAGCAGTAAATGGTTTACAAATATAATTATCATTCAAAGCAGTAGAAACAAGCACACTGCAACATTTCTGACTCTTCTCTTATGTTGCACATCCTCTGATTGTCCAGTAGGTGTCAGTGTTCACCTGCAAACAGCCTCGTCCTCTCCAAGAAGTTGTCAAAGGAGCCTTTGAAACCTCTTGGCAGCACCTGCTTCACTGCCAAACACTGGTACAATTTGGATGGAAAAACTCACCCAGACCTTAAGGAACACGAAATGTCAAATTATTTAAACTCTTCCATCAATCGTTTTTTCTTCTTTTTTTCTAGAACCTTTTCTAAACCTAACAGATTTTCCAGTATTTCATGGAACCAACATGTAGCCTAGTGTTGATTCCTGCGGTGCCAAAATAGACAGAGTGAAGCCTAAAGTAAAATAATATCTCGACAAATGGCGCAGAACTTCTCAGAAGAGGAATAAGCTGCCAACAGCGGTTGGAGTGTGGTCCGTTTGAGGTGAGGTTCCGGGGTTGTCGGGCCCTCAAGTTTAGCTTAAGTGGAAATTGAGGTTCAGTTTTGGCCTGGCCTGTGTGGGCTCAGACATGGAGTGTATGTGTGTGTGTGTGTGGGGGGGGGTGGGATAGAGAGGATTCACCATTTACACTGAACATGCAATTGGATTGTGCATGCAAATGTGCTTTGGAGCTTTTCAGGAGAACGCCTCATTTTTGTTTCTCAGTGCCACTCTGAGAATGTAGACAGTGTCCCAGTGGACAGGGTGGGGTGGCGACTGGTGAATGGGAAGGTATTACACAGCATGACTACAGTCCGTCTCTGTGTCTCTGTCCATGTTCCCCGACTACGGCCCTTGTGAGCTCACCGGTTTGCTGACAGCGAATTGGCTGCCGCCTGCTCCCACTGAGTGATTCCCCAGTGGGACAGTGTGCCAAGCGGCGGGGGCCGTGCCAGCAACCCTCTCATACATTCCTCAACAGAGGTGCTGCTGCCAGCTCAGTCAGTCTGGGTGGGTGCCACCCAACGCTGCCCCAGACACCTGAAATAGCACGGGAGAGGAGGATAAAGAGAGAGAGAGAGAAACAGGGATGGCTGGAACTGTGTATAATAGGAGTTAAAGCTTTGTGAAACGGCCAGCAAACTGCAGCTGTTGTGGACTTTTCCACAACGATTCCACTGTTTCAGCTTCCAGAACAGCGCTAATTAAAACCGAGCCCATCCCCTCTTCTAGCAGAACTTACAAAGGACTACATGCTGTAAATGCACACATCCACTCAGACACATGTTCTCCCTCAGACCAGCCGTCCACCAGTGGGCCGTAACTCCACAGGTACACCGGAGAGTTTGAATAAAGTTACCAAACGTCGTTTGTTGAGAAGAAAGTCTCTTGGTTTTTTTTTTTTTGGTGGGGGGGGGGATGTCTGTGGGAAGCAGAAAAAAACTGAAAACACATCACAGACATATCATCTTCTAATCACCACTTGATGGGGAAATAAATGAACAAATAGACGTTCATTTACAATGTAAGCAGATTATGAATGTGTCGGGTAATTCTAAACTTTTGTCTGGTTGTTACTTTTGTCAGGGGGTTGTTTGGCGCATTCAGTGGGTGAATCAGTGATTTTATTAGGATGGATTTGCCGTCTGCTGCATGTGGAAATAATGGGGGCATGAACCCAGAAGGTCTGGGCTGTTAAACCAAAAGGAGGAACCGAAAGACGCTATAAAGAGACGTCTCCTGAATTAATTGAAAACATATTTACATTTCAAAACCCTCCTGTCTTTAGGATTATAACAAGATTAAAGCAGGAAGTGAGATGTAAGTATTAAACGCTTTAGATTTCAACATTTTTCCAATTTATGACCAAAAATCTAAAAGAAAAATCACGCCATTTGCTTCCTAACTGTGGCCAAATATTTATGTTTATTATTGAAACCATGACAACAATAGTGAAACAGTTTGAACCTTACTATGATTTTTCCTTCAACCTGATCAAATCATTTTTTCCCTTTCCACCTGTTGAGTAATGAGGTCAACCAATTGGCACACTGGGCAGTGGGACATCTCACCAAGGAGACCTAAAAGTGTCAGAAAGCACCTGCTAATACTTCTAACCATAAAAATAAATGAGCAAACAAACAAACAAAAAATAGAATTATACTGGGTGTTAAACAAATCTAGTGGTTTGGGCTTAATTGCAGCACAAGGGAGTAATGCAGAGACCCTTAGGTCCTGCTTCTCCAGTCTGGCCTTCCTTTATAGATTAGCTGGAAATCTTTCTGTTCCATCCAGTATAATCCCTCCAACAAGGACGCTCGGCTTTCATATCAAGGATGATTTAGGGAGAATGAATTCCGGTCAGGTCAAGTCGGCGCTTTCATGTCATGACGTGGCAGTTCCACTTGTTCCACTTGTACCACTTGTACCACACACCTCCAGCTGGATAGGACCAGACAAGGAACGAGAAGAAAAGAGGCCAAGTTTGAACTGTTCAAACAGAGTTCAAAGTCATCTTGTGGATTTGAAGCATGAAATAAGATAACAACAGCTCAGTGTGTGTGTGTGTGTGTGTGTGTGTGTGTGTGTGTGTGTGTGTGTGTGTGTGTCGCCAACAAGGGTTGGTGGGCGCTACAGTAACTTCCACATATTTCCATATCAAGTTTTCCTTCATCTTCACACACGCACACACACACACACACGCACGCACACCACAAAGCAACATCATCAGGAGTGTATTAGTATGAATGGGAATTACAAGCCAGCGCAGGCGCACACGACCCCCCCCCCCCATTGACACACGCACACACGCACACACGCACACACGCACACACGCACACACGCACACACGCACACACGCACACACGCACACACGCACACACGCACACACGCACACACGCACACACGCACGCACGCACACACACACACACACACACACACACACAGGAATGACTCACATACATTGACTCCACATAATGTGATTTATAAGTGACTGAGAGGACAGAGCCTCCCTTAAGACAACACAAAGCTTTAATTATCCCTTAACTATCCGCAGTGGGTTAGTTAAGCTGCTGTGACGTGATTCTATTTTCCTTGCCTTTATTTTTGGCACCGATTCACAAACACGAGGACCAACGCGCTCGGCTCCACGCGGTTCTGCGCATCTTCAAATCCGACGGGTGGATGCGTGGAAAAATGAGAGCAAAGAAAGAGAAAGTATCCTGACATGATATACAATCTCAGAAATCAGTGTTTTTGGGGCTTTGTCCCCCCCCCCTATTCCAACCCCCACGGAGATGGGATTGGTCAGCAACTGTAATTCGAATTCATCCACGGGAAAACAGCGCCGCGTTCCTCCTCGGAGTGACTGTGTGGGTCCAGTGGGAACATAATACCAGTGGAAACTGTGGAAAAGCTTCCTCTGATGGAGCAGGGTGTGTGTGTGTGTGCGTGTGTGTGTGTGTGTGTGTGCGCGCGTGGAGGGATGGGGGGGGGGCTGGCTTATTTCAAGCTAAAATGAATAGGACAGTATGGGCAAGACAGGGGTTTTAGTGGTTTTTACAGTTCAGTGGTGGTGTTTGAAAGCATCGTCTTTCAGCGACGTGGGTGGCATCTTCGCTATTGTATTGTCATTGGCTTTGTGCACTTGTCAGCATCATTGCTCACTTTCTCAGGATAAATGTTGATTTTTGCTTTATATAAAGGAAAACCGTGGCGAGCGGCGAGCGCTTCGATTGGCGGAACAGCCTTGAACTCGGTGTGGGAGCCGGTATCGGGGCGGATTATCCGAATTCCGCTCACATGTTTGTTGTTGTCGTTGTTGTTGTTTTTTTCTTCTTTATTTATCCAGAGGAGGACACTCGGTGCGCCTTTACGCACTGCTGTTACCAGAGCTATATTGGTGTGCGTAAAATCCCTGCGTAAATAGTGAAGCAAGTAAAATAGCAAGGAGGAGAAAAAGGAAAATTTGACCTCTTCCTCTCCCCATCTCCCGATGCCGTCGACCCCCCCCCACCCCACCCCATCCACTCTTCTTCCCAGCCTTTTATTGTACCCATCACTTGTTGTCCTTTATTTGTGGGCTAAACGCTTTGGTATTAAATCTTATTTTTTTTAAAAGTAAATAACCAGCCTCTGGTAGGAATTACACACAACTTGGTGTGAGGTCCTTTTCAGAGGAGGAGGAGGAGGAGGAGGAGGAGAAGGAGGTAGTGGGATGGTGGGGGTGAGGGGGGCTGGATCCTTAGCTAAAATGTTTTCTATTTTTGCTTTTGTAAAGACACTCTTGACTGCTTTGAAAGAGAGAAACAAGGTTTTTCTTGTGTTTCTGGGGGTGAGGTTGAGGATTTTTCTCATCATTGTGGCGAGATTTATTCGAAGAGGCTGCATTCTTTTTTTCCTGATTTCCCTCTTTTGTTCTCTGTAAGTGGTTCCAGGTCGCCCCCCCCCCCACCCCACCCCCACCACCTCCTTCACTCACTCAAACACACACACACACACACACACACACACACACACACACACACACACACACACACACACACACAGTCACTCATGTGCATGTGATTTTGCATATAGGTTTATGTGTGTATCTGTGAAGCACATGTGTGTGTGTGTGTATGTGTGTGTGTGTGTGTGTGTGGGTGAGGTGGGGGCTCGACGTGACACCTGCTGTTGGGATGAATAAGGTCAGTGGCAGGGCCTTTCAGCGGACAGCAGCTGCTTGTTCTCACTGCAAGCCCGCTTCTCTCATCACTCCAAAGCCTGGAGGACTGCAACTGATGCCATTACACAACACGTAGTACCCCCTCCACCTCCACCTCCACCTACCCCCCCCCCCCCCCCAAAGCACCACTACTATTTGCTATCATTACAATTATTATCTCCAACTACTGCAATTCTCTTTCTCCCTGGGTCACAATCTTAATCGTGAGGAAGGAAACGTAAAATTGACCTGAGGGGAAACATCAGAAAGTCCCGTCTGCTTTCTGGTTTGCTCTCTGGACGCAGGAAGAGCTTTCCAGACAGCTGCTGACAGACAGATTCCTGGTATTCGGTGGGTCTGACCTGTCTGTGCTCTCTCGCTGTGTGGTAGTCTAACCCCGCGTGTGACTTAGTAGGTCTGAAAACATTTCCTGCGGCATAACGGAGGAGGATAAACAGTGAGATACGAAAACATCAGTCTGTGTTTCAAATTCTCCTAATTTGACAATTTGTCTCTTTGTTGGGAGATATTTAATTTGAAATTCACAACAATATCGTAACCGTTTGCAGACGTATCAGATTGAGGACGACTCACAGCCAAACGCTTTTTTTGGCAGCATGTTGTTCTGCTAGAATTCTCCAGAGGACATTGAGAGGACAGAGATGCAAATCTTCTCTTATCTATCCACCAGAGGTCAGCCTTTTATTAACAAATTCACACAAGGTCTCACAAAATCGCTCTTTTTTTTCCCAAGAAAATAATGGAAATATTTCAGAAATTAGCTATGATTTAACAAATGATATCGACAAATTTCGCACGGCCTTTCGTCCGAGGCCACGTGCGACTGCAGGTGGCGGCGTTTCTTTTAAACGACGGCGGTGCCGGTGCGAGGGAAAACCTTCCTGTCATCACAGTCCATTTGGTGCTGAAGAACACAAGCAAAGTACAGAGTGTGGTCCTTTTGGCAGTGCGTTTGTTAAATGAAGGGTTCCTTCAACAAACATTAAACAGGCAACTATTGGCGTGGAGGGGTTTCCAGGTTTTGCAGGGGAAAAAAATAACAGCTTCCAGCAGGAAAAATGCAACCAGATTTCCAGTTGTGCTGAAAATGATTATTACTTAACAAAGTACCTGACACCTCAGAATGGTGTGAGAGAACTTAATGACTGGTGTTAATAGTTGTGTTTACCTGAACCCCTCTTAGTTACCCTCTGAAGTTGCACGACTCTTTTATTCTAAGGAAGCAAGACTCTAAGATTAAGGTCGCACAGCCTTGGTCCTTTTGAAGAGTTTGTATTTGAAGTACATGGCAGCCTTGGACTGCGGGGCTTTTCTGGGCCGGCAGGTGCGTCCGTTGCCGGAGTAGCCCTCCAAGCACCGACAGGTGTAGGAGCCATCTGTGTTGAGGCACTGGGCACGACGACTGCACAGGTGAGACCCGGTTAAACATTCATCCTTATCTGCGGAGAGAGAGAGAGAGACGGGAAATGTTTGGACACCACGTCTTTAATCACTTCCCACATCATCTCGGCGAAGGATAACGGCGTAGGGGAATCGGGGGTGGGGGGGGTGGGGGCAGTCTGTTTCAAAACCTGCTCAAGAGATATTTTTGCAATGCTCATCACATGGTTAAAAACAAAAAAACAGCTTGTGGGTGAGCCCACAGCTGAGTGGGTGAGCTATGAGTACTCATCAAATAAACATGGTCTATGGATCTCCGTGCCAAAGCACATCTTCACATGATCCCACTCGCTGCCAATTAACACAGATGAAGAGAACATGTGGAGCTGTGCTGTGGGCCATTTAGTCATTTACAGGATTGGACATGGAACAGATCTGAATGTGATGTTACAACGTTATGCATGCGGCCCAACCGGAAGAAGAAGAATGGTAACGTTTAAACTTTAAGAAAACTCATTTACTCCCTATCTTTATGAAGACGTCAGAAAACGTTGGCGCGTCAAAATTCAAGAGCATGTAAAACGCACTTTCCCGCACATTTTTATATATATATATATATATATATATATTTTTTTTTTTTAATTTTTTTTTCACTTTCCGACAAACAGAAACCACACCTCGACACTGCGCCGAACCCTGGAGCGTCCCCACCACGAAGCCATCTTTGCAAATGCAGACAAAGCTGCCGAAAGTGTTCTTGCAGGTCTGCCGTGATGATGGGCACACCTCCACGTCCCACCGACACTCATCTACATCTGCGACACAACACAAACATGTGCCAAACACCAGGAACACATTCATTTTATTGCGCAACAGGCCGAGTGTTTGGTCTACTGCAAAACTCTCAAACTGATAAAACTTATTTTTATTGTTGCCTCTGCTCAAACAATAATTCCCTTCAAAATGACACAAGGAGCACAAATGAATACCTGGAAAATGAATGTATCTGGGATATATTTATTCATAATGATGCACAGACAAATGACTAAAAGGACATTTGTTACCATATAAGATAAAACTCAATTTATCATTACAAAAACATACAAAGATTTAAATATTAATGTAAGAATCCACACACTGCTTAACACACAGTTGTGTCCCTGATTCCTACACTACACTCATTTTCACCGAGGGCCACATTAGCATAACGGCTATAATCAAAGGGCCAGATGTAACTTACAAATGTAAATACTGTAAATGTAATTCAATGTTATGTAAAATAAATGTTTTACATAACATTACATATTTACTCCTTAAATAGCTCTGAATTTCACTCTGACCTTTCATGTTCTCACGGGCCACATAAAATGATGTAGAGGGCCACATTTGGCCCCCGGGCCTTAAATTTGACACATATGCTCTACATCTTTTAAATGTTGTTTCCACCCATACCTCTCTCAGGGTGACAAAATGCTTTGAGAGCCGCGGGGGTGGGGGTAGGGGGGTGAGAGGGGGTGGGGGTGCTGCTGCTGAAGACTGGCTTCATTACAGGACAGGAAGTGTCTGCTGTCACAGCGCCTGACACAAGGTAATTAAAGGCTTTTGTATCATTGGGAGGTGTGTGTGTGGGGGGGGTGGGGTGGGGGGGGGTGGACAGGTGTCATCTGTGAGTTCACTGGGGGAGGAGTGAGTTTGCATCACCTGCTCTATAAAGAAACCCCCTCCGCCCCCGATAAGTCCTTGATGTGGTGGTTTGCTGCACTGGCCATGTACATGAGCCTTTTTCATAGTATTCACCCTCTCAGCTCTTTGCATATGTTCAGGCTTAAGCATCATGGAATCATTGAGGAGATTTTATGATATGACAACACAACTTTCTTTTGTCTTACACTGACTTTTATGGACATGTGAGCGTTTAGATGTCATTACTGAAAACAGTGACAAGCATCATCCACAGCAGAAGAGCTGCAAAGACCAAAGATAGAAGGGGAGATGTGTTAATTCTATGTGGGTTCATACAAGCGGAAAATGATGTCAACAGCTACATCCATCTCTAATGTTTAGTTAGAAGCGAATAACAACCCCTCCCATACATGAACATGATGTCAGACTGAATAATGAGGTGAACAGATTTGCGGTTCAGACTCGCTATCGGGCTGACAGGAAACGCTAAATCCTAATAAGCGAGGGCGAGTTTCTGCTGCAGCTCGCCGCGGTGACAAGTTGGAGGGGTGTTTCTGAAGAAGCATTACCTTCACAGGTCTTGTTGTCAGCAGCCAGGTGGAGGTTGGGGGGACACAGACAGCGCATCTCTCCCCCTGTTTCCATCTGGCAACCATACTGGCAGTGGAGGGAGAAACATGCGGCCTTTCCTGGAGGACAGACAAGGATGCACTGGGTGTGGGTGGAGCTAGAAGGACTAGAGTACTGATGTCACTTCCTTTAACACAAACTCAGAGAACCACGTCATGGAGAGATGATCCTCCATCAAAAATATGACACTCTTTTTTCCGTAGAGTTGCTGGTTGATGTTAAGTTTTAAAGGATTTATTTAAACAGGTGTGTTCTCACTGTTACAGGTGTATCCATCTGCGCCAAGTGTGTATCCAGGTTCACAGTAACAGCGATAGCTACCGTGTGTATTCATGCAACGCTGGGAACACGGCCTCTCCGGAGAACCGCACTCATTCACATCTGGAGTCCAGAAGAGAAGTGATTGAAGCAGCAGATAGAAACCCTTCTGGTAAATGACGCCAGAGCGCACAGGTGATGGTTAAAAAAAACACCAAAAAAAACGCAAACGTAGATTGGTGATGATTTTGTTTCGCACGCCGTACCTTCATCGCAAAAATGTCCTTTATATCCCCTGGAACATAAGCACTTTTCCCGTCCGATGCATCTTCCATTTACGCATGACTTCTTGCACACGGCTGTGGAGGATAGAGACAGCGTGAAGCAAATTATTCTGATGTCAAAAAAAGGGAAAACCTACACTTATTAAAGGTGTGACGACAGGAGACAGTTGGTGTTCTTTCACCTCCGTTTTGGTCTCCACTAATTTATCCTGTTGTAATTAAAGCATTAGTAGTTCTAATGTTAGCAAAAAAAAAAAAGGTAATTTAAGCGGAAAATACCCCCCACAGGTATTTTCTAGTTTTTATTGCTTGCCTCAGATGCTAAACTGATAACCTGTGAACTGTGGGTAACGAGTTTTTGTCAGGAATGGTGGACTTACGCTGACAAACGCCGTTAACATTCCTCCATCCCAAACAGCAGGAAGTCGTCCGACCATAACTGCAGACCCCTGGCCGTCCGTGACCCCGAGTGTGAGCTGGTGGAAGATCCGCTGACCTGTGGAAGCTGGGATGAAAGGTTATCCGGCCATCATCGTCGGGTCTTTACGGCCTTCGTGTCAGTGCAGAACAGAGACTGACGCTCTGGCAGGTGAGCATCCAGAGCTATAAATGTTCTGTTTTCATGATGTGTGTAACAGTACAGGGAATGAAATAATTATCTTTAATTAAGGCTGAAAATTTTTGTTAAATTTTTAAGTTCAGCCTGGAGTAGGTAGAACGTGACAGTTAGAATCTACTAGCTATTAGTTTTCCCAAACTCCCGTGTATTTACAGTATTTTCCACACTATAAGGCGCACCTAAAAGCCTTTAATTTCCTCAATTTCTTATTGTCCAATGTGCCTTATATATGAAAAAAGTTTTAAAATAGACCATTCATTGAAGATGAGTTCTCAGATATGTTTTATAATCCAGTGCACTTTATAATCCAGTGTGCCTTATGTATGAAAATTTTTCTTTAGATATGCCATTCATTGAAGGTGCGCCTTATAATCCAGTGCGCCTTATAGTGCGGAAAATACTGTACAAACAATAATAAACACACAGCAATAAATCCTATATATTCAGTTAAATATCTCACATTTTACATTAGGATCAGAAGTTTTTAGCGCACTAGAACCGATTCTCTGCAGCTTTGAGCTGCGTTATGAAACACCTTCTTCATTCCTGTGCATTTACCAGGAATGTCCTTAAATTGGATGAAGTCATTCTTTTCCCCCTGCTTGAAATTTGCTGTCATCAACAAAAGTGCGACAGACAACGTGGCCCTCAGAGCTAATGAAATTGCTTCATTCATAGCTGCTGCTAAATCTCCTCACACCCACGCTGCAATAAAAGGCTGTATTAAATGATTAGACACAGGCCGAGTGGTTTCATTTCACAACATCACACTATAGTGAAAGAGCTCCGCAACCGCCCACATGAAGAGTATTGTTGTGCTCTAGATTACATAACAAACTATGGTGATTAAATTCAGATTAAAAAACCCCCAACCCATCTCTCTCACCTGTCCTGATGATAAGCCACGGAGAGCGTGATAAAGTGCACCATCACCACGGAGACCTTCAGGTTTATCTTAGTCATTTTCTTCTGCAGCAGTTTCTGCTTTTCCGTTCATATTAGCTGCTTGTATCCTCCTGAACCTCCCGCTTTGTGATGGTTTAGTGTTCTTTAAAAGGTGTCCTCCGAGGCAAGGGGCATTTAAGTGTGTGTTCTTTTAAGGAGTGTGTGTCCTTCTGTGTGTCTCTGTATTTGTGTGTGTGTGTGTGTGTGTGTAGGTAGGTAGAAGGGGGATGGAATATGGTAATTGCGGGGTTCTGAGAGAAAGAGGTGCGAAGAGTCACCTGTGGGCAAATACAGAGAAAACAGGAAAGAAAGGGAGAAAAACAAAAGGAGAAAAATACTTTTTTTATTGTCTATTGATCTATTAAAAGTTTCCATCATTGAGTCTTTTTATTGAGGTCAGCTTGAAAGTTCATGTTTGATCATGATTTTTTTTGTGTGTCTGTTTCGAAGTCAGGCTCCACTTTGAAAACAAGAATTGGTTGTTTTTTAAGGAAGGATTAGTGTACCGTAACTGTGTATAAAACTACAACACACTGTTCTTTAGACTTAAATGGTTATTACAGTAAACAGATCTAGCTTTCATTAGGGGATGGATGTCAGATGGATGTTTTTTTTGTTAATGTTATACCTCCTTCACATGTTACAAATATTTTTTCTGTCTTCACTGTAACAATTTCTTATTTTGAACAGATTCAAGGATAAATGATTATTTATAGGAAGTGAAGGGACAGGCCCAGATGAGGACTAAGTGTTTTCCAAATGGCTGGGGCTGCGATCTCAGGGATGGAAATCAGAGCTGGCAGCCTCAGAAGTGGAGTTTTTGAAGCCTTAACCATTACCAGCTCTGATCAGAGTGTAATCAGTTGTATTAAGCTCAAAGGCAGAGTCCATGTTTGGATGCCTGGTGGTCTGCACACTTTGCAAAAATCTCCCACACACATGCAGACACACTCCCTACAGCTTCACTGAGGAGCGAGATCAAACTGATTATGTGTATTCCATCCAAGGCTGATGTTATTTTCCTTGCTAAGTCGGTTTGTAGCATAAAACAGATGGATCATTTCTCAATCGACACCTCTACATCTGATCCCCAAACAACAAATGTCACACATCAAATCCCATTTGGTAAATCATGACACGACTGGGGATCCAAACTGTTTTTAGATTCACACATTTATACCTCAGTGCTGCAATTGCAGGGGAAAAGGTGCAGTGAAGGGGTACTGCAAAGTGGTGTGAATGAAAGTTTTGACTCACGCTCAACAGTGTCTACACACACACACACACAGACACTCACACCGACACCTCCCAACCCTTTGGTTTTTATCAAATGTGTCACCACAATGCATCAGCAAGCGAGGTGGAAAGAAACCATAAATTGGCTGTGCACGGTGCGCCTTGAATTAGAGCCAAACCTCAGTTCATCTGTCATAAACGGTACAG
Source organism: Antennarius striatus (assembly GCF_040054535.1). Classification (NCBI taxonomy): domain Eukaryota; kingdom Metazoa; phylum Chordata; class Actinopteri; order Lophiiformes; family Antennariidae; genus Antennarius; species Antennarius striatus. The sequence goes on from NC_090783.1 coordinate 5,121,187, forward strand.
TTGAACTTCATCATGAGGAGAGCAGAGAGGGAAAGGAAGGGGAAAAAAAAAAAAAAAACACCCCAGAATGACGAATGCTGCCGGTGCGACGGTGTGTGGCCAGCTCAGGAGGTGAGTTGTGCTGCGCTCGCCTCCATCTGCTGGCACGATTTGGTGAGAGCGGATCAAGATTTCAAACGCACGTCCTTGCCAAATCCGCACATCCTCCTCCCAGATCTCTTTCTCGACCATATTAGAAGTGTAACACATTGGTGGTCTTTGATTCCTTAACTTGAAAAAGCAATGCCCCACGAAGAAATCAGATATCATTTACTTAAAACCTCTTCCCACCACCACCTACTCAAAAATTATAACATATCCATCATAAATGATGAGGTTGGAGTGAATCCCCCGATGTGAAAATAGGATTCCTGGAACAGTGTTGGTGGTCAGTCCACAGGCCGTAAAGACAGACGCTCGGTTCTTATTAAATGGTGCTTTTTCACATGTAATAGTGACATGTGGGTGTATGTGACAATTAAGTTTGAGTATTTGCTTCTTGGATCTCTCCCACAGAAATACAGAGACCACCAGTGCACTGGAAAGTCCAATTAAAGTTAATTTTATTAATACTGATTATCATTTTGGAATTAGACATTGGATTTAATAATTAGACTTGATTGTCTGACAGGTCTGCTTCTAAAATTACAAATTTTACAAGCATAGTTCTGCAGTGTTTTTTTTAAAAATGTTTTATACGTTGGAACCAGTGTTCACACTTTCTTGCCAATTAAAGTCAAAGTTACACAGGCATTATTTAAATATCAGCTGTGACAAGTGGAGAAGGTTATAAAATTGTGAATGGCCCTTCCCACTTCTTGATTTAAAATTTTTTATGATTTAAATGTTTTGATCACACATGGATGGGTTGATTTTTCATCTGTAATATTGCCTGAATAAACTGGATGTAGGTCATATTTTAAAGTTTGAACACTTTAAATTTGAAATGATGCTTTATTTATTATGAGACAGGACATTTTTAACTATAGTGGAAGTTAAGGAAAGTTAATTCTCATTAGTTTATGTTAACAAGTGTAAGAGCGATGACTTGTTGCTCATGGAATCGTCACCACATACCTGAGGAAACGGTGTTGGCTAAGTGATGAACTGGTTGAATCAGTGTTCCTGGAGCACGGTCATGACCCTTCACACTCCAGTTCACAGTCTCAACGACTCTTCTCATTCGTGAAACGATGTTTCAGTCACGCCACAATCATACAGATTAAATCAATGCTCCAAAATGTGAGCTGGCTTGAATTCATCATGTGATTAATGATGATTTATGAATTCTCAGAATAAAGGAATAATTTCAACATTTTTTATGTTTGATGGAATTCTTAGAATATTTTCAAAAGGCAGATTGCTGAGAATACAGTTGGAATTTTGTTTAGAAACAAACAAAAACATGCTTAGCATTCATGTAGCCCGAATTGAGAGAGGATGAGGGGGGGTGTTCGTGGTTAAGGTCCTGACCAGGGCTCCGACAATAATGACGGGTACAGGTGAAGATTAAAAGCTTTAGAGCAAAGACGGATTGAACTATATAGCTCACTGATTAAGGAAATGTTCATGGATGTTTGACATACACCTTGATCCTTGTATAATGTGGCCCCTTAGTTACAGAGCATAACAAAACTAAAACAGGATCTTATTCAGGATTAAAGTTTTACATTCTACTTTGGAAGCATGTGACAAGCATGAATAATTAATTATGACACTTACGAAATGTGTTTAAAACCTTTTGAATATAAGAATATCTTTTATGATTCTTTTATTACTGTTCAAATGATGTGAGAGGAATCGTAGTAGCCTGTGCTTACTATGTTCCATCAATTCATTCAGGATACTGACTTTTTTTTTTCTATGTAAGGAATTGCAACCTCATTTTGATGATCTGGATGGATTACATTTGTATGAATTGATTTTAGGGTGGGAGAGGTAGATGTGTTGATACTCGATGTACAGAAGAACAGAAGCTGAGAATTAAATGCAGTTTCAAAAGTTGGATGTCAACATCGGGATGGATTATCATTTCCTAGATTTATGAGTATATTTTACCATTACAACCCCAGGATGATGAACAATTTAGGGTCAGAGTTCAGACAGGGTAGGCAAAGGTGTCGCCCTGGCGTGAGGGGTTAAAAGATCACAGATTAGAGAGGATGAGGTCAGCAGATGGGACACCTGTGAGGACCTGATGAGGGCAACAGGGACAGCCGTGGCCAGACTATAATGGGAAAATGTTGCAGTGGGTGCACACTGGAATATATTTACAATTTTGGCTGAAGTAAAATAAAAATAAATCAATTTTAACTAGAACACCATCACTAACACGGGTAATTTTCACCCGATATAAATATACCCAACAAAAAGTATTCGTCAGTAAATATATTAAAATATGACAATGTGTCAAGTTAGAAATGATAATAAGCTGATAAGTTAGAAATGTTTATAATAGTAATAATAATAAGATGGTCAGTTTAAAAGACTTATTATTAGATTTATAATAAGATGAACATTTACTTAAGAGAAATGAAATATAATAATTAATAACATGTTTTGAAAATGGGCTAAAAACATTAAAAACTCACAGATATGTGTAAGAAGGTTTAAAAAGTTAAAACGCTAAAAAGGCTAATTAATTCATTGTTTATTTTGTTTGTTATTGTTAAAAGTCAAGACATATCAATGTTGTCGTTGTTCATCAGTGCTGTCTTGATCCGATCGTCTGAGATCGATTGCTTTAGTCTTAATTTGTATTGATTTGTATTGTTGTATTGAAGACATTACTGACTGGAAGGATGTAACAACAGCACGTGACAGATGTAAGTGGTTTTCTTTTATTTTAAACTGTGACATGTATAAAAATGAAAATTTAAATTAGGGATTTGAGAACAAAAATTCCTAAAAAAAACAAACTACAAAATGATATGGACGCCTGGGACTTCTATGGTGAAGGTGCAGTCCGTAAGAAAACATGGGCTTTTGGGTAGAAAAACACCCCTACCCTCTGAGAAGCTACCAGGTTCAAAGACTCTACTCAAGGACCCATGAAACTCATACAAACACAACTTATTGAAAATCATGTGAATATATTTGCTCCTGGTGATGTTGTCCTATGGTTAAAAATGTTGAAAATTACCAGTGTTGTTCTAGGATTCTTTTAGGCCCACTATGACCAGAACACCAATGCATAGATTTTACATATATAATTATAAATCAATAAAAAAGTATCGGTAATCAATATGTTTTTGACTTTTGTAAGCTAGTGTCTTGTTGTGCCAGTCCCAAGCCCGGATAAATACAGAGGGTTGTGTCAAGAAGGACATCTGACGTAAAACTTTTGCCAAATCAAACCTCAAAATCAAATCTCTGAGTTTTGAGCTGCCAGACAGGAGGCCTAGAGGAAGACCAAAGAGGAGGTTTATGGATGTAATGAGGGAGGACATGATGGTAGTTGGTGTGAGAGAAGAGGATGCAGAAGACAGGGTTAGATGGAGGACACTGATTCGCTGTGGCGACCCCTGAAGGGAAAAGCCGAAAGGAAAAGAAGAAGTTCATAGTTTCACACTTACACTCTAAATAACAGATTCCCAATTTCCTATCTCACATATTCTGCAGGTACATATGAATATCGTCACAACTGGACCTGAAATGCATCCCTTCCCTCCTTCTTTCTTCCTTCTTTCCTTCCTCCCTTCACTTAAAGTCTGCTTGTGTAACACCCTCTTCCTGTCACCACTTTGTCATGCTTGTTAGGTTATAGCTAAAGTAGAAGTACACAGTGTACAGAGAGGCAGAGCAGCCATTAGACACAGAGCTTTGGAGAGATTAGGGTAAACACACCAGCACCACAGGCAGTCTCTGTACCAAAACCATGATGAAGGCTTTGGCAAAGGCAAGGCAGAACCACGCAGGAACACCATGCTATAGACGCCAGAACATCGCCAAAGAAAGTTACACGCCATGTGTGCTCCTGACCTTATGTGGCACTGATGAGAATGAATGAGCAATATTTTGTGAGGAGGAATGAGCAATATTTCCTATACTATATAATATTTCACTGAGGAGAACAGCCTGTTTACTCAGTAATCCTCCATTTCTGGAATAACACCGGCTTGATTTATTTATGATTCATTTTGTAGAGTGCGCTCTGAGGTTGGACTTACAGGGTGCATTTGTGTGATTGTGTGTGGGTTTGACGGAGAGGCCACGCAAGTGTTGCAATGTGTTATCATACCAAAGCCATAAACAAGCGTTTTGTTCACAAGGACTGGCTCCGCTATTTTTGTTTGACAGTGAATATTGATTCATTAGACATTGATTGCTGACTCATGGAAAGGCTTTACTTAATCAAGCTTCAAAATTTAAAGGAACAGTTCGACATTTTCCAAAAGGCTACCATTAGCGTACTTAGCGCTTAGTCCTGTTTGTACATTATGTGGAGCTAAAGTGGGATTAGCTTGATGATTAGCCAATATAAACTTTATTTATATGGCAGCTTTCAAACAGTTTACCTCTCAGCCACAGCTAAAGGGACACAAATTACAAACTAAAATGACAACAATAAGAAAATATTTTCTGTTGTTTGTCCAGAAACATTATTGTATCAGTTATAGAGATGTAGAGAAGATGATGGGTACTTTCCCCCCCCAGTTTTTCCAATTTAGTCCAGTTTTTAGTCCAGTTTTAGTCCATTTTGGCTGCTGGTTTCAGCATATATGCTGAACCAAGATTGCTGTATCCTTGATCCAGCTCTATAATTAATACCAACTCTCAGCAATAATGCAAATACATTTCCTAAAACCATCTATAAAGTTTTAATTTTTCACTCAGCTCTTTCTGGGGTTCTGTCATCAGTCATCATTATCTAACGGTGAAAGAATTAACCAAGAGAGACTATCCATGTGTCATTTTTTCTAGGACTGTCATCCCGGAAGTTTTGCTTCCATCGTTCCCCTGTCATACATGATTCTCTCTCTCCTGGGTGTCCTTTTTGTGCTATGTTTCTGGCGAGACCCCGACCTCTTTGCTAGCGGTGTGTGATAAACTGTTTGGCCCACGCGGCGCAGTGGCAACGAGCATTGCCTGTACACACAACAAGGCTGCAGGCATCTGGCAGAGTTGGCCAGCCTGGACACCACAGACGGAGGGGCCAATGCCAGACGTGGCCCTGCTTCAGTCAGAGGAAACCACATCTATGCAAGCACAGAAAACCAATTGTGCTTTACTTTCACTTTCCCTTTTTTCCCCCTGTAGACTGGAAATTTCTAATGGGAAGTCGTACAAGGACTTGGCAATCGGACGATGCGTGTAGCTCATGGAATAGGTTACATTACGAAGCTGCATTGATCAGGTGCTTATGAACGTCTATGCAAACTCTAAGTCCAATTTAAGACCTGTTTGTGGTTTGCTTGGTCACTGGTTGTCGCTTTGCAGCCCTGACACGCACTAAAACACTTGTGCGCACCATGTGACCTTGGTGTTAGCTGGAGTGTGAAGTTGCGACAGTTGTCCTGCTGTTTACTCTGAATGATGTCAGTTTGAGATGAACAACGCAGATTAAGAGCGAAGGCAAACAAAGGGTCCTTCCAGGATGTATACAGATTAATACAACAATGCAGCCACACGAGTGCTGCCGTAAACGATTTGCATAACTCTTTTTAATGTGTTTCGGAAAATGTCCTAACTTTGCTTTGAGGGGATACCCCTGCATGGAAACTTACACCTAGGTGGTCCATTCCAGCCGACATTAGTTGTTTACCTAGCCCGTCTGAGGCTCACAGAGAGGGGAAGCAGACATAGAGCAATATGTTGTCTCTGACGGCTGCATGCACATTCATTATAGATTAGACAAACACACACAGAAATATGTGATACATGCAGGGTTACACATGCACTGAGACAACCTTTATGCTGCTGTACACACTCACAGTAGCACATTTCAGTCACACTCATGACATTTTAGATCCCCCTCCACCCCCTCAATCAGCAGGGATACTTTGATTTCTGGTCATTTCTATCCACCATCACCCCTGTCAGTCTTACCTGTCTCCCAAAACTCAGTGATGCTTGCTGCTCTCTGTGGGGGTTTGGCAAGATTTAAACGTGACAGATTGAGCCCCAGTGGGATCCTTAATTGCATCATTTCATGGATGCGAGTCAGTGCTGTGGTCAAGAGCACAAACAAGCTCTGAATCCAGGGTCAGAAAGAGGGAAGAAGAAGAAGAAGAATGAAGTGGGATGACGAGTCGATGCAGGAATGAACGGGGCGGTGAGCAAGGTGGTTAGTATGGATACAGTAATTGGTTTGTGGTAAAAAAAGAAGAGCAGCAGAGCAGGAAAAGGCTGTAAACTGTATTGGGATGAAAGGAAGAAGTGGGAAATGTGAGATCGTGGGGGTGTGAGATGGCATAAAAACCTCTTAGCTAATAATAAAAGTTGAGAAAAATGAACAGTGTTTTGCTAAAACCTCCCAAACCTCCTTGACCGAAGGTGTTGGGCAAGTGGGGTCTGTTTTGTTAAGCGATAAGCCGAGAAGGAAGGAAAAGGCTGCAGCAGCGCGCAGTAGTGTGTATTCATTGGTAAGCGATTGGGGGCTAGGAAATATGAGAATTCAGCTGCTTGGGTCGCGCGTTTCAGCCGTAGTACTCAGTGAGGCCGTCTAAAGTAAATACATGAGGTCATAGAATACACTACGCAATCAGGGGTGTTACAAAACCCGATATACAACAAGGGTATGTGCGTGATCACAGATGTGCGCACTCAATAAAAATACGCAGTTACAGTCACAATGAAACATCCACCATTAATGTTTACACAGCTCAGATCCAATATTGTCACATAAATCAATATGTTGGAATCTACAGGGGCCACGATTTATCCTAAAGCCCACCTGAGACCACTGCCAGTGTGGACAAACACAGACGTTAATGCACAACATTAATCACAACTGCTTGGATCCTTCCCTGACCAGACATCATGACATCACTCTCAGGCCAGCTTACATCACAATGTGCATTTATTTAACAAGGGGTTTCTGCAGGTTTCTGAAAAGTCACGTCGCTATGGAAACAGATGTTCGTTACGCAAACGAGTCACAATTGTACTTTTGAATGTGAGGAGATGATTCCAGAAGAGGAGACGAGGTCAGGTGTCAGCAGGTGTAGTCAATGAAAACCCGTCTGAATATAGTTTGGGATGGTTAATATTAAAATTTAAACATAAAAAGAAGACGTTAAAGAGAAACCTTGGCAGCAGTTTTCAATTTGACATCAAATGTGGAGACATTTTTTTTTCCACATTAAAAGAACATTGATGTGAAAAAATGAATTCAGAGGCACCAGCAGCTCGCTCTGTTATGCAACATCATTTAGTTATTAAGAAAAAAAAATGTAATCTGTGGAACTGAGGAAAACTGAGGAAAGAAATGTGTGGTCACATGATCTTCACACCGACCAATGACGTGTGTCCTCAATGTGTATCTCACAGAATGCTTGTCTGATGCCTGTTAACATCTGGCACTGCCATTAATAGTTGTCAGCTTTTGCCCCAGCAGATGTGATCTCTGCAGCTGGAGGCACTGATAGTCCCACAGCACATAATAAACAGGGGATGGAGAGGAGGAGAAGAAGAATGACGCATCTCTTTTTAATCGCGGGGACTATTGTTTTTTCCTGTTTTTTTTTTTCCCCTCCTCCTGTTACCCTATAAGTATTGCTCGTACCGGCTCTTTCACTCATGTATACAGTATTATAGCATGCACTTTCAGCCATCTCAGTCCTACAAATATTTGGTATACAGGCTCCTCATGTTTATTCAAAGTACTGGGTTACACTGTTTGGGAAGGATAGCCAGACAAGGGCCCGTTGGGAAGGAAAAAGAAAACTATTCCAAATGAAAAGTAATGATTCATGCCACAGATAGTGTATAAACTCAAATATACGCTGGACCTTGCAGCACTATTGGAGAGTTCCACTTTATGCAATTTTGATTGAATCTGAGCAGTGCATAGACAACTTAGTATTGCATTACTCGAAATATGGCAGTGTATGTGTGTGAGTGAGACCAGCGTGAGGTGGGTGGTCTCAACTCGCTATCATTATACAACACAAAGCCTCAATGGTATTTTAACAAGGAAATTAATATTACCATCAGCAGTGGCTCTCGCATGCGTGTTTCTGTCCTGTGAATGTTGTAACGTCCTTCCTTCTTAGTGTTTGTACCTGACAGGAGGATGAATCCGCTGAAAAGTTTCAGCCAGAACTAAACTGTGATCCTTTAATGATTGATTGTGTTAACACTAATAATCCTAGGTAAGGCTATATTTTATAGTTATGGTGTTTATCTTCAGATCCAGTCAGGATATTCTGCCCTGCGGTCATTCCAACCTTCAAAGAACCATGATGGTTAACGTCAAACTGGAAACGTCTGTCCACAAAGTGACATTACAGCGGGTTTATGTCTTCTGTAGCCTCGCAGGTAATGGATGGAATGGATGACAGCATTCATTAGCTTGGTGATATATTGTATTAAAGACTAATGGTTGGTGATTCCTGAGAGAGATAGAAAATTGTTGGGTCTCATTCCTGTTGTTATTTAACAGGCTGGGAACAACTTGATGCAAAAAAACAAGACAAGTATTTCGTACATGCTATAAATTTTAATAGACATATTGATATTTCTGTAGAGAAACACAGTTATCCCTAGTTTTATTTACAATACAGGAATAAAAAAAAAATTGTCACATACAGTACAATGGTAAAAACAACAAGGAGAACTTAAATAATTATTTTATTTGTGTAACTACTTAAATAATGAAAATGGTTATTCTATTCACACCACACCGTCTCAGCAGCTACAATGCAACTTTCACATTAAGTGCTAAAAAAAAAAAAAAAAAAATTAGAATTTTCCATTTTACAGCATGAATTCCATTTTGACCAGGTAGAATTGATTTATTTCAGCAAACACAAGCGAGGCGGCAGAGCAAATACATTTTTATGGACACTGAACTTCAACGAACCAATGATGATGATTGGAAATGTGTTCTTTCAAAATAAAAACTGTGTAGAGAGCAAAACCGCTCTGTTTACCTTCCAAGACTGTTAAACACAACGACTGACGGCTCTTTAAAGGCTGGACTGATAGAATCCAAAGGGTATTTAAGTCATTAGTGAAGAGAATGCAAACAGTAAATGTGGTGCATCTGTTTGAGCTTCAGTCTGGTATCTGAAAAGACGAAACACATTAACGTGGCTCCAGACAATCCCAGACAGGTCTGTGTTTTACGGTTTTCTGACTAGTCGTCGGATTCAAATGCTCATTAGAGTGTAACATTCCGGCTTATTTCAATTACAGAGATCCTTAGCTTAAGTCTGCTGTCCACAGATAAGATCTGCCTCTGACTGCGGCCTGCTTCCACAGTAGCTTGGTGGCCTGATGGGATGATCTTTGATCATCTCGCAATGGAGTCATATTCTGAAAATAGCAATGACACCACATGTCGGGTTGGGGGTGGGGGTTGACTCACCCAATTGCTCTGAATTACTGGATGCAGGCGCAGACATGCGTTACACACCTCGCACGTCTTTCACAAAGTAAAAAAGCTGCATTTGTAAAAGTACAAGACATGAAATGACATGAATTGACAAGCTTAGTGTAAAACTGCTTTTCTATAAACACCATTCTCTCCCATATATTATTATGTTTAAAAAAATAAACCCTCCTCTATGATAACAATAGTAATGCTATAGTTGTTTTGCAATGCTAAGTAGTACTTAGGTAAGCTCTATTGGAAATATACATCACGGCGCTACCACGTCCCTTTGTAGTGTTGAGTTCAGGTTCAGTGTGTGATGCAATGACAGGAGTTTTGTTAGACCATACCTGTGATAGTGTGGCGGGCGTACGTGAATGTGAAACTACCCTCATTGCGCTTTTAATGAAAAATTAATTTTGAATAATAAAGTGAATGTAACAAGAAATAATAATAATAATAATAATAATAATAATAATAATAATAATAATAATAATAATAATAATAATAATAATAATAATAATAATAATAATAATAATAATACAGTGCATGGGAGCCAATAACTCGTTCAGATTGTGTGAAACTGGCTTTGACAAAGTGTTCTGATGTCTGTTTTACTAACAGTCCTCTGCTGTAGATCCATTCTGTACATTGATAGCATGTGTGCTGCAAAACAAAGTATACATACAGTATACTGTTACAGTTCTTTATGACAATGTGCCCACAAACTAAATACAACATCATAAGTGGGACATCATGGTTCATCTCTCCTGTATTGGTGCCTTTTAGAATAGTAGAGCACAAAGTACTGCAGGCTCCTTGTGACTCTTTTGACCTCTATTGACCTCTCAACTCTTTACAACGGAGCGGTTCCTTCGAAGTCTGTTTGTGTAGACGTTTATTTTGCTGCGATTTGAATTGATCTCAAGCCCCACGACGTTCTGCAACCGTGACTCCATAAAGAACCCCCCGATCAGTCAACTGTCAACTCCATTGATTTTGAAGGGTCTTGAGGAACGCCACAGACAGGTCCTGAAAAGATCCTAAGTCTGGAGTGAATATGGTTTGTTCCCATTCCTGTGGAGTCAGCCGCGTGCAAACATTTTCTGAACGACAGAGGAAAAATGTCTTAATGGACTTTCCGTGATGAGGCCGCGCTTTTCGATCATCCCGCCGCTGTCTTCGGGCCGGTGAACGTGGCTTTGGAGGCCACGCCCGTGTGCTCAGGAGCAGATAGCTTATAGGCGAAAGAGAAAAAAGTTCGGTGATGAGCATGGAAAGCAGTCTGGCAGGGATCCTGTGTCGATTGTGTGTGTGTGTGTGTGTGTGTGTTTATGTGTGGGTGTGAGAGAAAATAACAGGCCATATTAAGGACATATGATCAGAGTCTGCTGGTGGTGGTAGGTAGATTTGTATCAGCTGGAGGATGACAGCGGGGAGCAACGCCCCCCCCACCAGAGCACCCCTATACGATGTAGCTCGTCAGGTCTAGGAGGTACGAGGTCATGTCGATGATGTGGTCCAGGATTCCATCTTTCTCCTGGTCGTTGGGCATGCCCCCCTCGCTCTTCTCACACTGGTCTCCAGAGTAGCCGCTTTTACACAGGCACTTGTTGGGCTCCATACACACACCCCCGTTGCGGCAGGCTGGCTCGCATTTGGCTTTGGGTGTAGAAAAGAGGTAACAGAATGGACCAAGAACAAAAGAAAAAATTGTTTAGTGTTGGATTCATGAGGAAAAAGTGTTGCAAACACACGGATATCTGTCCTACGCTTAACCCCACGGACACGGAGCTACTTACCAATTCGGCAGAAGGGTCCCTCCCAGCCGGGGCTGCAGCAGCATTTGCCGATCGGGGTGCAGTGTCCGTTTTTACAGTGTCTGGAACAAGCTGTCATCAGCAGCTCTGGAGGCTCCACCTGACGCTGGCACTCCTTAGGGGTGTGGGGCCTGCAGTGGTGGAGGGAGGAGGACATGTCGATGGGTGAGCGACAGAAAACACGACCCCCGGCAGTGGATCAATACGGTCACTTCATGCCCTCAAATACCCTGCCAGATCAATGTTGTGGAAACTGTAATGTTAGCTAACACCATGATTGAGGAAGGGGATGTGCATGTATTTATTTTTGGCAATGTTGTCATGGCAACATGAAACGCTTTTTTTTTTTTTTTTTTTTTTACGTCTAAATAATTGAAGTTACTCAGAATTGATCCCAAAAATGCTGCTGAATGTCTTTCATTAAATAAGAAAAAATTATTTAATTATTTACTGCGTCTACATCCAGTTAAGTGACCCTTATGGTTTTATAAGTCCTTTGATAAAAACCGTATTGACATCAGGTCATAACTGTCAGATCACAGTTTCCACAGTTCTGTGCAAAATCCAAGATAATAGATATAACTAAAAGAAAAAAAAAATGCCCGTCAAAATCTTATTGGCGGAGGAAAACAGTAATTAACTGTGATTTGTGGGAGTGCTGTGTTGATTTGCCATTGATGTGTTGTTTTGTGGGTCAACAGTGCGTCTATCTGGGCTGGATTTTAACCGTCCAGCTGGGACAACACCTGGGTCATGCGTGGTGCTTTTATTGTTTTTACAATTTCCTTACACATGTCGAGTTTTACATGGCACTCCTGCAGATATACAACTTAGAAAATCCAAACACAGTCACACACACACACACACACACACACACACACACACACACACACACACGCACACACACAAACACAAACATCTCCACACCATATGCGTGAAGTCTGAACACAACAAAGACACATATTGTGATCATTCCATATTAAGACAAACATCCAGACACGCAAATTAGCAAACGGGGCCGAGGCAGAATTATTTCCCATCACGCTCTGCAAGTCTGGAAATAATACAGCAAGTGTAAATCAAGTTCAAATGTGAAGCGTCTGTTAGCGCATGTTGCCCACTGGCCCACACACGAATTTGTGAAAGTGAGAAGGAAGAAAAAAAAAAGACAGAGGGAGACTTATAGATTTTATTTTATTGTGCTGACGTAATACGCTACTGAGGCAACACTTGTTGGATGCTGTATGTTGAATGGTAACTGGACCCATGTGTTAAAGTTTTATATTCCTATATTTATCTTTACACATGTATAAATGTATACACATATATGTATGAAATGAGCGATCATTTGCTCTACCTTCTGTTCAGGCCTGAGTTTGTGAGAAAATGCATATTTCAATGTCAGTTGGTGGAAAAAAAAATTTGCAGCAATGATGATGTTGTGCGAGGATAATTGTGTTTATTTGACTTGAGTGTGTGTTTACTTCTCGGTTTGAAAAATGTGTTGGGAACGTTCTGACAGACACATGGCACCTTGTGGAGACAGGCGCTCTGTCTAAAAAAGTCACTTGGAAATTGGAGGATGCAGGCAGAGGGGTGGGGGTGGGGGTGGGTTATTGGGTGGGGGTTGGAGGGGAAGGGGGGGGTGTTGATTCCCATGCTCCTATCCTATCAACACCCAACTCCAGACTCCATCCACACTGGCTTTTGTTGTTGCAGGCTGCATGTAGTTAAAAAAAAGAGTGAAGAAGGGAAGCAAACAGAAAGGGAGAGAGAAAGAAAGAGTAAGAGTCCCTGGAGGATTGGTGGGGGGGTCTGTAGCTAACACTGTTAATAGCAGGCAGGGGTCAGCAGCGCTACTAAACAGTCTGTACAACTGCCAGGGTGGCTGTGAAAACAGCACCTGCTGGTCACACAACTTGACAAAGGCAGCTGGGTCAACAGCCACTGTGGGAATTTATCAACTTTGGGAGGGGTGGTGCATGTGAGAGAGCGAGGGAGACGGAGAAGGACGGCAATGCTCGCTGGAAGATGAAGATACGACACCAGTCAGAGAGATACCTAAAAGTCTGGTGGCATCATCGCTCAAATGAAATGGAGTGGAAAGTGAGAAAAGAAGCCGCAAAGTCGAGGCAGACGAGAAAGGAAGGGAGGGAGGTCAGCGGAGGTCCCATCCTCCCTTTAACGCCTTATCTCAACACAGGTGTCCACACAGGTTTGTGGATCAGTGCTCACAATCACTTCATGTGTGTGTGTGTGTGTGTGTGTGTGTGTTTGTGTGTAGCTTGTTGGCTCGCAGGCTGCCTTTGATTGACATGATGTATATGTGAGAAAAGCGCTGTGGAGTGGTGTATATTGTGTGCCCTAACAATGGCTTAATCGAATGTCCCAGTGTGGTCTCTTTTGCTGTTTTGTCATCCGACTCCATTGTTTAGGGACCTCTTTTGTAACTTCACTCCTTGTTTTAATTGTGTAAGAAATTTACTGTGTATTGTAGGAGCGAGGGCTTTTCAGTGCGACTGGCAAGCAGCTTTGTCCAGACGAGGACCGCGGCAGAGATGCAGGAAGATTTAGGAGAAATAAGAAGATAAAGAAAAGGGTTTTGTTTTTTTTCTGCAGCTTGCGGGGAGCTAGCACGCTACACGCTCACACGGGCTCACAGATGTGCGTGTCTGCATGCACCCACCACCCACACGGTTTATATCTGTACACACATAGATATCTTCACGTCTACACCTGATGGATTTCATGAAGCAGTCCCAGGAGCTACTGAAAGGTGTTTTCTCGCTGTAATTCAACCAGCTCAGCCTGCAGCTGACAAAAACTTGAACACCTAGAATCAACTCTAGTGACACCTCCCTGATTCTAGATGAAGAACAAATGGAGGCAAATTAATTTTGCTTCCAAATCCGAAATTGTAGCTCGATACTTTTAAATCAGTCAGCAATGGCGAACTGTTACGGCAAGGCTCATTCTGTCCAACTGCATGGATGGATGGATGCATAAACACATCATTTTGCACTACAACTCCCATGGCTTGTTGCACACACACACACACACACGCATGCACGCACACGCACACACACACACACACACACAAAACAGTGGAAAAAGTCTCTGTTTTGTGCTGTATCATATCTGTATTTGTTATTATGCTTACTTTCCCGAAAAGAAACAGGGTCTTTCTGGCTTTGTTTTTCCTTGGCAAACATATAATGCTCTCACTGTATAAATAATTATGTTATCAAATGCAGCCTTGGTGGGACTGAGAGGGAGCCAGACTTGGCCATGAATACCTGCCTGCAGTATATGTGTCCGTAAGAACACACTCATACTGTGGTTTCACTCATTTTAAAGGCAACAGCTTTACTCATGACTGCAGCTTTGATATTAATAAAGACCGTCAGAGAACAAATATCATCATTCTCCATCAGACATGACATTATTATCACCTATCTTGTCTCGATACCTTTTAAAATTCTAATTTGAATGTTTGATTCCTTGAGGTAAACTATATGTACGCTAAGTACGCAGAAAGGAATAGAATCGGAGTTCAACAGTACACTTTTAGGTTTTTTGATTCATCCCATATGGAAAATATATGATTGGAAATATTCCTATCCAGCTGCTGCATCCCAAACAGACCCTTCATTGCCCCCTGTCTCTCTCTCACTTGCTCAAACCACACATACTCAGCATGTTTCAGAATGCATGGTGGCCTATTTATTATTGGAGGGGTACTCTAACTGACAAACAAATACCTAGAAATGAAGTCATCTTGCTGGGACATGTTTACACAAACACTGCTGAGGGATTTTATGGCCGATGTTTCCCTCTAAGCCTTTACGGCTCTCCCCAAACACACAGTTGATAAAAAACACAATGCTAGATGCTGAACCACAAAAACCAACCGTACTCCTAAAACAAATCTCTCCATGCAAGAACTTTAGGGTCCAGATGTCCTCGCAGTGTATAGAAAAGACCACCGGACTGGATAAATGCACTGGGGTCAGATATGTTAGTTACCCCATTTACCCCCACGTCCTCTCCTCGTGAGGAGATCATAAGAACCAAGCCAGAATGCATTAGGAGCGAAAGACTCCAACACCGCAGGGTCCGCAAGACTGCACAACCCCACTTCACGGTGGAAAGAATTGTTCGCTGGGAGAAATGCATCCAGTGGCCACGCCAGAAAACATAAATACGAAATGAGCCTCCAGGACCCGCTTTAAAACATCTGCGGTGTAATTAACTGCGCTAATGCCTGGGTGGCACTGTCGTCACCCCGGAATGATCAGCTGCGGATGGGGTTCTGTTGTGACTGGGAGGCATGTATGTTCTATCTCCCTGATTTTATCTGCTTCTCTGAATCAAACCTGACCTTGAGCGAAGGAATATTATTCGTGTGAGACTTTTCTCCTGCATTCAGTCGATTCAAAGTTGGATACAAACCATTAATTGTCCAGAGCAGATGGGATCTCGCTCAACTTCCTGCTCAAGTGCTAATAAGATGAGTGTGTGGCGATGGCGGAAGAGTTGATTTGAATTACACAGTCAGTTTATGTTTGCAGTGATTTTCTTTTTTACTGTCAGCATAAGAGATCAGATGCAAATACTTATACGTCCCTGCTGTACCATGCAGGATGACTTCATGCTCTTCCCTGCACATTTTCTCATCTTGTGTGACAAATGTTTTTCCACATGTACTTTGCAGTTTATAGATCCAGAAGTATCTGAACGATTTCTATTACTGTTGTTCATATGGTAAGCATTATGACACACACACACACACACACACACACACACACACACACACACACACACACACACACACACACACACACACACACACACACACACACACACACAATCACACATGCAGTTGAATTATGAAGTTGCGTTCACATGCATGTTTCCCACACATTCCAGTTCATTATCAACTAATTAAACATCGAGAGAACGGAAACAGGCTGGACCGATCCGCTCAAAAGTAAAAGTTGATTTGTGTGCAATGAAGTCGCGTTGAACTCTCTCCACGTGATGATGAATAAAATGTGAGCGAAGTTACGTGCACCAACATGTGTGGTTTCCACGCGCCTGAGTTAAAATGTGTAAAGGTCTCTGTGCTTACTGGAGATTAACCCACTCACTAAAGTTTACAACTGATGACATCAGAGCGAAGAAACACAGATTTTTTTTCTTCCTTGATATTGCAATGTAAAGTGAATAAAATGTAATAGATGTGTCTAATTAGCGGCAAACTTTGGTGTCTCGTATTAAGCAGCTGTTCAAGCTTCTGACTCTGCATTCATGTCACGGCACCCCTACCCATTGCATCATTTCGTGGATGGTAAGGAACTAAGAGGAATTCTATCAATTTTCAAGAAATTCTGCAAAGAAGTATCTGTAACTTGATGACGAAAGAGAGAGAGAGAGGGGGGGGGTGCTGATGTTCCAAAAGGACAAGGATCCCTGCCAGACCTCGAAGTCCACCAGGTCTTGGCTTCAGAAGAAGTCCTGGATCATTCTAGAGTATCTGTGGATGTTTCCTGACTTGAATCCCACAGAAAATCTCTAATGGGACATAAAGAAGGTGGAAGCAGCGCTAAAACCCAGGAAAAAGAAAATAGAACTGGATGCTTTTTCCAATCAGGAATGGGTTAAGATACCTGCCAGAACCTGGTTTTGGGCCATGCATCCTATTAGTAGCAAGTCATAACAGCGAAAGGCAGCAACACTGGTAATATCTATTTTATTACTGAAGCTATGTATTTGAGTTTATTAAGCAGCGTTTATATTTTATGTTTGTCTTTATGTCTTAACAAAGCACTATGATTACATATTACCAATAAACCCAGTACACAGTGGGTTTGAATGAGTCTGTTTCCAACTGTATTAGTAATAAGAACAATACGCAATAAGAGACGTCACTGCTGTGAAATGTGGTTAACTATAGATCCACAGTTTCATGAGAGGCAGCTGCAGGTCTCAACATAAAAGCCCAGCGAGGACTCGAGGAAGATTAGCTCATCATTAGATGGCATGTAGAGGAACTGAGGTACTCAGACTCTCAAAGGTCTGATGGCTAAAAGAACATTTAATACATTGAAATTGCAATAAAACCCCCAAGTCTAAGCATCCCCAAAGCTCAATAATTGTACCTTTTGGGGTCTACCAGCTTGTAGAGCTTCCCACTATGCGACTGCGCCATGCTTTTACTGCTTGCCAGTATGTAGACTTCACCTGCAAAAGAGGAACCGTCACATGAGACACACTTTTGATGCATCCAAAATAATCAAATGTTAAAATGAGGAATGGAGTGAAGCAAAGGAGAAGACACAAGGACATGAATATAATGAGTGTAGCTGAAGCTTCTGCATTTCTGCACTTGCCAACTGACTTTAAGAAAGAGTTTAATGGCACAATTGGATACTCATGACTGGGAACCAGGCGGATAATTTAATGAGGAACAAGGCCGCAAGAAAATTCCATGAGGGAACAAATTGAAAACATGTGTCTGTGGGGCCTGGAGAAAAAGCCCACCCTTTCCGTGATTTCTTGAAACCACTTTCAAATCATGATTAAATGCAAGAATCTTTAAATACCTTGTCAAATAAGGACCGAAACCTGGAAACAACTGCGATCAAACATCTCTTGTAGCCATGTGAGTGATCCACGTCATGTCTATTAATCCAAAACACCAGAGCCGATAACTCAGAATTCTGAATGTGTGGTTACTGGTGGGGGCTCAATATGAAACAATGTCCTATATGGTAATATTCTGCTCACCTCAGCTCACCCTGTCTTATATTTATGTGGCAGCCCCTTCACCTCCACATAAGCAATAACACATCTCTACACCCATAGCAAATACTGCCTGGTAGGTGGCCCAATGCACTGCTCATAAGTGGGGCTTTGGAGTCTCCTTGCTATTTTATGGAAATGACAATTAATCCAGAGGAAAGTGTGCACCGTTTAATATCCTGTTGGGAACATGCCGTGGAGGTTAAGTAAGAGTAGGTGTCGGATTCCCCGTAGTTTTTAGCGTTAATCCTTATTGGCTGGATGCTGAGATTTTCCCAGATTTGAAATTATGTTTTCATGCATTGCTGTGCATTGGTGCAAAAAACCGGACATATCTGACTATTTTCAACTGGAAAATTCCACACAATGAAGATAACGGTACAAGCAACAGTGATAAATGCACAACCAAATGATTCCAAGCAAAGATTTTTTTCCATTGTTTTTGATTGATTTCAGAAAAAGAGTTTTAGCTGCCACTCAAGCAGGGAAAGGAAAGAAAAATGAAACAAAGGAAAAAGAGACGATAGGATGACAGGAACCTCATTATCATCAATCTACTGACCTAATTCATCCTCTCCGAAACCCAAAATGTGGCCGACGAGCATTGAGCCGCAAGAGCCGACCGAGCCCAGGCACAAGGCTTTCTCCTGCCACTGTTCGCCGCTCACCGATGTTGAAAGCGTGGACTTCTGAAGGATCCGCAGGTTACTGTGTGTGCGAATTAGGACACATAAAAAAAAGAAGAGAGTGAGTCTCACAAGGTATAACATCTCCTCTACATCTACAGCAACATAGAACATGTGCTGACCATCGTGGATGGAGCTTTATACTCACCCAGCTTTATCGCCGAACACATAACTCCCATAAAGCCTTCTGGACTGGCAGCCCCTGTATATGAAGCCCCCCACTGGTGGGGTACCCCCACTGGACTGCAGGTCGTAGACCGAGGGCTCATTTTCTGGAGAAGCACAAAGAGATATTTGTATTAACCACAGTATTGTTCATTATATTACATCATTCAGTAGATTATAATCCATGGATTTATTCAAGAAAAAAATTTTTTTGCAGTGTTTTTTTCGATATATATGATGGTTTAGTGGTTGCCATCGACGAAATCTGCCGTAATAACAAATAAAACCAGCAAACTGTGTTAAATTGGTCAAGAATCAATCAGATCAAGTCTGATACTTTGTGTGTTCGTCTAATTTGGGAAAAAATAAAAAAGGCATTCAATTTTAATGTTCGTAAGCTTGAATGTCGAGAAAATACAACAGCTTTGTCAATAAAGGATACTTGCTCCCTTTAAGAATTTATGGTCCAAGAGTTGATGTGCTAATTTCTCAAATGCAAACACTTTGGAGTTTGGCTAAAATGGGTAAATCAGGCGTGCAGCCAGGTGAGGGGTGGTCTGTGAAAAGAACTGGCTCTTTGAATTGGAGGGAGAGATAAACACTAGTGGCATGGACAACCAGCCAAATTAAATTTGGAACTATTAGCAGTAATTAGTTTTTTTGCTGAAGAGTAGAAAGCATTGTCAAGACGCTGCTGTTATTGATTAGCTTCTCGATCCGAGGAGAACTGGGCGCCTCTCAGGTGTTGTTTTCAGCCACGATAAGCATCATCCAGATGATTATTTTTGCTGACATCTTGTTACCAGTGGACAGGATCTCACATTCTGAACTCCGTGTGTGAGGAATATTTCTTAACACATCATTTTTATATTTAAGAAATAATAAAAAGAATAAATATAAATGGATATCCAGGAAGAGAAGATCCCCAAACATCAAATCAACTCAAGCTAAGGTTGCGCTTGTTTAATTTTAGGAGCTAAATTATAAAAGAAAACTTAAATGAAAGGTGAATATTACAGACATGCTCTCACCGTAGTCTTTGCCTTTTGTAATCTCCAGCACTCGTCCTGCTGTTGTGTTTTTGCCACTGGCATCTGTACAGATGATCTGGAAGCTTCCGTTGTGTGTCTGAAGGCGATCTACTGCACACCTACATTAAAGAGCGCAGATGAAACGGGATATTTGAACTCCGACGGAATAAAAGATGCCATGTCAGAGTAAGAACAGTCTGAGTGTATGAAACATTTCACTAAGAACAACAGGAAGACCACTGTGTGTAAGGACAACAGATGCTCAAACTGTCTAAACTGTATAAAATTGTTTTAAATAACGGAACTGGTTACACAAACGTGAAAATATTAGTAACACAATAGAATAACGCTGCAAAAAGCAGTAAACACCAGAGGAGCATAGGGTTTAATCCTACTCAAGTTATCAACCCATGAGGTAAAAACAATTTCACTTTCTCAAAATGAACGAATAAGAAAAGACCTGTAAATAACTTTTAAAACAACAATAACTGATCTCATATCCCTAGATCTAAAATTTGAATGCAACAGTAAATTACAAGTTGCTGACTCAGCCTCTCTGAGGAGAGCATTTGCTGAAGCGTTCTCTGTTTCCAATGTGGATTCAATTATGTGATACACATGGAAATAACTTACCCACAATGAATAAACCCTGATGCAAGTTCAGGATTTGCATGTTATTTAATTGTTAAATAACTGAATTAGGTTATGCAGATAGACATCATACATTAGTATCCGGTGGCGTTTCTAAACCTTCATCTGTTCCACTCACCTGCCTGGGTCATGTAATCCATGGGCAAAGATTTCTGGTGGCTGATTGGTGCTGTTGAAGTAAGGGTTGTTCCACGGTATGGAATAGGGCGACGTGCAGCAGTCCGTGTCCACGTCCACCCGCAGGACGGACCCTGTGAAATCACTGCATTCAAACAAACACACACACACACACACAAAAAAAAACAAACACCTTCATGATAGTAGGAGGTAGGAGAAGATCCCATCTCAGGACACACACCAGCACTTCATGGTTTAAACAGGTGACGCTCAGAGGTCTGATCTCACCTGAGTCCATCCATCTCCTCCATGTCGTCCAGGGTGATCATGCCGTCTCCCAGGATGATGTGCAACAGGCCGTTGGGGCTGAACAGAAGCTGCCCGCCCAAGTGTTTCCTGTGCAGTTCTGCCACTTCCATCAGCACCCGTACGGTCCGGGTGTCCACCTGGTTGGGGTTTTTTCTGAAGCACAACACATTAACTACATGTCAGTCCCATATCAGCGCCACACCGCAAAATAGCTGCAATCTACAACAGTTCTATACCTTCCATGCTTCCAGACAGTCTCACATATCATGCAGTTTTCATTCATCAGAGTCTTGCTGAGTGGATGTATTGTTTTGAAACATGCTGCACATGATGTGATTTAAAAAAATGAGCCTGATTGTCTCTAATTACCAAACAGAACAATTACATTGAGTAAATGTGAGTGAAATGATACCAAAGCATGGTTAAGAAATGCTGACATGACATACCAAACTGAATCCAACGTTATGAGAGTTTAAATTGTCTTTCTGTCTGGAGACATTTAGTCTAAATCTAATGCATTGTCTTTGCAAAGAGACAGAGGGAGGAGATGCAACAGAGACGTCCAAATGTTGCACAATATCTAGAGCAAAATGAGGATTTGGCTTCAAAATATCAGCAACAAATATTTCATGGTGTGTCATTTTGGGTTGTCTTGCAAATTTATAAAAAGCAGCTTGCCAAAGGGGGGAAAAAAAATGCTCTCTTACGCAACCATCAATACTCGAGCTTGCATTTCTCAACGGGACTTGAAAATTAAGGACTAGGAGCTGCAGTCACCAAGGCTGCATGTCAAGACCGTAATTAAGATTAGATCATTAAGTCAACATACAACTGTGATTATGCAAATTAAAACGCAGGGGTTGAGCACATTCGTGAGAGAAGATTGTTGTGTTAAACACAGGTGTGTGTCAGACCGTTGAACGCCCCATCTTAGGTTCAGTCAAACAGTGCACACTGGATGTTAGTTAGGTGGAACGTTTGACCTACATTATAAATCCCCATGAGACAAAATGCTCTTGATTATTTTTTTCCATTGCATCTTTGGAAAATGTAAGTTGTGAGCCCTAAAAAGCTTTTGTATTTACTTTGGTAGTCATGGCTACAGGCAAAAACGAGTCCAATCAATGCTGTTGGATTAAAATAGCCGAGATTATCATCGGAGATCTTCCGGAGTTTTTTGCCATCCGGACTGTTTTCACGACATCCTGTTGGCTCCAATTTTGTCCTATTCTTAAACCTTATTACTTCATCCGAAAAGCTTACTATTCTATAAATAACTAATAAACAAATGCCTGACGACACTTAGAATCGTTCGGCACTACCATGAAATCTTTTGGACAAACAGGTTTTGCTTTGTGAGTTCTTGTTAGGCTTCCAGGCCATGAAACGTTCTCCCATTACCTCGAAACGGTGTACTCAACCACACGTAGAATGTGGTCGTGCGGTCCGATGGCCCAGCGCTCCTGGTTGGTGGTGTAAGAGACGTAGAGTTTGCCATTCTTCTTGTAATTGGGGTGGAATGCCAGGCTTAGCAGGCCCCTTTCATCTCCACCCTGCAGTCAGACGGAACACAATAGATCCAGGAATTAATTATGTTCCTCTTTGGCTTCTGCTCAGCTGTGCATGGTTGGAATCCCCCCCCCCCCACCACCACCTCCTCCTCCTTGGTTATGTTCATCATCACCAAGACCACTACATGCAACCCATCGCTCCCCACCTCCTTTAATTCTTCCACCCCCCGTAATCCCTTTTTTTAAAAAAAATTCTCCATCACATTCCCTTTCACACCCCTGCTATTCTTCCACTCTTTCTTTTTTCTTCCCCTTGGCCTGTTTCGGTTCGCACCTTCACCATCCTCCTTGAATATACCATTATCAACCATTATGAAGCATTTGACTCTGGGTAAGGCTGCACCTCCTCTACGACCCCCCACCATCACCCAGTCTTCTCTGCAAAACCTGGTTATGCGCGCTTGTCCACAGGGTCGGGGGGCCCCTGTGACACCCGGGCCCTCCCGGTGGCCTCCATTGTGCGGTGATTTGTGTGTGTAATCTATGGGGGATATCCGTGACTGCTACCCTGAGTGGCTGAAAGAATTTATTAGCTCACTCACAGTTCATAGACGGCACAATAGCGCATGAGTGCTTCAGTTCAGTCCCTGCTTTTTTTTTTTTTTAGCTCCTTGTCTTCTCGCTCTTTCCTGGTTTACACAAAAAATTCATACAAAACTGAAAGCTTGGAGGGAAGGGGTGTGTGTGTATGTGTGTGTGTGTGTGTGTGGGGGGGTCGGTGGCAAGGGGCAGAGCGCTGCCAACTCCCACTGTCCTGGCAACATGTTTAGAAAACATCCAAATTGCTTGTGTAATATGTAAACCTTTGTCTCACCCTGGAGGCAGCTACATCAGTTGTCACTACCCTGGTGGTCCTCCCATCATAGTTAGCTGTAATAATCAGCTACAGCATTTCATTCCCCAGGCAAAGGCAAGCCGGGCCAGCCCTTTTTTTTTTTTTATGTTGTACTCTCCCTCACTATTTCTTCTTGACAAAAGAATGAACAGAATGTCGGGCTTAGGTGTGAAGAATGCTTATAAAGTAGTCCCTTGTGTGATTGCGTCCTTCTAAAACAGCTTGATCCTTTTTTTTTTTTTTGTCCCCTTTCACCAAGAAAATTAAAATGCAAAAAGCGAACATTGTGCAGACAAGTTATCTTGAAACTGTGTGTCCAATGCCTACAATTGAACACAGTCATCTCATTTTTTTTTTGGTATTTCCAAATTGGTAAAAAGAAGTAATCCAGATAAAAATGTGGTGGAAACAGGTGTAGTCTGTGAAACCAGCTAAAGGATATGTATCGTAAAATGTGCGGTCTGGATCCCGTGGTTCTGTTTGGACTGTGTTAGACCTGGTCCAACCAAACGTAGCGGTGAAGCAGGTGACGCAAAAGCAGGCAGTCGAAGTACCGCTGTGTGGTAGCAGAGGCTTTAATGATGAGCGTCAGGAGTTCAGTCAAACTGAATATAAAGGAAAATGTCGTAAAGGTTGACGAGTAATTCTGCATCCCACAAGGTAGAGGTCGTCAGCAAATAAATATCAGTGCTAATATATGTCACGTCGATGAAGTAGTGAAGTAAGAAAGCAGTGGTATGTGGGAGGGAAAGCATCACCCCGTACAGCTGGAGCCCAGCTCGAGCAGAGGGGACGGTACTTTGCCAAAGAATGTCAAAAAATTACATGTGGAGAAATGAAATTCAAGCTTTCCTTAAAACGCTGGATCCATAAGTTGGATTTGGGAACGCGCTGACCCACATCCCAAAAATAAACTCACCATAGGGAACGGGTCAAAGACCACAATTCCAAAAAGGCCAAGATCCAGAGCCAAACAGGGACCACCAAGATACACAGTGGTTAAATGGGCTGAAATATTAGCTCTCCTGCTAATGACTAGCTCCTTCAGCAGCAGGCGAACGGCGGCGCTGGCACAAGAGTCACTGCGGAGTCAATCTGAGGAACCACCTCGACTGAAAGACGAAATGGCACCAACCTGTTGCTCCTGAGCCCGGCAGAACGGCTACCGGAGCTTCACTCGGTAGCGGTTTGTGCACGACGTTTCACTGATATACTGTACAAACATGCTAATTTACAGCACAAACTGTGGTTTGGACATATTGTCAGATGCAAAGCGAATTTTCAGGGGTGTTGGGTTTTCTGTCAGATTCAAAGCTGTTGGATTGAGACGTGTCCTGGTTTAACTCTGTCCTATGCTATATGTGTGTAGTTGTGTCTCTATTCATTTGCTTTTTTCACATTATCTGAAGTAAATATGTACGGGAATGAGATATTATGTATTGAAAAACATAAAAATTCATTGTTTTTATCATGAGATAAAAAGAAGTTACCTAAACATCTTCGTATCAAAAGCTGCTGATGTTTCTGATTATACTTTCATTTCCAGATCTCTTCCAAACCACACCAATGACTATGCTGTGTGAACTTAAAACGCATTCCCAACATTCTTTCCTTGGAAATCTGTGTTTTTTTATGACTGTCGATTCTTCTGCAGCCAAGCAGGGGGTTCTGATTGAGTCTCTTTACGAGAAAATTATCTCTTCGTCTTTTGCAACCACCTGCCTCGACATTCCTCTTTTTCTTCTCGTTCTATTCTTTGGGGGTTGCGGCTTTGGCGCTGTCAAAGTGTTGGCGTCATTCCACAGGAAACTAGGAAAATGAGATGCAGGGATGAGGAGTGGCTGCTATCTGACATCTGACAGTACACAACTTCTGGTACTGTCGGAAAGGCGAGGGCAGCGATAGGTGCAAAACATTGCAACTCTGTGGGGTCGCTGTCTTTGACACTTGCGTTAGCTCATGAGTTGGTACCCTGAAACTTCAGATCCATGATGCATCAACGCCCACGGGGTCATATTACATACACTAGTGTTCTCTTATTTCTAAAACTGTTTTTTAATGACTACCAGGCTTTAACATTTTGATAAAACTAATATATAATTTTACTCGTTTTTTCATTTTACTTAAACAGCTATGATGTTATTACTAAAAACAATAAAATTAAGAGTTTGTTTAGTTTTTATATTGTATTATTGGAAAAACACAATCCTTGCATACACTTCTACCATATATTCTGTTATTGCTTTTGTGATGCATATACGTAATATTAGGATGCACAAATTTTTCTTGAAGCGCATCCCAGGGATGCACTACTTTCTTGAGATAAATGAACTCCGATTAACACACACCATCTAGTCATTCTGATCTTATTACTGATGCAACTCCTCCACGCTTTAACACACGTAAACGACAGTTGATCCATCTTTACAGTCGATCACAGAGACACCACGTCAGGAAAACAACGGTAAAATCTCCCATGTGCTCATTTCTCATCACGTGTTCATGTCCACATATTATCAGACAACTTTCTCCACCGATGATCTTTTATTGTCCGTGCGCTCCCTGCCCCATCAGGCATGCCACTGTCTTGTTGTTGCACTGCTTTTCCCAAGCGTTCATGAAAAAGCTGCACATGTAGAAAGGATTTTCTGTGTGACCAAGACCCAATTGCTGTAATTGTTAACATTCATCCTTCAGTAGAAGGCATACTTTGGAAATAATTGCGACATTAGTGTGGATATGACCCTAACCCTACTCTAACCATCTAGTCAATAGGGAAGATGGGGACTTATTTTGGTCTGTGTGACGGCAGCCCTGCAGAGCAGAGGGAATAACTCGGGGTGATTTGTTTTTAGCATCCAAATATGTAATTGCTGAGCCCTTCATGGTGATTGCAAAGGCTAATAATACATGTCAGTGGACTGTCAAGCTTTTTTAAGTGTCAGTCAGTGAGCCACTAATGAGAGTCAAAATTGACTACATGCACCAATTCCAAACCACATCCTGTAGCATGGCCCCCACCCAACCCCAACCCCCCACCGCCCCCCTCCAAACAGGAGGTTTATCCAACAACTCACCATCATCCTAGAGGTGTGTGCTTGTGAGCCAATTGTGGGGAGACCGCTGTGATGATGACATGGATGGTGTGTGTGGAATGTGTGTGCATTTGTGTGGTAGGTGGGTGGTGGTGGTGGTGTTGGTGTTGGTGGTGGTGGTAGTGGGGGGAATTATATAGATTGAATTTCAGGAGAGGAACACCCACAGTGCAGCTAGGAGCCTGGAACACCACCACAGCACATCATTGATTCTGCACAGGTCGGCTTAATTGGCAGCGGGGGAACCCATGCAAGGGAGGGGGGGGGTGGGATGGGGGGGGGTGTAGAGGAGCAGAAGGAAGCACAGGACATTACAATCAAAGCATGTGATGATAAACCCGTTATCTGCCCCGTCTCCTGGGGGGCTGGGTTCCTCTCTCTGTATAAAGGCACCTCCATCCTGTTGATACTGCTAGTAAACACCTTAGCCCTCCCCTGATCCTGTCCCCTCCTCCTCCCCCCACATGTGGCTGGAGGGACCGTTCTGGCAGCCAACATCACAGAATAGGACTCTTGGGGCCGACGGGGGACTGAGCCACATCTAATTGTCATAATGATCATTTTATCCACGACAAGTTTGTGCTGAGTGATGATAAGGGAGCACGGCAGATCGCTGACCGTCTCCCATAGGAGCAGTTGTGACTCCTTCTAAGCAAGCGGCCAGTGGAGGAGCAGGAGACACGCATGACAGATTAACTTCTTGCCTGGGAGTGTGCCACCCAAACATCCCAGCTTCCCCATCTCGTGCAATCAAAACCATTTCTAAAGCAACTGTCAAACACAGCATCTGAGATGCAGAGAAGATTAGGATTAAAAAATAAATATCAAGACATCAGAGATGTTATTCTAGAGACGACAGTATCACTGAAATGTGGAATTAAAAGAGGATGTTTAGAACTCTAAGTATAAGTCTGCGTTATTTCCAATGGTTAGAACAGAGCGACTGTGTGTATTTCTGATAGAAAGCCTCTAAAGACTTATCTGTGTGCTGTTATTTCTTCTTTACTGCGTTGCCTGTGTTTATTTTCCTCGAATGGGGTGCAAAGCCAAACAGAAGTGGAACACGTGTTTGCTTGGCCCTGGGATCAGTGTAATCTCTGGGTTGTTCAATTATTTTTCAGAAATGGGTATTGAAAAAGAAAAACAAGTGGCGATCATTTGAATCTCATTTTAGAACGCAGTACAGGAAATCTGTAATGAATTATAAGGTATTTGTTTTTTTGTTTCACAGTCAAAAAGTGGGAGTAATTTTTTTTCTTTCTTCATTATTATTCTTAAAAAAAGTGAAATCACTCCAAGAAAAAATGGAAAATTATATATGATAAAACTCAGATCCAGCTGCTGTTTATTTACAGGATCACAATGCTGAATGTAGGAATACCAGCGTAACAAATATATTTCTTCGGATTTTATAAATGGCAAAAATAAGAAATCCATCATTGAGTAATTTATTTTTCATATTTCAAAAGTCCTTCAATAATTCGGTAAAAAAAATTGGCTGCAAATTTCTAATCTTTAGCTGTTTGAAATTTGGAGTCATTTTACTTTGAAGTTTTGAGCAGATTCTAAATGTTGATGACGGAATTTGAGCTGACTTTCATGATGGTAAAATCTGTAAAACATTCACATGGTTGCTGTTTAGTTTCAGTAAAATTTCAGCTGATTATCCTCAAGAAAAAAAAAAAAAGTTTTCATATGTGGAAATTATGATCGGCAAAATAGAATGTGACTTTTCCAGTATATATACACTGTAGAGCCCTTATAGGAACACTATGGGAGAGATTATTAAAGCCATTAACCAATCGTGTGTCAATTAGCAGAAAATTAGCAGTAAGCATAATTTCTACTGTGTGTCCAGTTAATTTGCAGATAATAGTGTAATGATTAGACGTGATAACATTTGATAAATGACTGCTTGTTGGGTGTAATTATATAATTAAATACTAATAGAGAGCAGGCGCCGCTGCCAAGGGGTTTGTCTTGGCTGGAGATATTACTCACACGTTTACATAGGTGCAAATGGTTGTGCTGTAAGGAACTGTGTCAAAGCTCCGCCATGTTACTTCATCAATCTAACCACGTAGCAAGCATCATTTTCTGTGTCCTTTCTGCATCTGTGCTACGTATACATCCTTATGACTGACTTTCAGTTCCTACAACGACTTTGAAGGGAGGCTGGCTCCTACCTTCAGGCCACTCTGCACCAGTTTGTGGATGTCCAGGAAAGGCTCCTTGATCAGCTCGTGGTTGTGGTTGAGTATCCTGACTATCCCCTCCCTCTCCAGTACGAAAAGCCGCTGGGATCCGTCTCCACAGTGCGTCACGGCCACCGGCTGCCTCAGACCACTCAGAACCTCCTGGGTACAGTAACAATTGTGTTTCCTGGGCAAGAAGAGCAATACAGAAGGTCAGGGGTCGATGGTGGCATTGAATAATACAAATACTGTCATTGTACATTAGTAACCTGAATGGAATAAAACTCATGTCTTCTCTCTATAATGCCAAACTCCATCAAAACTATCTGCCATTAACATTAAAAAAAAACAAAGGATCATGTTCATGATAGTTATAATCTGACTAATATCATCAGATTACAAGCCTTAGGAGTGAAAAACGACCCTCTGAAGTTTGGAAACGTTTTGATCCAAAGTTTGTCGCCGTTATTCGAGTGCACAGGATGCTTGGCCTTCATGTCCTTGGGGGGTGGTGGGTGGGGGTGGGAGGTAGGGGGATGAAAGGCATCCCCTCATTCCCCTCGTGGACAAAAGGGCAAAGCCGTTTGTGATGTACGGACGCTCGCAGCAAGGGAGGCAACCAGAATGACGCAGCATAAGCATTTTTATTATGTGAGCAAAGCTGAGCAAATGCAGTCCAGGCAGACTTTAGGATTAGAGGAGAGATGGCATTGCATTTCTATCTGAGAGTATAGACCATGTCAAAATGGACCAGTGAACCCAAAACACGTGACTGAGGCTACACATGTTTCTATAACACAAGAATAAGATCTAAAAGATGTGCATCTGAACTCATAAATCAAAATGAAACCTTAAAAGAAAAATCCTGTTGGCTGAAACACATTAAGAACTGGCCATAGCTCATTCAAAATAATAATATGTACATCTTTCATAACGTAACTCAGTTCTCAAATGAAAAGAATATGGTAGTCAGCCTACAAACCTGCTGATATCTTCTATTTTCTCATCTCCCAAGTAGTTGGAATCTTGCCCTTGTGGTTGCTTTCGCTGAAAATCTGGAAAGCATAGACTGGCTTCTCTCCTCCCATAGTATTGGCAAAACTCTTCCACGTCGGCTTGGAAGAGCTCTAGCAAACACAACAGACAGAGACATAGAGGAGATGTAGAAGGCTGAAGGCTTGGGTACTCAAGGATTGTGCTCCAAACACATCTGTGGCATGTTCAATTTCACTGTCGATGCATGTGAACATGCGCGATTATTCTCCAGACAAGTAGAAAGACAGACGCAGAGAAAGGATGTGAAATTTATGCACGCTTGATGAGTAAAACCAAAACCTGACTTGACTGGAATTATTCAAGGGAACCGAAGGCTTTACCAATTTAGTTGTTTAGATAATGCTACCACACTGGCCCTACCGAAGTCCTCAGGAAAATACTCTGAAATGATTGGATTGTGGTCTGCTTCACAGTAGATAGAAAGAATATTAAAATACACCATTATGTAGGTCAAAAAAAACAATTTTTTCACTTCAATTAACAATGTGTGCAAACTTGCTAGACACAGAGCATTCCCCTCAACGGATCGATGTAGAGAATCTTTACAGGCTCTTTTGATATCATTGTTTTGGAGCGGTAGGGTGTAGCCAAAAGAACAATCCTTTACATTTTGGTGGTGATCCGGATCATGCCAACAATGTTTTATTCATTATTCTTTTCCATCTACGGGTTGTTCATGAGTGAAGAATAGTTGCACCTGCAGTTCTTCTACCAGGAGAGGGCACCAAAGTCCTGTGGAGGCGAGCTCCATTACAGGTTTAGTTAGAAAAGGAAGGTGTACCACAGGGAGATTGAAGCACGGTGATAAAGACGAGTGTTCTATAATCATTACATTAACACCTTCACTGATGGTGTTTGCGTGGACAATCGTGTTTGTTATTATTGTTAACAGTTAAACGGACTGATTTTAGTATATTGGTCCTTCCATATACACAACCCATACTGCATCTCTCCTCTGTTCAAGAAGTTTACGATTTAGTTCTTCGTCATCCAATTCATCATCATTTTGGGTTTTATGAAAGTCTACCATCCAGATACATTAGAAAACCTTTCTCCTACAATATGCCTTTCCCATTACAGTACGTTATTTAAAGACATATCTCTTAATCTATGTGGTGGAAAATGACCAGTCTTAAAAAATAACCATGCTTGTAGACCAAAGGAAAAATGTTGTTGCATTTTTGGTGCATTGTACTTTAAAATAAATGAAACTCTTGCTGGATGTAGAGATCACATGCCATACCAGCATGTGCATGTGGATTCAAGATAAAACTGCCATTGCACAGTCATTTCCTACTTCTTTTTGGCGATTCAGGGCCTTGTAGAAAAAGAATTTAAAAAAACAGATGTTTGCATAAACATGCAATCACACACAGAGACACCTTCTTCCATTGTGAGCAGTCTAAACAGTATTCTGGGCAAAAAGTGAAATGTGTAGCAGCTCTCCGAGGTCCTCCGTGACCTAAAAACAATCTTGCCAATATTGTTTCCTTTAGCCAATCCCTCAGAGGATGCAGGAGAGCAAATAGAACAGTGATAAAAACACAAACAGGACTCTCCCTCTCCCTGCTTTCATCTCTCTCTCCTGCCACACACCGACCGCAAGCGCTGACCGCACTAAATACTAGAGGTGATAGGATATCCCCTCCAACATCTAAACACAACATGGAGATCAAACACACAGAAACACACGCACAGCTCTGGCCATACCACCCACTTGCTTGTGTCTGCAGTTATCTTAACCATGCTGGTTGGGGACCTTGGGTTTTTTTTTTTTCAGGGTGGGGGTTATGAGTGAAGAGAGAAGGGGAGATGTGAGAGAAGAGAAGTAAGGGTGGGGGGGCAGGAGGCCGGGATACAGAAGTGGGAGTTATGGCAGTAAATGTCTTTATGGAGGAATGAGAGCCAAGTAAATTTCCTTGTCGAGGGACAGGGAGAAATTTCATAGAAGGCGAACAACAGTTATAGATGATGTCAAGGCTACTGTTTGTTTTTAATACCTCTGACCGATGAAGGAATTCATGAAACTGTTCATTTTTTGTGCTCATATTCACTGTTCCTGTCAATTGAAAGGAACAAGTTTTTAAAAAATTGGCATGAATCATTAAAAGAATTAAGACAGTTTATGAACGAAATTCTGTCATTTCTCCTAATATCTCCTAATACCCAATATTTCTACTTCTATTGTGAAATATTCCATTTCAGTTTGTTCAATACATCCCATCTTCCTCATGCTGTGGTGTATCGCAGGCAGAGAACTGGAAAAGCGTATGAACCAGACAAATAAAAGAAAGAGGAAGAACATGTAAAATAGTAAAGACTAGCAACAGAGAGAGAGAGAGAAGACAGGAATAAAGACAGAGCAGGAGACAGAACTCTGTCCATATTCCCGCCTCCCTCGAGATAAAGTTATACTTCCATTTGGTTATCTTCCAAGGCAACCTGGGTGGCCCACCCCAAGTACTTGACATCTTGATGCACTTCAGCAGTTTTACATACACACAACCTTTGTAGAAAAATAAATGTGTCATTCGTCACCACATATGCTGGACACAGGGAGGTGGGGTGAGGGGGGGGCTTCTCTGGATTCCTCTCTTGAGCTTTTTTGGTTTGACTCTCTGAGCCTGTAAGTCTGTCAGATCATGAGCAGGTTCTGTACCTCCAGACAAGTCTTCTTCTTCTTCTTCTTCCTCCTCCCCACTCAGTCATCCGTGGAGCCCCACTCTCCAAACTCCACAGCGGTAGTACAATACATGCCGGTACACCATTAAACGAAGACGAGGGCAAACGCGTGTGGAATACCATGTGGGTGGGTTGCAGATGAGTGTGCTTGAAACTGTTCTCTCCTCTCACATCTCTAGATCTAATCAGTTTGGGGTGACAGAGATTGGAAGAAGACTTTGCTGAGGGAGAAAAAAGCGTTTGATCATGTTTGGTATGCACTCAAAAGCCACCGGTAGCTGTGATCTTGCATCCCTTCAAAGGAAGTGCTCCTGAAGAAGAATCCTCCACATCCACAACCGTTGCATTAGTGAATTTTGTCGCTGTTGCATGGAGCTCGCGGTCAGAGACGCAGTAAGAAGCGGCTGGTAAAGAAACACTTGAACCTTGTTTAGATTCATGAGAACTTGCTCCTCAAATGAAAACACACTGGTGACAGAGCACCAGACAGACGTTTATGTCTGAGGAAGGCAAGGTGCTGGGCGGTCACGTCTAGACCACGGCTAGGGAGTTTGTGCATCCTGAACACAGAATAAACCCCAACAGTTGAGTCTGGTCAGTAGAATCCAGGGAAACATCATAAAATCCAGTCCAGTTTTCAGATAAACTGATGAGGCTAGACTGACTTTTCTTATCTGTTCCTAAACCTACTTTTTAAAATCACGTTTTACATTTATTGTCAGTAAAAGCCTTGAAACTGTGTACTTTTACTACACTCACAGGCAAGACAGTACTGTTATCTATATGCAGGATTATGCTGAATAATCTTTGATGCAAACACACTGAACAGAGAAGAAAGAACAAAACTTTATGCACCTGGTGCCGTAAAATAAAGCCAGACTGCATTCTACTTCATGAAAGAACAACAAATGCCAGTCTCTTATTTTAAAGGCAAATTCTGCTGGATCACTCTCTGCAATCAAATTAGCAAACTGGTCGTTTGTCTGTATAGAAAATATACAGTCTGTGGAAAGCAATTTTACTGATGCATTAAAGTGCAACAGCAAAGACAACGAGTAAGCAAACGGTGGAGACGAGCGCAGCAACAAATGGAGGTGAGGTCAGATGAGGTAAGAGCTGGATAAATAAATATTCACTGGGCAGACTACTGACACACCACTTTGTGCTTAAATCCAAAAAAAAATGCCAGTGCTGCATTTGGAGGCTGAGTCTCAATGAGAAATGAGACCTGCTGAGAATTTTAATTCATCACCATCCGATGGTGGCTGGACAGAACAAGTCCAATGCACAACTTTCTGTATTCAGGTTTGTTTGTACATCACCAAAAAAACAAGAGAAGGGTTAGAACTCGAGCCATATCCCACAAAAATCAATGAATGACCATAATTAACATAAGTACCTGTTATGTGCCCCCTGCAGGTGTAGTAGAACTCGCGGCAGAAGGCCTGGCAGAGCCTGGGCAGGTCTGGCTCCCTGTGTGGTATCTTATCCATATCCGGAGTGTGGAACAACACCTGGGCATTGGGGGAGCAGCGAGCACATTTGATCTCCTCCAAGAGACGTCCACATTCGGTGTTGTTGGTGGAGAAGATCTGAAGAAGGTCAAACACACCAAAGTTTAAGCTTACTTATAGAATATTCACGTCTTTTTCCTGTATGTTACGTGCAACCAGGTGAGGAAGCCATTCCTTCATATCTAAAACATTAGTATTCTCTGCATGTAGGATTGACGTGTGGTTAGACGGGCCGGTCATTGCGTATCATTTGTAGAAATAGTTTTATCCGCCTTCTACGTGTTCCCCCTCTAAAACATTTCTTTTAGAGTTTACAGCCTACAAACTGAATTACAATTATACATTTTTATGCCCCAGTAAACCGTTGCTTTCGCATTTCCATCCCGTCTTAATGACATTTTCTGCAACATCCAACTCTATAGCCTTTCATACCAATTTGTTAAACACTGAGGTTGGAACACCCTGTATGTTTGCAGAAATAAACACAGAAATCATCTCATTCACTGCCTACTTACCCAAGTTCATAAACAGTTTAAGTCCAATTACAATGCCCATGTCTGACAGATCTCAGGGCGTGTAATGAATGAAGCCAAATAAGATCTTAAAAAGCCTTGACTTGGGCTCATTTACGCAAAAGTACACAAAGAGTTAATCCAAAAGAAATTAGCAGGATTATTTACATAACAAATTAGCTGTAATAAAACACAATGTAATCTGTTTCAGGTCAAGAGCCACGCCGCTCGGGCAGCCAGGCTAGGCAGGCTGGTAGTGCTTTGCTCTGTGTGAGGTCCGTGTGTAAACACCAATTTAGAGATAGACAGGCACATCATTCCCACTCTGGTATCAACAAATTAGCAGTCTGTCGAAGTCAATTAGCCCAGCAGACCCAAGGCCAACATATGGGTGCATTATATTTCATTCTGACTGCAGAACAAACTGCGACAGAGGAAGACGGTGTTTTTTTTGTGTTGTTTTTTTTAAAGTCTGGGCTATGTTTACCCAACAAACCGCTGACAGAACCTTGATGGTCTACCTGGAATATATACTAATACATAAACCAAATTGAATAACCGTTGAATTGGGGAGAAGTAAATTATCAGCTGTTTGACTTTCCATTCATGAGCGCTGATCTGAACCCCGCTTTTGGTTCTGTGTTCTATCTGCTTGTCTGATGCATGTTTTCCCATAAAGGGAGCTCCAGGCTGGCTCTGACCCGGTATGTGCGGTGCGTTCCTCTGTCTCCCTGCCCCGCTCAGGCATTCCATGTAGTGTTGCGGGACATGCCTGCCCTCCTGCTCTAAACTGCCCATTGATTCCATGTGCCATTGGCTGGCACAAGGTCCACAGAGACCAGCATTTGTGTGCTCTCAGCCATGCCCTGTGTCCATATGTTGCTGGGATGGGCTCCAATGTTGCCATCATCTCAAACAGTACAAATGGACCTTTGTTTGTTGTCTTTTGCTGAAATCTAGCGGGAATGTTCCTCAAAAGCAAGGAGAAAATGGTAACGGGGCTCAGTTGCTTTGCTTTTTTTTTTTTTTTTTGCAATCAACACACCAAAACAGATGAAGAACATAACTGTGACACACAGATAAATAAAAAAACACAGACACACATAAAAAGTTGAGTCATTCATGTATTCCCTTAGCTAATTTAGATGTTTGTGTTACGTTTTCTAACGCTGGCGTCTCACCAGAGCCGTGATGCGACGCCTCACACGGTTTGTCTCGCAGATGTTACACAAATACTCGTCCCTATGACAAGCATCTGTAATCCTGCCAGTGAAGATGCCAGAACAAATGTGATCAAAATACAATGTCGCACACTTGTCTGACAGTTGCAAAGAAAAAAACAAAACAACCCCCCCCACACACACACACACACACAACTCATTGATGCTCTGCAAACCTCATATGGTCAGAGGGACAGGGGGATAGGGAGACTTGAATGTGGGCAAATCTAAGCCTAAACAAAACACTTGTCCTGGGGGAATAGGTTTCAGTTGGTTAGCAGGGGGATAAAGTGAAGGACACACACCCCCTCAAAGGACTTAACACTTGGACAGGGCTG
Source organism: Antennarius striatus (assembly GCF_040054535.1). Taxonomy (NCBI): domain Eukaryota; kingdom Metazoa; phylum Chordata; class Actinopteri; order Lophiiformes; family Antennariidae; genus Antennarius; species Antennarius striatus. The sequence continues at coordinate 5,157,365 of NC_090783.1, forward strand.
AGGACTGGGGGGAGAGTGATGTTCTCCAGCTTCTCCCATTAGTGAAACCAACAAACACAATGGTGTTGTTGTTATTCTTTTGCCATAATCAGAAAGGGCTCTGTGTGTGGGCAGTGTAGTGGGGAGGAGGAGAAGTCGAGTTCGTCCCATTCACTCCCCCTCCTCTTATTTGCATGACTTGAGCAAATTAAATAGTGCAATATGGCTTTTTGTCGCTACACAAAGTGAGATACCACCCAGCCACTGAATGATTCGCGGAGTGGTTTTTACATGAAAATGACGCACAGAGGATCCAAACGGAACCGGCAACAAGTCTGTAGAGTTTGAAACCACATAATAACAACTTGTTATTTTATTTTATTTTATTTTTTATTTTTTGCCACATTGGTGTAGCGTAAAAAAAAAAAAAAAAAAAAAAAAAGCGCACCCGGTTTATTTCATGCGACTTTTTCGCTCCTGAATTCCAGAACTGCTGCAAAAAAAAAAACGAAACAGACAATAAGGAAATAGTTTTCTAAAACAAAAAGTAGGAGGCTGATACAAACAGAGATACAACCGTGTGTGTGTGTGTGTGTGTGTGTGTGTGTGGGGGGGGGGGTTGTCCTACCTTTATGCGAACGAGTAGCCCCCTTTTTTCCCCTGACAGTTCGAGCTGTCTGCTGCGCAAAGTAACGTAAAACGACGAGTGATTGCCATGGTAACACTGAAGCGAATTGGACCGCTGGATTAGAGTTGCGTCAGATTGGGCAAAATGTGAAAATATTTCATTGAAACCTGGACGTAAATTCAATTTTAAGACCAAATGTGCTTAAAAAGACTCATTTAAAAAAAAAAAAACCCTCAGAAGAAAGAGACATAGACCCCGTTTTAAGATCATTAATTTATCTGGGGGTGAGGGTGGTGGTGGTGGGGGGTATTTTCAGAGAATAATAAAATAACAGTGGGATACCCAACAACTCAATGACACATTCTTTTTTTTTTTTTTTTTACAATGGAATCAGGCACAGTAAGGGTAAGATCACCAACCACTGAGCGGCACAGAGACATTATGCGTCCCTGTTGGAATGTTAAAATGTGACTTTTACATCAGGACACCCAGAGGCGTCATAGCTTTGGGGCAATTCCCTGCTGACCACCCTAAAACTTCAGCTGTCGGCAATAAAAGACACCATGACAATACAGGAGAGGGCTATAAACGCACCTCACGGGGCGTTTTAGCAGCAAAAAAAACCTCTTAATTTGAAGAAATGCAACGTGGTGGATGGACATTTAACCTACCCTGGCATCCCTGCGGTGCAGGAGCTGATAGGCGGCTCTCCTGGTGGGACAGCAGGACACACGGGGATATAACCTGTGGCAAACTTCTCCGCTGCTGCTGCCATCAAGCAACACTTTTCGTTCCCTTTTCTTCAAGCGCTTGGGCAAACTGCCGTCGTAACATCTTCTCCGCCTGGGGCTTATTTCTCCTCTCTCGCCGAATTTTGCGTCCCCACATTCCCACACGTTGACCGCGATGGCCAGGACGAGAACAAATTGCAAATGCTTCATGGTTTAAAGAGAAAAAAAATAAAATTAAAAATAAAAATAAAAATAAGAAGAATCAAAAATGCTGCAAAAAGAAAAACAAAACAAAAAAAAAAGAAAAGAAAATGAGATATGCCACCCGTTTTTTTTCCCCCCACAAAAGAGTGGGGTTAACCTGCGAGTCAGTATATTTAGCTTTATTTGGACTACAGCCTGTTTCCTCCAAGCAATAGAAATAACTAAAAAAAATGACAAGTATGCTGTTTGTAAAAGCAGGTGTCCTACATTTGATTCCCAGCTATGAAGACAGGCGTTTAAAATAAATTATTGTTGCTTCTGCTTACAGAGTACAAATCAAATATACACACATATATATATATATATAAAAAATAAAATAAATGCAAAACACTGACAGTTTATCCTGATGAACACAAAAAACTCAAAAAACCCCCAAACACCATGAAGTGCATCGGAGCCGTGTCGTTCCTTTTTGTTGTGTGTGTGTGTGTAATTCCTTTAAAGCACAGCGGTTTGTGCGAGCACGGGGTCAAAAAATAAAATCATGTAAAGACATAAAAGTTGCCTCTCATAGAGTCCTCAGACCGCTCACATGTTTCCCCGTCTCTTTCCTCCTTCTTTTTAACCAGCGCGCGAGAAGAGGAGCGAGCACGGTGACGTAGGATTTCGCGGGTGCGCGCATGTGGCCGCGGTCGCGGCCACGTACGAGGTAAACAGTTACCTGATAGAGCGGAGGACCGGGACGCGGAGGCGCTCCGCTGAAGCGAAGTCAACGTCAGAGTTATATACTCCATGGAGACAAAATATAACGTCTGCATCTGTGGTTGGTAACTGGAAATGTGACAGGGAAGAAAATGCAAGTCATGAAATCCTTATTATTTATTCATTTATGCGGGATAGAAATATCTTTCATATTTAGCAGAGGAATAGAAGTAAACTTCCTCCAAAAGTACTCCAAAAGTACAGAATGCAAAAATTAAGATTTACTACAATACACATGATTTTAAAAAAAAAACCTTATTTGCAGACCCAGATTTGCATCTAAAAAACAATTTAATTAAACAAAGTGTCTCTTACTACAGTAGTTCCAGTCAGCAAATACATATTATAATATATCATCATGATATAATACATAATCTCCACTGATTTGAGTTCTTGTAACATTTTAAGTAAATACTTATACTACCATTGCTGTTTATTCACTTACATTATTTTTTTTTAATGTAGTTGTCCATTTGGTGCTACTAACCTCACCACAGGCCAGAGACAGAATTGCATCCAGCTTCCTATTTTTGCAATGTTAGAAACCATTAAAAACAATAAAGTCCCACTTTATAAAAGAAAGGCTTTGTTTCTAAATATAGTTGAAAGGTTTATTCTGGTAGCCACAGAATGACTAATTACGTGTGTTAGGCAGTGGAAAATTGGCTGCGATGTAAATCAATCACAGTGACCCGATGCCCAGCAATTTGTTGCAATACAGTGATACATGCTGTAAGGCATCTTAATTTGGCTCCTGATAATACCAAACCCAATGTGGGACAAACCCTCTTTCATTCCGCTCTTCAGAAAAAGTCTCACGATAGCAATCCAAAAGGCTACACACAAGCACGGCAATTACTGGACAAATAGCCACCCCTTTTTAGTGGATACGCAGGGAATCTGAAATCAGTTTCATTAGCGGCACCTGTTCTTACTTGGGGGTCTCCGGTACTCACCAGAGCCCCAGCTCAGCTTATCTACAGGAATCTGGAGCGAGAGGAATCCAGGAGGGGTTGGTTTGATTGTAGGCAATTATGGAAATGACTGTGCGCTATGAAGCCGTGGCAGACCATGCCAGATCTGACCCTCTACCCCTTACATTCTTTACGGTACCCAACTGCAGACGTTTCAGGACCAAGTACAGCCAAAGCGCTACTGCGGTATTCTGGATGTAAAGGAGGGAACAAGACCATAAGCAGAGAAGGAATCTTACACCACCACCAACACCACCATAACAAGAGATCCTTGTGCAGGAATCAGGAGAACGGTATCGCCAAACGGCATGGAAACATGCTGGATGCAGCTGTGGAGCAGAGAGGAGTACATCTGCTGGGGGGAGATAGACCTTTAGAGGCAATCACCGTTAGACAGGCTGCATTTCTAAGATGACAAAGTGCATATACACACACACACGCACGCACGCACAGACACACACACACACACACACACACACACAACCTGAAAAGATGCCACCTGCTCTGCCTCCTTAGCGTCTCACCTACTGAGGTAACTCCCCAGAGGATGATGGTTAAGTTTTTCTGTGACCACATGAGGACTTACTGATGTCTCTACTGTTTCTCAGATTAAGAAGATGATGAAAGTTTTGTTTTTGGGTTTTTTTTATCAATGAAACCTGTTTCTCCAACATTCACTGCACATGAAATGATCCTTCCATAAATTCAACAAATGATGAAGAAAAAAAATGAAAAGATGGTATTTTAGCATTCCCAAATTAGCTATCACTACATGTTCTATGTGCAGTGCATTGGGGACATAAACTAATGAATAAATTAAAAAACAGGAATAAAAAAACAAAACAAAACAGCATCTAATGTAAATTTCTACATTAAACTTTTAAATGTGATATTTCTGTCCTGAGAGTAAATCCAGATGTCTTTGGGGATGTCCTTTAGCAGCACCATAAGACTCACAATTCTGGCTTTGAGTGAAATGTCTCAACAATCACTGGAAGCTTGTCAAAAAGACATTTGGCATACACTTTCATATTCCCCCCAGAAGGAGTTGGAATATGTTTGGAATTCATATATTGAGATCTTATCTCACATCACCATCAAGGGAAAACTTCCATTTCTTCCAATACATTGTTTTGTGTTTTATTACCTTTTATACTAATGGAATGCTGCTGTATTAGGTCTTCCGGATATTAGCGTGTTAACCAGGTGAACATGAGGAGTCAACACCTGTTTATGGCTGAGTAAAGCTTGTCATTAAAATCATTCAGGCACAATGATGTGGTTAAAAAGCACAAATGTGTCTGCTATTACACCACTGAGCTGCATGCACAAGAAAACAGCTCATTTCAAATGTTTTCATGTTGAAGTCCGGTTTATTTTAATAGGTATTAATGAATCATTAAGTCCTGCCTATCTGATTATTTAATCAGTTTCAAGATGTGCAGCACTTGAAGAGACATCATCCACTCAATGCGGCAAGAAATAATTCAACAAATCAACATCAACAAATGATATTGTGCGTGGCTGGTTATTGTTTCAAGGTTTAAAAAATATAATAACTTTGTGAAGTTGCACAGAAGGTTAAATGAGGGTCTTTCTCTGAGAGGACTACAGTGTGACTGCAGTGCTTCCCCCTCCATGCTAGAACTGGAGCACCTACAGTGTGTACTCTGTGCATACAGCGCAGCTTTGCAGGCTTTTGCCATATTTTCGTCTTCCAACACCCCAGTTCCACAGTGCTGAAATTCACACGACACGATTTAAATTTTCTCCACTCCACAACTAACATGAAATCATCAACATCAGCCTGGTGCTAACAGTCATTCAACCATATGCATACTTTTCTTTCCTCGCCTTCATCCCTCACCTTGCAAGCACACAGCGGCATTGTGTTACTCTCACACCTTTAATGGCCCAGCTTTGGCAATTGCGAGCCCCGAGGCATGAATCGCTCAGAAAGTGTTCACAATGTCATTAATAGTCCTGACAACAGCTTAATGAGCCTCTGCCATCTGTTTATGAAAGCTTCTGGGAAAAGCCAGAGAGAAACAACAAAATCAGAACCAGTAGCAATTTCCAGCTGTGTGAGAGCGCCTGATTTCCACTTGAACATTTCTTAACACACGAGGACGTTTTAAGGGTAGCGACTTTGCAGTGTCATCGGCTGTGAGTCAGTGACTGAGCCTGGGCCGTCTGCCCGGTATCAACAGCCTCTAAATCACAAGCTTCAGCCATCGGACCACACTTCTTCGCCTTTAGCTTCCTCACCCCTCCTTCCTCTGTACCACCCTGGAGCGTCCTTAGGCCTTGTTTGGCTAAAGTATACACATTGCATGAGTTAGTGAAGCCACCCAGGGCTCCCTGGCGTGGTGGCACGAGACACATACTCGGTTGCACAAGTCAAGAAGACAAATTGTCCTGTCACTGTTTACACGATACTCAATGCCTGATGCATACAAATACACACCAGTACAATGACATGGCTCCAGGGAGATAAATACAGCAGCGCTGGCTTGCATTGCTCCGTACAAGAAACTGATCAGTCACTTTGCTTCACATAGATGCCCTTCCAGATGTGTCGGCAAAGCAGCTTTTTTAGATTTCTCGAAATCTGAGGTCTTCAAAATGGTCAGTCTACCTCTCAAGGGTCTCAAATCTCTCACTTTGATCATGCCTTTTCTAATCTTAAAGCAACAGGAAGGGAAGGATTGAAGTGGCCATAGCTCGCTCCTGTTAGTACTTGGCTAATTGCCTCTGTAGTCGGCTTTGAAAGGGACAATTTCCATTTCCTGCCTGCTTGAGTTTCTTTGGTCCTCTCCAAATCTTATAATAGAGAATAGCACAATCCCAGAAGGCAAATAAGCGGTTAATGTGCAGATTGATGACTCTTTGTGGCCGCTTGTTTGTAAATGTTTCCATCGGGAGGGTTTAACAGATCCCAGAGTCGTACCATGTTTGGCACTGTACATGTGTGCAAATCGCAGATTCATTACAGTTCAGAAATCACTGCACCTCAAATGAATTTGGTGGAATGGGATGGTGGCAGACGAGTGGTGGTAAGTATAGTCTGGTGTGGGCAGCAATGATGGTGGTCCCTGACTGTCGATGTTCTCTCCCTTCTCTCCCTCTCTTTACTCCCTCATTCCCAGTACCCCGCCGTCTTCAGCCCATCTGTTCCTGTTTGGCCTCTCAGGCTCTCCATCAGGTAGACCCCAGCTATTGAATGCTCCTCTAATCTCATGGCATGTGTGCGTTCTTGTATGCATGTGTTTGTATGTGTGTGTGTGTGTGTGTGTGTGTGTGTGCGTGTGTGCGTGCACAAGTGTGTGTCAGCACCTGCAAGACCCCTGCCCCCCATCTTTTTTTTTTCTTTTTTTTTTTTAAAGTAACTGTCTAAAGTATTTGATAAATGAGGGCCCACCAATGTCAATAGCTGGATATCAACTTGCAGATCAGCTCAAGTGAAAATATTTAGCGTAAAGAACAACGAGTCATTCTTTTAAATACAGTTAATTAAGGACGGACGATACAGAAAGCGATGACATTCCAGTTCCGTTTTCTTTCTGTTTCAGATTTGCTTGTTGATAATGGTTATTTCAGATCTGAGCAGCGCCTATTAAGAACCATACCAGTAAGTTTATACCCCACATTCTTACTTGCTTGGTGGATATGGAAGACATCAGTTCTCACTCTAAACTTGAACATTTTGTCTGAGGAGAATTGCCTGCAGTGTTGCTCTGCTGCCACATATTGTATATTGAACTTTTATCATTCAAACAAAAAGGCTAGCAGACACACTGGCCAGATTAATCAATTCCACCCTTATTTAGATTAAGCAAATGGAAAGTATTTTATCCATTTCTTCCATTATTTGGAAAAGTAGCTCTCAGGGTGGTCCTCAACATGAGTTTGGAGGGATGATTGGTATGATAGCACAGAGCTGCACAAGCTCTGTCAAAAGTGGACATTAAATGGTTTTCTCAGTGCTTGTGGTCAATTGTGAGGTCCTGGTTTAAACAGTCTCTTTGTGTTGGGATCTTTTTACAACAGAAGGGAAAGAAGCAAATGGAACAGGCACTCCCATGAAGTCTGTGGTTAGTTGTGGTGTGGAATCAGTTTTGAGAATTTTTTTTTCTCTCATTCCCCCACACGAAGGTCACTTTTTAGGGAAGCCACTGTGTTGTCCCAGGAAATTGTTTTGAGGTTTCATTCCAGAGTGATATTCATTATCTGCTTCTTTTTTGTTGTTGTTTTTTTTTTTTGCTAAAAATTCCGAGCGTCTCATTTGTGTTGGAGATTGTTACCAAGTGTAGCCAGCTTCTCCTGTCACAACACTTTTTTTGTAATCCCTTTCAGTTAGTCCAGAATACTATACGTCTACTAGAAAGCACGGTCCAGTAATTACAACATACATTTTCACATTGCCACCCTCAATGTAATTCAAACTGTGCCCTTCTTTGTGTTGTTCATATAAGGAAGGTATTCAGATGCAGCCTGAACATGTGCCAGATTCATCACGGCTGCTGGAGGCCTCACCTGCCCGAAACTCTTCATTATTTATGTCCAGGTGCATATCCACGCTGCCCTGCTATTACTCTTTATGTACCTCTTAACACTTAAATAACTTCCACATCTCACTCTTGGTCATGCACATCTGCGCGTTAGTCAGATGTGTTTTGCCTTCTTTTGGTTTTAAGGTTCTCGTTAGCAGGAGGTGGTCTCAGATTTAGTTTCACAGAATGGGATTTATTTGTCATTATCAGTAAACTCTGTATCTACCTTAAATCCTTTTTACCATAATAATGAGTCATGATATACTTACTAGGTTTTACTGTCTTTCAGATCAGCCTAAATTCATGTTAAGCAGTACAACAGAGCCACAGGGTTGTACTTTTGCTCAACTGGATGGAAAAATTTATGGTACCAGCAGGATTTGGTAAGTCCTCCTTAAAAATCAAACGTAAAAGATTTAGAAACATTTAATGGTCAAACTAAATATAGACATTTATGTATTCATGCATACATCATCACTTGAAAACGAGAATCAGAAATGGAAAAAGTGCACGCAAAAGAGAAGTACAATTACTTGTGTAAAAAAATAAAGACAACAAACCATGTTCCGGATGTTGAGTGGGTACTTTTACGTCTTTTCTGTGGATTCAAGAGTGAGATCAGAATGTCACCACAAGATATCTATTTAAACACACATAACCTGACACATATACAATCTCTTTACCTAAACTTAACCAAACTGCGAGCATCACCAGAAGTATTTATCAGCAAACCTAACTATTAGAGCTCATTTGATGTACAAGGAGTGAGAACATGCCTTCATTTACACAACTTTAAAAAAAAAAAAAAATCAACAGTCTCTTTTGCAAAAGTGCATGTAAACACATTGCGTGTGATTGAGTGGTTGCGTCCTCGGCCTTGGACCTTTCTCAGCAGGGTTCATCTCAGACGGATGGGGTCAGTGCCCTGTCTGCCACTGTATGTCCCCATCTCATTCCTCAAGCCCTCCATCAGGCTGACACTTGGGCAGACAAGCTGTCTTTCACATGGTCTAGAATCTGCAGATGTCGTCCACGCATGCGTGCAAACCCGTCCACGCAAGAGCACCAAACACACAGTGGCAGGCCTGCTACCATGAAACACACAACAGGATAAACACTGCCTCATTATCGACATACAGTACTTCCTACATAGCGGTTAGGAGCACACAGCAAATCAATGAAAGTCAGTGACCATAAACAGAGGCTAGATGTTTGTATTTTCTTGTGGGAAAGATAATTTTGGATATAATTTTTAAAAAAGAAAGGCAGAATCAAGACAGTTTATCTTCAGCTAATTGCTAAAATACAGAACATAACATTTTGGGTGCAGTCACTGTGTTGCATTCCAGCTGCTGATAGCACTATTGGACCACCAAGGACTGCGTAAGGACTGAGTATACTTAAATCATTTAAGACATACAAAAACTCTGATAAAAATGTTTTCCCCTCTGCCTCTTATCATGTTCTTCCTGTCAGAGAGGCAGCATTTTGTGCGCAAGGCGACCTTATTTTTGTCTTGTTTTTGTTTAAATTATTTATCCTAAGCACAATAATGAGGGCTTAAGTTGGACATTTTCTCCCAAAGATGAGAAGAAGAAGACAAAGAAGAAGAACTCTGAGGAGCTGCAAGGAGAATTCTGGTTTGCCACACAATCACCGACCATTCCTTCCTCGCAATTTCACATCCATTCATTCCGTGTACCAAGGTGGTGGTGGTGGTGGTGGTGACACTAATGATCCCAGCAAATTGGACTGCATGGCAGGACACAAAAGTGATGTGTGAAAAACATGTTTTTGTTGTTTGTACCTCTCTCTGGTTCTGGTTAGTACTCTGTCTGGTGCAAGGTTTGTACATAACTATGACAGCAGGACTGTTCCTCCCATGGTGGCCTGCAGCAGCAGGTGTTCAGCAATGATATGCATAGATTTACAGTTTATGCAAATTCGAGGCACAAGCTTGAGTTTTTTTGTTCAGCTTCTGGCAGAGGAAAACTGGGTGTCTTGCCAACATCAAGCCACATCTGGAATCAGTGTTCCTCTGACACAATGCCTTTGATTAGTAAGTTTGTTAGGATTTCACAGGCCCAGAAGATACATGTTCTTGTGGTCCCTCGGCCCACCTAAAGAGCTCTGTGTATTCTGATATCCAAGGGATGCTGGTGAGATAAACCAGGATGTGCATCGGATGGCAGATGGATCGCGCACCACGGCGCAGCATCCAGATGCATTTCAACACTTGTCCTTCCTTGGGAAAGTGGATTTTTTTTCCCCCACTAGTCTTTCACAACCTGTGGCTTTCATGCTGCTTCAAGGAGACGGCTACTGCCAAGTATCACGGCTTACACCAAATATTTGTGTGGTCAACTGGACAGCACTGTTGCATTTGGATCCCGTCAGTGATGCTCAAACTCTCTCGAATGTTCTTTTTTTATTTTTTTAAGACTGTGCTGTTCACATTTATTTTGATATTCAATGACTACATTGTGGCAGCTGTTCAAGGGAGGAGATGTCCTTTTTTTTTGTTGTCTGTTGATTTCCGTTGTTCTTCCTTTACTGAGCAGCATTAGCATTTGGTACGTATTACAGCACTTGAAAGGGCAGTACATTTGGTTTTCATTGCTTCATAAATTGAAATAACAACAATGCTGGATATTTATGGGTGTTTTGATCAGTTTGTGGATAAATACCAGTGACTAAGTGATTACATTTGGAAAGTGCTGAGATTTTACTCTTTTAAAAGTCACTCTAACTCCGTTTTCTGCGACGTGTTCTGAGAAAAATTATCTGCCCTTTGTTGGTTCCAGAGATGTCTTCATCATTCATTGGATTACATTAAGTCTTATCTTTATATTTATGAAATTGTGACAGTTATGGTATTGATAGTGGACAAAGAGTCAAAGGGTGGGGTAGGGTGGGTGTACAGATTTATGCATGAGGAACTTATCAAAAATGTGTCTGCAGGACTTATCTCAGATGCATGTCAGTTAAGGTCGCAGGTAGTTCTATCTTTAGGGTGGATGAAAGTCAAGAACGCAGTAGAATAGGCGTAGTTTTTTTTCTGTCTTCTTTTAATCATGTGTTAAAATAAAAAAGGTGCAGACATTCTGAATCATTGCTCTGCTTTGCTAGCTCTGTTCAAAAAAAGTCCATTTGCTGTGGGAGTTCATGATCAAGTGTATGTCAGGGGTGCATTCATGTCTATCGCTGTTAGATCACAGCTCACGTCCAACCAGCCCAGTGATGATTCCTACAGTAAACCATCAGTGCTGATGGAAGTGTAACTTGAAGGTGTAACACAAACATACATACACTTATTGGCAACGACAAGGTCTGCCATATGAAGTGCAAAACACTGAATGAGCTAAAGCCACGGCTCGCTCAGCCTCATTAGCGACGTGCAAAAGTAGACGGAGCCATATCTTAGAAAATGTTTGCATACCCAAGTGTGACAACTTCACCAGTGGCCAAACAAGCAAGTGCCGTGTTTGTACCTGTCTTTCTTGGATGCTTAGCAACCAGTGGCCTAGTCAGTTACGAGTCCTGCGAATCCACATGACTAATTCATTTTCCATTATAACATTAAGTTACATTGAGAACTCAGCAGTTCTGATTTTTTTTTTGTTTTTACTTTTTGTTGAAATATTCAGTTTGTGTTACAGCTTTGTATGTGAGAGCACAAACACACTTGCCACAGCACCTGGTTATTATTTATAGTACTTACCTATAACTTGAAATATACATATTCTTTATCTGTGGTGTCTGAAGAATAGTCGGTACACAGTTGCTACAATCTGACATCTGAAGTTAACAAAATCTCACGTGGCATTTTAAAGCCAAATACTGTATTGACACATGAATACATAACAGAGGCAGTGCAGTATACAGATTATGCCAATGATAGTTGTTCAGCAGGTTGTTTGTACTGGCTATGTGTCACAGTGTGGAGCCCTGGCTAAATATTTACTGGTGTGTTGGGGAGGGGGTTAGAAGGCATACTTGGCCAAGCACTCCAGTTCAGGAGCAAGGAGATGGAGAGGGATTAAGACAGTGAAGTCATCACTATCGACTGATGTCATTAGCAAACCAGTGACGTTCACTTGTGACCCTTTTACCATTTAGGGGGCCCTGGACTGATATGAGTGTTATTGACCCAGAGGCCATGCGTGGCATGTTTGGGGTCTGCGGAATATATCCCAAGCTTTAACCTATACAACAGAGCCAATTATAGCTGCGAAAGACCAAACAATACAATCCATCAGTCAGGTTTTTCGAGTAAACAGGAATGGGCGGCCCATGTCGGGGTGTAAACTCCAAATCCCAGAGAAGCTAAGGGTCAGTGGAGCTGTTTGATTGTCTAATTGGGGGGTTGGATTCTGTGTTAGTGTGTGTTTCTGAGAAAAAGCGAGAATGAAAGATAACAAAAAAAAAAGAGAGTAAGAGAAGTTGTGTGTGTGTGTGTGTGTGTGTGTGTGTGTGTGTGTGTGTGTGTGTGTGTGTGTGTGTGTGTGTGTGTGTGTGTGTGTGTCTGTGTGTCTGTGCATGTGAGTGTGTCCGTGCATGTGTATGTGCGAGAGAGAAAACACCGAGACACCTAATGAATGTGTGTTTGTCCTTCAGACCCCACACACCTCTGTTTATTTGAACATGGGATAGTGTTCCTGAGCTGTTTTATCCTCTCTGTGTTTGCTAGTTAACACGTGCGCCGCAGAGTTGGCTTTCGCAGCGGCGTGCACCACATTTAAAAAACAGGAAAATATCAGTAACCCTGACAAAAAATGACGGACAAACAAACCTTTAGTTTTGCCCTCAGATTATCTTGTAGTTTGTGGACAAAGTGTTCCTTTTCATTCTTGTTCGCTCTTCATTACGAAGCGGGGTGATAATCCAAACAACTCCGCTGCAGACGGTGCCAAAGGCAATGGGCCAGTGGAAGATTGACAGTCAGTTTAGTGTCAATGATGTGGTGATGTGGGTCAGGGATAGCAGCAGCGACGATCATTGCACAGTGGCTAAGAGCCCAGCCGGACCACCGGAGAGGAGGCCTTCACCTCTTTCCTTAACCATCAATCAGTCACATTCACACAAGCAAAGATAGATACAAGCAAACACAGCCGGATTCTCATCCGTGAACCTCACCATTTTGTTTCATTTACTTTCACAATTATTCACATTTACCTTAAATTTAAAGACTTGCTAATGTAAATTGGGGTATGTGTTAATAACTGAGTCAGAGTGCATTTATGGATGTTCTCTATGTTTTTATGATTTAGGAAGAAAAGGTGACACATGCTACTTCGCAGATAGCCTGAAGTCAGAAATGAGAAAAGTTGCAGACGCAATTTGGTGCTAATTTCAGATACTTTTTTACCGTCTGACAAGCATTTCTGTTTCATCGTAATGACAACTTAAATCTCCAGGGTCAAACTAGGCAGTAATAAGCACTGACCTTCAGCTTTATGTTCACAGATAAGGAGGTTTATGTCTGTCACAACAGGCCAGACGACCCTGCCTAACGTTAAATGCCATATCTAGCTTACTTAAAGTGGCAAAAGGGAAAACACCCAGGAAATTCAGTTCAATCAGTATCCCTTCACACGTTTTCAAATCAAAAGTTTAAAAGGTAAGGTGACATAAAGTTGGATCAACAAAGATGATAAAAACACTTCAGGTCTGGATGTATTTTCATCTTCAGCCCTGGTGTTTCACATTAACATCAGAATTCCCTCTGCACCAAACCTGCTCAACATTATGTCAGTAATGGTGAAGTGTGTCTTTGACCTTTGAGACCTCAAAGTGTCTTTTGTGGAGGTCTGCTACTCATCTGGTGTTAGCTATTTCATGGTGGTATGATAACTGACAGATATTAATGTTAATAGTTATCTGCATGAAATTCACCCTGATAGAGGCAATGAAAGGGATGAGAGGTGTGTGTGGAACCTCTGAGAGTTTGATATTTATAGCTCGGTGTTTTGCAAGTGGCCATCTCCCTCTTTTGTTTGATGCTGAAATTAAGTGAAGTTTGTAAATACGTTTGCTCCATTTTTCTTATTCTTAAATCATCTTCACACCCTCACACACGTGTATATTTACATGTTCTACTACTACTGCTACACACACACACACACACACACACACACACACACACACACACACACACACACACACACACACACACACACACACACACACACACACACAGAGGCTACCCTGTTGTAACACCTCTTTATTCACGCCAGCACTTGCTATTCTTCGCTGGTGGTGTGATAGTATTTGCTGAGAGTTGTTCTTCCTGAGTCTTTCAGTTGTCTCAAACACTCTAATTCAGCGCAAGGCCTTATTGCCCACCCAAAGAGGTTATAGGGAATCTCAACTGCCCTCTCTCTCCCTAAGTGGGTGGTCCTCTGGGATATGGCTGAGGCACAGGTGGAGCATTGTAGGGGTGCTCACAAAAATAACGCCCCTCACTCTTCAGCAGCAACCCCTCTCCCCACCCGTTTTCGCCACGCCTGCTCTACAGAAAGGTGGACTAAATTTTGCAGAACCTTCCACTAAACACTGACATGTTGACATACACAAACCTGTGTGTTAGCCATTCTGGGAAAGACTAGCAAACTGAACACCGATGTAAAACACAGCATTTTGTAGTCCCCCAAATCCACACTGGAGCAAATTGTTTTGAATGTGTCATTATAACACGGTCCTTGTACAATTTAATTCTTAATAATCAGAAAGGTCACGGCCAGTAAACTTGTGTTATGTCAGAAAAAGATAATAAATCCCCCCTCCCCTACTAAAAATATTCCCATGCTCTGGTTTTGTAAATAATTATAGTTCTGCTGAATGTGTTTTATAAAGTTTACATGGCAGGTTCAGTGCACCCTATCTGTTGTTTGGAACCCTGCAAACCACCAGCAAGATGTTGACATATGGCAGCTCTAGTGTAGTGCACAAGGCATGGATTACTTGGGACCATAATAAACAGGAGCATAAAGAAGGATCTGTGCAGAGAGGGTGCCCTAAGAGGGGTCACTCTCCTCAGACCACCTTGTCTTCGTATTTCTGGGTCCGTCTCCGGCTTTCCGAAGACACCTCTGAGTAAGCAGGGATGCTGGATGCAATCGCATGCTCTCCCATCCCATACAATCCCACTGTGTGACCTGGTTGCTAAGAGGCATGCCAGCCACCTGGTCGTATGTGTTAACAGAGTGATTTATTGTAAATGGATGACGGAGAATGACAAAGAACATGTGTCCCGAGCATCTTGCAAGCCGCGAAATGACAGGGTATCAACAATATGCAGAGGAGAAGAATGAAAATTCTATGTTGTTGTTTTTTCTTCAACCGTCACGCATTGAACTCATATTGGAGTAATATTTGTGAAGACCAGCTGGTGCTCCCAATAGAAAAATCTCTAGTGTGTACAAAGACTTGGCTGTGTCCACCATCCACCTGTGCTTAGGTGAAGAGATGTTGTAATTTCTATTCAATGAACCATTTATACAAGGCCACCAGCGTTGTTCTGTGTGTTCTCCACCTGTACACCAATGTGAAATGTATGTTTGTTAGCATGTTGAACTCCTTTCAGCAGAAAAGCACCATTAAAATTGACACTTCTGACAAGGTTGCCAAACACGTGAGTGACTGGTATTTCAGTCAATGATGGCATCTCAGAAGAATCAGCCAACTTCACATGAAGCTAAGTGCCCATTATCAGAGTTCCTATCTTTTCAGTTCTCCCGTAACTTTCCGCTCAGATCTTTGCGAGGGCCAGATGGTTACATTGGCCACTTGGGATTTCAAGAAACCTAGAAAGACAGTTTTACAATGTGCAATTATGAGACAGATAAACTACATGCTCAACAAAGAAAGGCATTCTCAGATACTTGGCTTCCAGATTGTGATAAGGACCAAGCAGCATTCTTTGGCCAATTTGCTGCCTTTAGACTCCAAATACCAGTGCTAACAAACACCCTTTTTGAATTATCCTCTAATAAAGGCACGGTGCTGTCGATAAACAGTAAAGCTAGAGTATGTGAGCCAATTCTGGAAACATCAGTGTGTTTGTTTGAGACAGTCTAAACTCTCACCAAATCCCTCAAAGTTGTTTGATATATTTTGGGTTTGTTCAAATGACATTTGAAGCTAAAAGGCATAGAACCAGTGAACAGGGTTCCACATATTTCTACACTCAGAGTTCAGCCTGTTTTGTTCCACATTAACATTTCACAGAGAGATCAGGCGCCTGCCCTCTGCGCTTTACCCCAGGGAGCAAGAATCCCCCACAAACTGACACTGATACAATCTCCAGGTAATGGCTGCTCGCTTGCAAGCCAGAGGGTGTCTAAGGATATACTGTGTGTGTATGTGTGTGTGTTTGATTCCAGGAGGTACCCAGCACCACTGGTGTGGTCACAGGGCCAAAGTTCACTCAGAAATGTGTGGCCTGGGGTCGAGAGGTGCTATGGCCTACGTTAACGGTGAGGGTAGAGTTTCAACCTCCGCCCTTGCCCTCTCCTTTTTCTCCAGGCAGCTCCGCCACTTACGTTTCTCACCATGATATGCATGACGACCCCCACCTTTCAGTCAGGTGACGGAGGCCCGTTGGCGGTGAGGGAAGAGCAGACAACAGGGCATTAAAAAGCAGAATCAAATGGCAGTGGTTGAGACAGGGTTTGTGAATGATTTTTCTGAGGAAGTGAATGAGTCAATCATGCAGTGGCGTAAACATATGGGCCACAATGACTTGAATATTGTAATTAAGTACAGTTATAAGATAATTTACCCTTTTACTCCCATCTGAGATCCTTATGCTACTGCTTTGATCATATTTGAGCTCTATGGTTGCCTGTTACTTTGTAGATACAAACCATTACCATCAGATACAGTAGTTCAAATTTGCTTTCCCAAGACAAGCAACAGCATTATAAAGCTGCTTACATCATGAATAAAGATTTCAGTAATAAATCACATCTCCAATGAATAAATTAGCATTCTGATATTTTGAATATTCCATTTATCAATGATACTTGTATAGATTTTTGACGCAAACTTCAGTTTTGCTTTTAGCCTTTCCATATTTATTTTGCCTTGCAATACACGTCTTTGGCCACTTGGGGCATCACAACAACCTTTCGACTCCAACAAAATACATTCCTATCCTTGCGGACTTGGAGCATGAGGCAGGGTACACTCCGGGCACCGTGGGCCCCAACAAAATACAATCAAATACAAATTGTGACAATGGTAAGAAATTGAATAAACGTCCATCCAGAGTGAGTTAAATTATTGACCCTAGGAAATGAGTGATGGTGACAACTCCAGAAACATTTGAAATTGTATTAATTACACTTTACCACGGGCGGCACGGTGTCTGCGTGGGTTCTCTCCGGGTTCTCCGGCTTCCTCCCACCTCCAGAAGCATGCGCTTCTGGTTGATTGGCCGGTCCCAAATTGCCCGTAGGAACAAGTGTGTGTGTGCATGGTTGTATGTCTTTGTGTGTGGCTCCGCGGTGCACTGGCGTTGTGCCCGGAGTGTCCCCCGCATCACCCCCTATGCCGCTGAGATAGGCTCCGGCTCCCCGTGACCTGCTGCGGCGCATATAGCGGTGGTAATCTGAAGATGACTGACTGACTGACACTTTACCACTAATTCATCATGCTTGTTGCAGATCTCAGTCTGTTGTACTTTGGAGACAATCACAATCAAAGTTTTCCTGGCATGTCTGTCTGAATAAAACAATTTCACAATGTGTTTAAGAAACCAAGCTTGTGAAAGACAGGTCCTACTGACATCAGGGCACAAAGACTGGTCGTAATCCGTGCTCATGTTCACTTCTCACATTGGAATGACTAGCCTCAGGACCTGCGCCAGTCTTCTAAAGGGTTGGGCAGCTGCGAAACCTGCATGACACAGATACAGGAAATTAATCTTCAGTGAGCCGTCTCTGTTTCTGAATACATCTCCAGGATTGTTGATGCTAGCACATAGCAGACAGTTGCCGATCAACACAGCTGACATCACACAACATTTGATTAATTTAGAATAGTTTGCATAGTTTGGCTCTTTATCTTTAACCAACTACTGATTTTTGAAGGTAACAAACTCCTTCCTATGGCCACTGAGGTGTAAACTCTGATGGTTTCAGCAGTGACATGCTGTAGCAATTCATGGTGTCTATTAAACGGACACACACACACACACACACACACACACACACACACACACACACACACACACACACACACACACACACACACACACACACATACTCAGCATGCTCTGTTTAAGTGTTCTCCAGACAGTATGTGATCCTCAGACAGGACGGTGTTTCCTCCTCTGGTAATCAGGTCTTGTCTGAAGGATCAGTCTGGCGAGGTCATCCAGACTGCGACAGAGGGAGAGATCTTTCTCCTTTATGATGCTCTCCGTCAGAAAAATGTCATGTTTGTTCAGCTTCTTCCCAACTGATGTTGCTAGCAAATATTATTGACGTCTTTTTTTGTATCCTCCAGTGTCTTTTATTTGGTTCCAGGTTTTCTCCTTATATTCTCCGTTTCAGTCCTCTTCAGTGTGTTTATAGAAGCTTATCTATACATTTTTGTCCTTCCATTTAGTAGTATTCTAAAAGTGTTAATTACCTCCACCTTTGAGGGCTGATGAGGTTATATAATCAGACATGGTCATCTGACTGTCCCCAAGATATCTTGAAAACATGTCAATGCAGGTTTGTATGGGGTGGGTCTTGAGAATAGCTGGTTCACCATTATAAACAACTGAATCTAGATCCAATTTAAAGACTAGAATAGAGTATATTTCTTTGAAGGAAAGCAATATGTGTGTGATCACAGACTGAAGGGTAGAGACATGGCACTACCACCAACTTGTAGCTGAGATCATGCAGACTCAGAATGATGGAACTAAATGTTGATGATAAACAGCAGTGGTTCTGTGATGAAAGAAAATATTATTTTTGTAGATAACTCATAAACTATTTATGTGTACTCCTAGCACCAAAGTTCTAGGAGTAGTTTTCTAGAGTTTTGAAGTCAGGTAGTAGTAATCTGAGTGAAGAGACATAACCGCTAAAGGTATAGTAATCTAAAAGTTGGTGATGGTGGTATTCATTAAAAAACACATCAATGTCTGCTTTCAGAGCTGGATTTTGCTTTGACAAACTCCGTTTAGGTCTTGGTCACAATGTCACAGAGGGAGGTTTAGGTTCTTGCTTTCTACTTTGATTTCATACATTTTAAAACCCCAGCTATTTTTTTTTTTTTTTGCCTACAAAGTGTTCTCCATCTTATCCTGTGCCTTTGGCAGTTTTGCCTCCTGGGCTCCCTCTGTCTCGCTTCCCCTGTCTCTGTCTCAGTGCTGGCGCTTTTCTGAAAAATAACAAGGTCTGGGGTTGTGCGTGTGCATGTGCTTTGCACTGGCTGCACAGACTGGATGTGCTGGCTGCACTGGGCTGGCTTCTTGTGTGGTCCCCCGGCAAACTTTATGATTTATTCAGCTAAAGGCAGAGGAGCACGACCCCCAGTGACCACAGAGAGAGAGCTGCACGTGGGTTTAATGATTTCACCGCAAAAATGTCTGCTATGGCTGCGCCTGCATGGAGCTCAGAGTCCCCCCACTGGCTGAATGGTAGCGAGGGGTTGTGGGGGGGGAGTTGAAAAGAGAGCCCGGCTGACCGGCCTGAGTCAATACAAATGCTTACCACTACATATCAACGTGGAGGGATTATGAGGGAAGAGGAGGATAGAAAGAAAGCAGCATCCAATTGTCATGTTCCAACTGTTTCAAAACCCAGCCTTTCATCAAATGCTCCGTAATTTCTGCTTGTTGCTATTCTTTATTATCTCTCTATCTCCATTACAACCCCCCCCCCCCCCTGCGTTTCGTAGCCAGTGGGAGATTGCAGAGGCATTATTGAAATGTGGACACTGAGGATGATGTAACCAAGCTTTCAATAACAGGGAGAGGGGTAGAAATAATTGGGGCGGAGGGGGATGGGGGGTGAGGTGGTGGTGGTGGTGTTGGGGGGGGTGTTTGGCATATTTTTCTCTGCTGGTGTCCAGATCTGCTGGCTCAAGAGAGTGACTGCTGAGGACTTGGATCTGGATGCTACGCTCGGTCCTGCTTCTCTCTCAGTCTGTTTGGCTACAACTCCCCAGAACAAGATGATGTCATCCAGAGGGATTTGTGAACATTCTTGATAAAGAGACAAAATCACAGGGGCGAATCTAATTATGCAGCTAGACTGTGAACAGGTCAGGGAGCTACATCACTTCTCATTTTTAAATGTTTTTTAAAAAAGAAACCCCAGACAGTTTTAAAGATAGGGAATAATATTTCACCAGTGGAGCTCACAAACTCACGTTAGATAAGGCTGTGAATATAGTGGGTCATGGTGGTTACCTTGTTCGTGCGATTCCTTGTAAACTTAGTAGTTACACCTGTCATATGTAGAAGTCAAAATATCTACAGGATTAAGGTTGCACTCATTTGAGTCACAAACCCCATTTAAAACTTAAATTACTGGTCTGAGATGTTCCGCCCATTTCAAGCCCAAACTATATCTCAATACCAGGGCTTAAACTTGGAGTATGTGATAAGAGCATCGTTTAAAACAAAGTTAAGGTGTTGTTTCAATCACAATGTGATAATAAACTAATCCTGTTTCACACGTACTTCACTGGCTGGATTCATTTGTTCAGTTTCTGTATCCTCTGTGGGGTCACGAGGAGCAGGAGCATAGTTGTGGTTCACCCCGACCAGTCATCACAGGACCACATAGAAAGACAAACAACCAATCACACTCAGGCCTGTGTTTGTTTGTTTTGTCGAGTCACCAACTTACCTATATTGCATGGTTTTAGCGGTGGGAGGAATCTGGATAACCTCAAGGGAACCCATGTAGACTCCATAAAGAGAAGTCCAGGTGCTCAGGTGGGTTTGAACCCAACAGTGCTGCCCACCGCACCACCCAGTTTGAGTATTATTTAGAAATAAGTGCTTGGTCTCAATTTTGTTTCAAACAAAATGTTTGAAACAAAGACTGGAAAATGTATGACATTCAACTGATTGTTTCCTTCCACAAGTAAACTGTTAAACTAATATTTAAAGCAGGTTGTAAAAGAAGTTCTGTGCTCCTCCTTGGTGTTGCTTGTTGCTATATGTAGCGTGCTGACTGGCCAGTGAAAGTGATGTAATCACACATGAGGAATAACTACATGCTACGTTAGTTTGTTTGAACAGTGTTAGCTTGCTGTTCTGCTCTCGAGCCAAGAGTGACTCTGAGATCAGCCCTCGAGGAGAGCTCGATATCCAATGCATATAAAATTGTATTGGGAATGAAATGTTTCTTTGTGGTAAACAGTCCCTGTTTTTGCTACCAAACCGGAACATACATTTCGGTCCTGGTTCGCGCCGAGGAGGAGGTCCTGTTTTCACTTGAGTCTGTTTGTTGGTCGGTTGGTCCATCAGAAGGATTACACAAAACTAGAGAAAGGATTTCCATCAGACGTTTTGCAAGAACGAGTCTTTGCGGGTGATGCAGTCAGCTATAATTAGCACCTTGCTCTGTCTGAAATTGATGGGTGGAGAAAAAAAATGTTTATCCTTGCACTGTATGGGATGAAAAACACAATTTCTATAGGGGCTGACATACAAATGAAAAAGAAGGATTCAGCACAGTCAACAACTTTTACTGCCTCCAAGTCTTCTACTGGCCACTTGGGGGCAGAGGAGCAAACTAAAAGACAACAAAGGAACTTTTTTAAAATGATGCTACATATGTAGCTTCATATTTCATGATGTAAAAAAGGTTTTTTTTTACATCATAAGCTACATATGTAGCATCATTAGCTTTCATTACATGGGTTATTTCTCATCACATGAATAATGTTCATTTTCAGTTATATCGTGATCTCAGGATTATCAAGGCAGCTTGCTATTGATCAGGATTTATAAACTCTATGTATCTGACCATTTCACAGGAACACATTAATCACCGCCTCCCATAAAAATCAATTAAACTTGTCACAAAATTTCACCATGTAAGATGTTTAAGTTATTTGTTGTAAACGTTCTGCTATGAATAGATGCTCCGGTAGAGTGATACCACTTACATCTCAACAGGTTTTAGTCTTTGTTCGAATGCATGCCTCCTAAGTGTCTCTGCATGTGTGTCAGAGGTTGAATCTGTATCAAACCAGTCATCATTACGAGCTCATTCCACAGCCCCATGAGGGATTACACAACAGTCAGTACATGGTGGGTGTGACACACGCTTCTCCGTCAACCCAGGACTCACGGTGAGTAATGAGTCCACCCAGAGCAACCTCAGTACACGCCCAGGGCCCAAGGAAATGTGTGTGTTCACCGTGTCTGGTATGAGAACCCTTCTCCTTGACTAGCCAGGAACAAAAACTCATATCTGCTGCTCTGACTTTGATCCCCCAGCAATCCCTCCCCCCCAAAAAACATATAAAATGGGTTTGCTATGGTCAGCTATGTTAGATTCATTGGACGTATTTCCAGTATTTTTTCAGAGATGAGCAGCGGACGCACAAATGCGCCAACAGACACACACATCACTTGTCTGTCTGGCTATACGTCTCTATTTTTCTTCACACACACTCACACATTCAGCTCCAGATGTAAATCACTGATTCACAATGCAAACAAAACATAACCCCCAAACATACAGGGGTGATAAAGGCATGTATTTGCTTAGCGGTTTCTGCGATGATATATGAATGGACCGTTTTGTTTGCTTAGAAAATGAAGTTGAAGTAATTAATGTGTAGGCAGCGTGATTTGTTATCCAGAGACCTGTTGAGCCCATTATATCTTAACTGGGTCTCCTGGTGAAGCTTCTGGAGGAGCAGCTGAGCAAGAGGAAAGTGCTGCAAGAGTCGGGAGTTCCACCATTGGAGTCAAAGATTTGTGCAATGAAATATTTCTTGTTGGAACTCTCTTGTAGTTCTGGTTTCCCCCCTTGTTTCCTCATCATCCTTGGAAGGATCTGGTATTATTGATCAGTTCCAAGTGTGACTATTCCCATGCCCCCACTTCCCAACTCTGTCCTTCTTAACACCCTTCCCCTGCCACCCTGTCGCTCATCAACACGCGTTTGTTTTGGGCCTTGTCACCGCCTTGCACTCTGTGGTTCCAACCGCGATGGTGGCGAATCCTCTCCTGCTAATTGCTGCACTCCAGATGAGTCACAGAGGGAGCGCGACCAAGAGGGAGGCGTTCCTCTGCTATTTTTGGCCCTTGACTCTGTCCCCATAAGAGACTCTCCCTTCTGTGCCAACCCGTCTCTGTCCTTCTGATCTCTGGACCTCCTCAACAGATGAAACAAGCGCTTTGAAGAAGGCCTCACTTTTCTGGACCCGCTCTTCTCTTCGCTGGCTTGGTGTGAACGGTTGCTTGTGTCGGTTTGTGTCATACGCACAAACATTCGTACATTTGGTGTTTGGGTTTGAGAGCTTCGCTCAGCAACTCCTTCATGTCCTTTGAGTTATGACAAACTTTATTATGCTCTCTTTCACATTACTTTAGCACATGAGGAAATGACTGTGTTTTCCTATAGAGCATGGGTCATGTGGCCACCATCCAGTGTTTGAACAGCTGTAATGAGCGCTCAGCATTAATAACTTCACTATGCAGGGAAAGCGATTGGCTTCAGATGAAGCCCTTTTTTTAATGGAAAAACAGATAGAAAAATACATTTGAATTTTCCATCCACGAATTTTTCCATTTTGAATTTTATGATGGACATTCAGCTGATGTTCGCAGAGTTAATTCACAAAAACATCAATGCCAATCAGGAGTCTGTTTATCTATTTGTCACAGATGGAAACGCAAGTTATTTTTCACAAACACATAAAATAAATCTACTGCGTGAAGCTACCCTAACAGCGTGACCCAGATTAGACTATGTGCCGTTTTATAATGACTAATTACAGCCCCCGTTTTGCCCTTGACTACGCTTAAATAATTACTCGTTTGCTCAGGCATCACCGTAGGAAGCAAAGCAGCGGGCTGGTCATGTGCTCCCAGCCAGAGCAATCTATCATTATCAGAGAACTGAGGGAACCTGATTTCTTTCTGCCCTGCAGTTGAGAGAAAAATAAATGCTTCCACACAAAGTGATAATCTCGCGCAGAGGAAAAGCTGCCAGGAATCCACCTCTGCTTTCCTCTGCTGCTGCGATCGTAGTTGTTAGGAGGCTTATTGCTCTCGTATTTAGTGCTAACCTCGACAACTGCTGAGTTTTCCGAGGTCAGATACCTGCTGCTACATTTTTAGCTTTTAATGAGCATGTCAGGATGTGGTGTGCTTGTTTTGGTGCCTAAAATAATGATGCTAAGACGTGAAAACCATGTAAGATTTAGCTCTGCTTTTAGTGTGGCCCCTGGGACTATCATGTCATCTTTCTTTCTATCTATCTATCTATCTATCTGTCTGTCTGTCTGTCTGTCTGTCTGTCTGTCTGTCTGTCTGTCTGTCTGTCTGTCTGTCTGTCTGTCTGTCTGTCTGTCTGTCTGTCTGTCTGTCTGTCTGTCTGTCTGTCTGTCTGTCTGTCTGTCTGTCTGTCTATCTATCTATCTATCTGTATATCATCCATCCATCCATCTATCCATCCATCCATCCATCCATCCATCCATCCATCCATCAATCCATCCATCCATGTTTTTATTTTTAGGTTAGCTGCTGTGTTGGAAATCACTCATTGTTGTGTGGTCTCTCTCTTTTATTTTCCATTGTGTGGTCAGGAGAATTGAGAACGCCTCATGCAGCGCTCCATCCTACCCAGTCAACAGAGGAGGGGGGCCTCTCACAGCATCCAACAGTCGTTTGAAGATGAGGTTTGTGGCTAGTTTCCACCCACAAGGCCAAGCTGTCTCTGATTAGACCTCGGATCTAATTTGAGAAGGGGGCTAGGAGTGGGTTGGGCATGCGGGTCTGCATGGCGCAGCCATCCTGTCCCAGAGGGCCTTTAGCTCAGGGGCTCATGGGCTTGACTTTCTCTCAGGAAATACATCCTGATGGTGGAAATAAAAGCAGAAGAAAAAGAAGAACAAGCAGACGAATGAGGGAAATCCGTCATCCTCTCTGCTTTCTATACGGCAGTCAGTTTTCAACCACCAGCTATGATGAAGACTGTACCGCTCCACTTACATCGACAATCACACACACACACACATACACACACACACATGTGCAGGCACTCTCAGTAATCATGACTCCGGTCGACCCTCTGACCCAAGTGATGTATTTCTGTGCAGTGTGTCAGCTCCCTAAATGTGTGTTCTGGCTCCAGTCTGGGTCATACATTGTCAGGAATGTTGATGAAAAATGACAGGCCATTATTACACGCTACGGCCGTCCGCTCCTCTACCCTCCCCTCATCGACGATAATGGGGATACGTTTTTAAAATGCTCAGACCCACATCAAAAACCACGGTAGCGACATAAAAAATGACTCCACGCAACGTCCAACTGAGAATCACTGAGAACCATTTTTCAAAAATTTTACAGAATATAAACCTGGCACATTTTACATCCTTTTTGGCTCGGCTACCGTTCCTCACAGCCTGTCTCCTTCATCCTACTCCATTAGCTTTTTATGGACTCGAGTTTCTCTGTGGAGGTCATTGTAGTGCTAATGTTCTGCAGGGTGGGGCACAAAGCGGAGGGCATGTCAGAGAAGTCCCGGTTCCTGAGGGAGGAGATCAGGCGGTTCCAGGCAGGGGGTGTAAAGGTTTAGGTTACCTGAACACAACAGCTCGTCTCCTCGTGGCTCCGGACCACCGGGGTAGCCGGCGTGCCTCCTCGAGCAATCAGATAGTGTGGATACAAGCAGAGAGACACACAAATATTAAATAGCGATCGCGCACACACACACAAACACACACACACAGACACACACACACACACACACACACAAAGGTGATGAACTGATACATCTCCAGCCTCCACTGACCCCTCCACTGAGCACACCTCCCTGGGGCCTCGGATGGATGTCGAGAGGTGTGGTAGCTGTCAGTGACAGTTGACCCCGCAACAGTTCTCTGATATCTTCTGTCACACATCACTACCCAAGAAGCACTCTCTTTTCTCCTCCAGTCTCTATACACTTCATCATGCTATCTCACCATACGACAGGGCTCAAACCACACACACACACACACACACACACACACACCGCTGACCCATGTGGGCACGTCTTCATATGTGTGTACGGTGAGCAGTTACGGGCCGTGGATGATTAGTGGAGTAGTAGTAGTACCTATTTAGATTCGAAGATTGAGAGATATCCCAGAAATGGACTGGTGTGTGAGCACTGAGGTGAAAGATTTAGCAACACGGACTCCGTCTGGCGATCTGGATCACATCCAGCTCCAGTTACAAAGTGAACTTTGAGATTTGCCGCAGTGTTCAGTTCGATCCTGTTTGGACTTCTTGTGCTCCTTCGTACATCTTGGGGGATACATTAACTGCTGTTGTGCATTTTAATTGTTCATATTTCATATATGTTCCTCTGTTTTTGTCACAATAATGAACTTTACATTGTTTTACATCTGTGAAATTCTTTTTCAATGCCGTGATGAGGTGAAATGGTTTTGTTGAATGTCATATGTAAAGTTAACATTTAAAATTATCCCATCCCAAGTCCATGACCACTGGGAATATCTAACCGTAGGCTGAGGAAGCAGCAGCCAAAGACCAAGAAGTTGACCAATGAGCTTTACTATCAAATTATTTGATGTAGAATAAAAAATCAGGTACAACCATAATTGGTTGTAATTACTGTACAGGAAATTCACAGGAATGCTATCTGTCCATATTTTCGTCCATATTTAGCACTCTTGCACTGCATATAAATATACTTAAATTATTTTTGCAAGCCATAATTTCCAGATGAGAATAGTAGCTGAGCTGAGAATAGTTCTCATCTTATTTTCTGGAAGCGTTTAGATGTTGTTGTTTTTCTCTCATGAAAAGCCTTTAAAGTGGGAAGCGAGCTGCAGCTGACCGCAGAAGAGTATATATGGTTTCTGATCAGCGCCGCTAATTCCCTTCCACTGAGTAAATACGGGTAAAGAAGTAAAGAAAAATAAAATAAAAAATATATCATGAGCCACCCTGGTTTAAATGCTAGCTGCTCCACACAAATGTGGTCTTCAGATGTTTTACAACCTAAAGTGGTGTGTTGGAGCACTTTTTGTGGGTTACTACACCCTCGTGTTCCTCGTGCTGTTGCAACTACATAATCCAACATCATCACCATTTAGTCCTCCCCTCCTTGTTGACAAATGCCTTGTTTAACTCACTGAAGTTGATGCAGCCTTTTTTGGTGCTCTACGCTGTATCTACACTGAGGATCATGACAGCTTCTGTATATGTGGAGAGCTGGAAACATTTGTCCTCCCCACACAGTTCTCTTCAGTCTTGCGTTCCTGATGATTTCTACATCTTGTTCGCCGACACAGAGGTTAACGTTATGCTTCATAATAGGCAAATGCGGCTTTAATACAAAAGAGATGGTGATTGTGTGGCGCGCACACACGCATGCACACACACACACACACACACACATACACACACACACACACACACTTTGTTCTTGTGTGTGCGTCCGCCCACAATCTTAAAGTTTCCTGCCAAACCCCTTGCTAATGTTGCTCTTGACCGCAGTCTAGTTTGGAACATGTGGACTGTGGCTTGACATCCACTTGTGCACAGGTCAGGATGATGATGTGCCTCTCGAGCACCTTCCTCTCTCAGTCATGTTATGTAAACAGCTTCAAGTGTATTACACTGGGATGCTTCCTGCTGCTATGTGTGTGGTATGCTGTGTACGTCAGCTGACGAGACATAAAGCCAGGCTGTTTTTTTGGGTTTTTTTCACTCTTATAAATACATGGACTGTGAATGGAAATAGCCAAATAACCAAGGACTGTTTTGATTAAACTCTTGGAGTGTGATGTGGAAAATCTTGCAGAAATTATGACATTGAACCTGACAATGACAAGAAAATCATTTTTGCATAAGCGTTGTTTTTTTCCTTTGAACACAAATGCCAAGATTGAATATGTATATTGCAACATATTTTTTCCTGCACACTGATTAAATCAACAAACCGCGAGTTATGACAGGGGAAAGATACAGATGGACATTGGGCTCCAACGGATTTCATTCTTGCGTGTTGTGTTGTTCAATCTAAAGACTGTGAGGGCAAAGCAACTGAAAATACCAGTGTTTGGCAAACATCTTTTATTTCTTGTTTTATTTCATTTGACGCTGCCTTTTAGAGACTATGCTGGGAAAAAAGCAAGTCATTACCAGAACCATAAGAGCAGTATGAAGGTCATTGCTTCTATTATAATGTCCTTAAACTGTATTTAAAACCTCTCACCAACTTGTGAGTACTTTACACACTGCTTACCCTCATGTTCAGTCACATGCTCCCACTTTGTCCGACTAATCCTAGTCTCCTTTCACTCAAAGCAAAGGTGCACTCAACACGACACAGATGCCACAAGCACAAGCAAATGGGTTTCAGCCACAGGAGTGTAAACACAAAAAAGTTTTTGGCTTAAAAAAATAGCCCAGCATCTCTTTGGTAGAGTAAAAACAGCATATAGAATAAATAACTGCTCATTAATCATAATAGAAAAATTTGAAAAGTTATTGTTATTGATTACACGTCATGTCGGCCAAACCTACGAGAAAAAGCAGAAACAGACTTGGAAAAAAAAGTGATTTTTAAATGCTAAATGCAAAACTACTGAAACTCAAATTGGTGCAACCATCAACAGTATCTTTGATTTGGAGTCAGCAAAGCCTAAGAACTCATTGAAGTCTATCCCTAACGATACAAAGGCAAAGCAAAGAGAGAAAGTGGCAGAGAGCACGGCGCCGTGACCCGAAGGTCATTGGCAGTAGATAATCTGGTACGAGAACAACTGATAGCCTGTCAGTAATGATGGGGCCTAATGCCGAAGAAGAAAGAGGAGGGGAGCCACAGAAGAAAGAAAGAAACCTACTGAGAACTCCCTTATGTTTTTTGTCATCTGTGAGCCAAATTAGAGTGAGAGGGGAGAGGAAAAGAGGAGGGGGGGGAGCGAAAAAGAGAGAGTGCAGATGGACCACACCGACTGACTGGTTGGACTAATGTGGACATTTTCTCTCCGGGGTCAGATATTTACTCCTAATTAGCCGGAGGAATGCAACGCATGAGAGCGTAACAGATACGTTACCATTTTGGCCGGAATTTCCTCTCCTTCCGTGGCATGCGCTGCTTTAACCTGATTAGGTATGGCACTTATCAGAGGAGATGAA
This sequence comes from Antennarius striatus, assembly GCF_040054535.1. Taxonomy (NCBI): domain Eukaryota; kingdom Metazoa; phylum Chordata; class Actinopteri; order Lophiiformes; family Antennariidae; genus Antennarius; species Antennarius striatus. The sequence goes on from NC_090783.1 coordinate 5,186,551, forward strand.
AGCACTCGGTGACGTATTGCTGGACACCCCTGCCCCCGCTTTTCCACCACGACCCTCCGATGTGGTCATTACTGGTTGTGCCGTGTGTAATGGTACTAGGAAACCTGGGTTGATGATTTACAGTAAGGACGACACCGTGCTTGGAGCACGGCACTTGTTACGGGATAGGATCAAAAGGATGTTGTTGGGAATAAACAAGCGGGGAGACTTTCTATAAAAAATATTTTTATTGAAGGAAAATGAGATAAACAAGTTTTACAAGGTGGAAAGAGCGGGCATGTTGTTGTCAGGAGGCGAGAGCGTTTCCAGTCGATGCATACGCATGTGTTTTAGGGCAAATATCAAACCGGGTGGAGGCAAGTCAAAAGTGTATTTCATCGTTGCTTCCCAGTACCGGGAAAAGGCTAATATCCTGTTAATGATGGATGAGAAGGTTTAAAATGGCAGATAAAGCTTGGTGGTATTGGCAGGCGTGTTGTAGAGTAGCTTTTATCTAAAGCATTTGTGGTTGAGACAAGAAGAGACAGAATCCCAACTTGGATATGCGGTATAATATTTTCCGAATCATCATTTTTGAGAGCAGTTTGATTTGAATTCACTTGTGTTTGCCGCTGGAAAACACGTTCGCTTAGTTCTCAAGAAATATTCTCATGAAGCTTTATTTTGACAGGTTTGCAGATCTTGGACATTAAGATTCATACCACCATGAAACAGTTGTTTCTAAAACAACAGTCTTTGTTTTTGATCACTGTTCACAAAGAAAATGTCTAAAAAAAAAAAGGCTGGTGGTTCCAAAAAAAACTGTAAGCAATGCACCAGATATTTGTTGTCCCATATGGTGCAGTTTGGTTAGGTTTAGATAACAAAACCACGTGGTCAGGTTCGGGAAGTATCACGGTTTGAGTTATAATCAGTAAATAAGTGCAAGAACTTGGTCTCACATGAGATATGAGGACATGTGACGGCCCTGTGTTAGTTTGAGCAACCCCACTACAGTGAAATTCATGTGGTTTGAGCAATCCATCCACCCTGCTACAGTGAAATTCATCGGTTCCGTTTTGTGTGAGCCCAGCGTCACATAGTCATAGCTTTTATTGTATTTACTTAATTTTGTTCAGTTTAAGTCAGTGTGGCCAACTTATTCTTTAGTCGAAGATTATTTTAATCCCCTTTTAGTCATTGAAAAATGTTGACATTTATTAAGGTCATTAAAAACATTTCAGTCGAAAACTAAAATCGCCATCATTCAACTCCATCCCTCGGAAGATTTACCTGGCAGTTTGATGAAAAGCAAGTTGAGCGATTGAGATCGCAGATTTTCTGGTCAGATGATGAACAAAGAACATGCTCAGATTCATTTGTTACTTTCATTACTGATTTTTTTTTTTTTTTGAACCACCGCTGGTTTTGTTATTCAAAGTTTGAGATCTGTCCGCTCCCTTACTTGTCCTGTGAAATGATGAAGCCACACTCGTCAGTACAAAGTTTAGCATATGCTTTGTATAAATATTCATGATTCCCAGAGGATAAATCATCCGATGTTTGTCTGATTGTTCTTTTTGCATCACTGTGAAGTTGACAGTTGTTGTTTCAGGTGAAACAACTCAACTGTTATCTGAACTGCCGTGAAAACCGGTCCGGATACTGTCGACCCTCTCAGCAAGAATTGTCTTTTCATTTAGCTCCACCATCAGGTCAAATTATGGAAGTGTCAAACAATAACTTATTTTAGCATGCTAGTCCACTCAAACAGTTTGCCCGGACACATGATACCCACCGCCAACTTGTTTGCATGATATTAGCATTAAGCTAAAACCAACAGTCTACCTAAGCACGGCTTGACAGAGATGGTAGTTTAGATTAAACCCAGACTAGACTTAGTCCAATTTAACTGGTAAATAAAATAAAACAGCTTTTATCAGTTGTGTGATCAGCAGAGGCGCACTTCCAATAAGTTCCATTGTACTCAGTTAGCAGTAGAGGGTTCACACACAGATTCCTCTACACATGGACGCATCTTTTAAAAGTTATCTAAATGGAAAGCACTATTATTAATGAGTTGTATTTTGGTTTTGTCGTTTGTTATTTGGTGATAGTCATTAAAACAATCATTTGCATTGATGCAGACAGACTCTGAATGCCACACAGACACAAATCTCTTGATATGTGCGTGCGGACCAGAAATGTGTCAACTTTTGTGAGGAAGGAGCTGGTGGTCTCTCTATTCATGTGGTTCTGAATTCAGTTTAAACGTATATTTTTTAGAAAACCCCAACACAAACAGAATCAATCATCGGCTGTCACACAAACCACCAGTTATGTGGAACTCCGTGACTACACACTTTACTTATCAGTGTCTGGGTGTAAAAAAAAAAAAAAAAAAAGAACAATCATGAATATTCCTTCAACACAAAATGACTTTAGAATCCATCTTTCTTCTCTGCTCGTATGTTTCAAAATGGAAATGATGTCAGATTTCACTATTACACCATATGAGAATTATCGCTTTTGAATGCAAGACCTACCCCTGCTCATAGCCAGAGGCACATCTGTGCACCTTCTGTGGTGGGCTTTGCTTTGTGCAGATGGGACAAGCAGATGATGCACACACACACACACGCGCACACACACACACACACACACACACACACACACACACACACACACACACACACACACACACACACACACACACACACACACACACACACACACACATGCTAACAGACAGCCACAGGTGGACCCCCAATGTGATAGCAACAACAAATGTCTTTTACTCTTTAATGAACTCCATCCAGACAATGTTCCCCACCACTCATCTATGCCTTCCATCGGTCTGAGCAGCCCTTGTGCATTATTGGTGCCTCAGAGCTGATTGTGCACTAATGGCCTGGGTGAATAATGTGTAATGTGTGTTACAGTCATTGACAATGAGGTCATACCTTCTAATTTTCATTTTGTACCTCACACAGAGCTGCTTGCCAACTCCTACTACTGATACTCACACACAAATTCATGCACAGACACACACACACACACACACACACACACACACACACACACACACACACACACACACACACACACACACACACACACACACACACACACACACACACACACACACACACACACACACACACACAAGACACTTGCTCATCGACGGTCTGTGTTTGCTCAAGAGTTACGGGAACAGGCCACATTGAAGTCTGGAAGCAGGAGAACCTCCGGCCTCCAGATCTCACGGTTCGACTGATTGACCTAATGAAGACCAAAAGCTCCAATCATTGTGTGTGTGTGTGTGTGTGTGTGTGTATGTGCGTGTGCGCGCATGCATGTAGCATGTGTGTGGGCATGGCTTTGCGTGTGAATGGGTATCAATACCTGACCACACACACAGTGTGGATGAACTGTTATCATTTGCACATTAGACTTTCCAGAAGTTCTGTGGCCAGAAGCCGTATTATCCTTCCCTTCCCCTGCTGTCTTTAATCCCACACAAGAAGACCCACATCACTGGTCTTTCAGGTGTGTGTGTTTGTGATTGTGTGTGTGTGTGTGTGTGTGTGTGTGTGTGTACGTGCATGTGTGTGTGTGTGTGGAGATTGTTGGTTTTATCTGCTTCCTAGGTGGCATGGTAGCAGTGATGGGATCTTGAAAGCTCGGTCAGTGCGTCTGAATTTAAATACAGCTGGTTGAAAAATGTACACTGAGGGAAGGAGGGTGGGAGGCTGGGGGGCTAGGGGGCCAGAGGGCTGGGGGGTGGGGGTACAAGCCAGCGTGCCGGTCACAAGCCCGGATAAATGGAGCAGCGACAGGGAGGGCATCCGGCATAAACCCTGTGCCAGTTGAGCGATGCAGATGGTGCCCTCTGATCAAGAGGAGCCAAAAGAAGAAGATGAAGATAAATGTGTGTCACTAGACATCCAGAGGTCGTTCTCAATGTCATTGAAAGACCCACCAAAGACATGAAGAACAAAGTGGAAGATTCTCTTCTCTGTGAGGCTGGAACCAGACTCCGTCCCTCGATAGACCTTCCTGGGACACAATGGCCGTCTGTTCGACCGTCAGCCGACCGGTTCCAGCTCCCGGTTTGTGCAGGATTCTCAAGACGACAGGCTGGGACAAGAGTTTGTCGGTATTTTTGCTGGAGACATGTTTCAAAATGAATAATCTCTTCTCAGAACAGCGTTTTATTTCTCTATAGATCAACCCAAAAAGGTCAATCCTGCAAACTGTTCATTAAACACAATTTTTATCCAACATTGACATGTTTTGCTCATTAAAACGAGAGTTATTATGCAAGAAATAAGTCGGTTTTACACTGAGCTGGTTTATGGTGTGTTGATTTCTTTTTTTAGGGTTGAATAATTATGAGATTAAGCAAAGAAATAATCAAAAGAGTAGGTGGTAGTGAATATAATCAATCTGTGTGTCCTCTGGCTGACACCACTGTTTACCTCCTATCTGTGTCTCATTGCGCTGTGAATAACTGGAAGCCTTGATCCGCTTTTACCACATAAACATTTTCTCCTCCAAGCTTTAGTGTTATTATAATTATTATTATTTTTACAATATTGCACAAACGCCTTCATTAGCATTTTTTGCTCTCCTTTTCCCGTGGTTAATACCTGTTAATATAAGAGTTTCTAACATTTCTCTACCCCATCAAACAAGGTAATGGTGCCAATACTGTAAGCCTCTTTTATTTATCCACCAAAATTGGCATGGGGTGAGTGATAAATTGGCTCAATGGTGCGTGGGTGGTATGGGCCGCGTTCTCTGGGTGGTCATATTTGGAAAATGGGAAGTCTAATAAATGTGTATAATTTGGAGGGCATTTTCATCCAGATGTACACAAAATGTCCCAGTAGAATCAACACTGGACGTCTTTACAGGCCTCGTCTTTCTATTCTCTTCATCAGAAAAGGTGAAATTTGATGAATTTCCTTGGAAACATTCGCAAAAACAAGCTCCGTTCTTTGAGGAAAAATCACCATTTGTTCTCTTGAGGATGTGGAGCATGCGCCAGGATGAATTTGTCTTATGTTCAAAATGCTGTGCACACAATGTACTCAGTGTTTTGCCTGGAAGATTTCCTGAGGATGTAAAAGCGTTGGTTTCACTGTATGCGGCCGGCTTATGGATCAGACGACCCGCTGAGAGGAGTGACTGACAGAGGGCAGTGGGGAAGAAAGAAAGCAGCGAATAAGTGTTCTGGCTTCTTGACCCCTTAGCATGAGAAGTCTTCTGAGTTCAAACTCCAGTGATTACAAGCTGAGCTGGTATTTAAAGTGCCCCCCACCCCCCCGCCTCCCCTCCACCACCACCCCCACCCCCATTCACTACAGACTCGTGTGAGCTGTGTGTGCATGTGTGACAATCTATATGACTTGGATATAAGAGAGTCCGTGTGTGTGTGTGTGTGTGTGTGTGTGTGTGTGTGTGTGTGTGTGTGTGTGTGTTTAGTAAGGTTTTAGTAGAGTAGGTGGGCAGGGTCAGGGGTTTCTTAGTGGGGTTCTGGGGCCAGTAGGCCTTCTCCATTGTTCAAACCGGAGGGGGCATGGAGTATTGATGCCGAAGGTATTGCCTGCTTACGGTAGGGGGGTAGCAATAAGTGTGTTGGTGTCCTCATATGTTATGTGGATCTTTTGCTCCAGGAGGAACCCACAATGGGCGGGAAAGGGGAAGTAATTAGAGATGATATAGAACCAAAGGGAGGAAATTGATTCAAGAAAATGGGTGACCAGGAAGTGAGCAGGAATCTTTGTTTCCCCTTCAATTAAACTAAAATGTCTCAGTGGTCCCCCTCCTTAAGCTGCATGTGGTGGAACATATGGGGGGTGGGGGGTTCTTACTGGAAAGGGAGTTGGGGGTCTATAGGGGTGATATGGACAGATCGGTGGAGTCTGTGTGGAGGTTAATGCCGCTGTCCTCATTGAATTCTGGAATATAAAAGTGGAATTAAATGGGAATAATAATGGGATGAGACATCAGTTTTTAAACTAAAGCAAATAAATGGAATTAGTCAAATCTGACCCATACAAGCTATTGTTTTCTTTGTCTGTGCTAATAAGATCTTGACAGTCATCTAGTTTAGATAATTTGGTCTTAATTATTATCAGACCAATATTTTCCCACCCTGTGTTGTATTATTGTCATGTTTTTTGGGGGGATTTCAGACAATACTTTTAATAATTGACAAAATAAAACTTTAAAAAGCACCTTCCTGGTCAGAGGTTACAAATAAACACCAAAACACCATCAAAATACAAAAGGCATCACGGATCATGAACACAGATTTAATAAACTTATTCCTGGAGCTAGATTGCATTATGTTGTGTCACATTTCTTTAATGCCGTAAAACTATCCCCGAAATTTTATTATAGGCTTTATAATAGAACACATGATGTTGATCAGTTTAATGAGTCATCTGCAGACTTTTAAATTGTAGCTGAGAGCTGAGCTCCAATCCTTTGCTGCTACCTACATTTTAACTTTTGCGGTGTTTGTTTGGGGTAGCAGTGTTTATTCATAAGTGGAGTTAATTGAATTTAAATGAATTTGGGGAAAAAAAAAGTGCAGATTTGTGAGCATATGGAAAAATTATGTCAAATTCCAGTTCCTCTCCCTCCCTCTGTCTCATTTACTGTTGTTTCTCTGTTACTTGCTTGGCAAATGTAAGTATACAGTATGAATAGTTTTACAAGGCCGAGGGAGAAATAACAGTGAGGGGTGGTGGTGTGTGTGTGTGTGTGTGTGTGTGTGTGTGTGTGTGTGTGTGTGTGTGTGTGTGTGTGTGTGTGTGTGTGTGTGTGTGTGTGTGTGTGTGTGTGTGTGTGTCGTGGGGGTGGGATAAAGAAAGAGAAAACAGGTTGTCAGTGTGGTTGAACAGCAAAATAGCATTTTCTCCCTCGGGCTCAGCCTCCACAGATGTTTCATTCAGGCCCCATGGCAGGGCCACTCTAAAAGTGCTCCAGTCCCGACACAATTCAGCCCCTTTGTGCACTGAAGGAGAGAAGCTCAGCCCACTGTTTACTGCTCATCCACCCCCCATCCCTCCTTGTCTAACCCCCCTCCTCAAGTTAGCAGGCGGAACAATTGGGGAGGGCCTTGCCCAGAGCTGGGGCGGTGTGGCAGGTCAACAGAATGGGCTGTGAATCCTGTGCCTCTGAATCCTCCAGGTGGGTGGTCCAGCTCTCCTCTCCTCTCCTCTCCTCTCCTCTCCTCTCCTCTCCTCTCCTCTCCTCTCCTCTCCTCTCCTCTCCTCTCCTCTCCTCTCCTCTCCTCTCCTCTCCTCTCCTCTCCTCTCCTCTCCTCTCCTCTCCTCTCCTCTCCTCTCCTCTCCTCTCCTCTCCTCTCCTCTCCTCTCCTCTCATCTCCTCTCCTCTCCTCTCCTCATCTCTCCTCTCCTCTCCTCCTCCATCCTTGTGATTAGCTCATCCACCAGGCCAGGCCTGCTGGTGCCTGGGCCCTGTAATGTGGTGATAGGTGGCCCAGAAAGGAAGCCAGGCAGGGTTCTTTTTTTAATTTTATTTTTTAGGATTAGTGGACTCCCAGTTCCTCATCACTGCGACAGACCCAGTCGGGCCAAATGGCATGAGGGGCCTGCGGTGGCCACGTGGAGCTAGTGACTGGGTGGCAGTTAACACTAATCCTCCTGCTGATTACCACTGGCATGGGGAAATAAACAGTCATAAATGAACCTACAAGGCTGAGCACACATATTCCACCTACATAAGACAAGTACGTAGTAACACTGGCTCCCATTTATCTACCTTCAAAAGTGCAGAACTTTAACAAATGAGGCTGATTGATCTGACAATGACATTGAGGGCTGTAACAATAGTGAGAAATACAATTCCAAGTTGCAGGAGATGTATGCAAATGTCTTCTTTCATTCAGCTAACAGATCAAAACCATCAGTCGCACATTAAAGGTATCAAATTTCAAATTCAAGAACCTGGAGCCAGAGACAGTTGTATATTATTACCTTTAAAATGACCATGTGTGTTGATTGCTCTCCAGAAATTTGCTGCCTGATTCTCCTGATCTGTGAATTCTTTATTCTTACAGGGTAATAGTAATGTTTTCTTCACCATACTATAAAATAGACTTCAGTTTCTCAGTTGCCACAGTATTAGTACTGATCTTTAAATGTTATGTCTATTTAAACACGGACCAAATGATTTAGTCTGATACCTTTACATCTAATTTCTCATATGACGGTATAATTAAAGTTCATTCCACACTCACTAGCTTGTCTGCATCTGGAATATTTCTCCTTAGTCACAGCGACATCTAGTGAGCAGTTAGTGATACTGTAGACAATGGAAAAACTTTTTTCTTTGTCATTATTTCTCAACAACACTTGTAACTGTTTGTAAGAACTTAAAAGCTTCTCACAGATATGAAAATATATTTGTCACAGGTTCACAGGAGGCACAAATAGGACATATTGTTCCTTAAATTAACAAAGTTTAACGTTAAAATGAGCCAAAATAAGAGTTAAAGACGTACCTCTTATTTTCAAGCAAGAGGTAATTCTGAAGCAACACACCAGCACAATGTTTCCTCTTTATTACACCGTTTGAGCAACACTGCTCTTTGATGCATCCTGCTGTGGTCGGAGACACTCATCCTCTTTTTTTGGGTTCCTATATATGCAGGCGTTAAGGAAGAAACGAACTGTATGAGAGCATCACCCCGAGGAGACAACTCTGATCAAATACTGAACATTTAATTCTCTCTCTCAACTGCTGCTGTCAATCAAACTCACAATGTCATCAATCGCTTGGTCCTTCTTGATCCTGGGTAAGACTTTATTATTCTTTATTATTTTTAATCTGTGTCATCATTGTTATTATGAGCTAAACAAGACGTAATCAGGACCACACCTTAACATGCGGTGTTTTAGGAGCAGATTCTCCTAAAAATTCATGCTTCTACAGGTTAAATAGGGCAGTTTGAGGATGGAGTGAACGTGTGGTTTACGGAATAAGCAAAGAAATTTCAGTGGAAATTGTTTTTTGGTGGTTAAGAGAAAAGAAGGCACTGGTGCCTGACAGAGAGAGAGGGGGTCTGGGGTTGAAAATCACCTGAAGGCTATAGTTTATTTCTCTCTGTGGAGAGTTTCCATGTTCTCCCTGTGTCTGCGTGGGTTTCCTTTGGGGTTATCCGGCATCCTCCCACACATTGACTGTATGCATCCTATGATGACCTGGTGACTTGGGTCATTTTCCTGTTTGTCCACTTCAGTAATTTTTCTTTTCTTGCAGGTTTGGTTGTGGCTTTTGTTGCAGCACAAGAGACATCAACAGTCATGGACAGTAATGCTACTCTCAGTACTCTGGATTTCTCCAGTACCACCAACATGTCCATCACCAGCAGTGCCATGAACATCACCAACATCAGCACCACACCCTCACTAACAACGAAGGAAGGTGAGGCCGGTTGTATGCATCATGTAAAGCTTTACAGGTGTCCTTATAAGATTCCATTCATCTTGTCTTCATTTTACTGTTCCTGCCATTATCACCGTCTGCATGTGGAATAACACGATTCTCTGGTTCAGGTAATGAAAGTCTGACGTCCGCAACACCTTCAACTACTACACACAGCAAAACAACAACATCCAAACCAAGAATGAAAACGACAAGTAAGTAGAAACTGCTGATCGATATTCACACGAGCGATAGAACAAAGCTCGAATGTCTGAATAGTCCGATAAAGATCAAAAGCTGTATTAATTTTAATTATTGAAAGTAAAACAAACAACGAACAAATCGTGGATCCAGCCCTTCGTCTTGATCCACTTCACTCCTGTCTCACCCTACATTTTCTTTGACATAGATAATCCTAGTGAGATCTGGATTACATACAGATTAAACATAGACAGACACACAGATGAAGAAATGAAAACTAACTGCATTAGAAATAAAACTAACACAACCCTTTAGAGCTATCTAATGAACTAAAAGCCCATTCCAGCTCATTGCAATTTAAACTTTTAATACTTCTCTCAGCGACCACTGCTGAGCCGCTACTGGAAGCAAACGAGAGCACCGGTGAGTTAAAATTTGAACGTGATTATGCACAATGGTTAAAAACTATAGTTACTATGCTAACGCTACGTATAAACACAAACTGCCTTTCCTCATCCAGGTATCATCATCTTGGTTGTGATCATCCTGGTTGCTCTTATGTTTGGTGTCGTCTGCTATGTCGTACGGAAGAGAGGAAGGGTATGAATTTGAATGAATGAGATGAGACTAAAAAAAAGCTTTAGTCTTTAGCTGTAAATGAACACATGACAGAAACAGTCTATACCAGAAACACGAGGGCAGTATTGGTTTGACCCTTTATTCAAATAAAGGTGACCTAAAGTGAGATTAGTGAGTTTTATTCTTGTTTTCTATCATGTTAGTAGTTTCCTGTCATGCTAAGCAAAAACAGAAGCTTCACGTTTAGGCTACAGGCATTAAAGTGCCCTCATTTAAAAAAAAATATATATATATAATTCCACCCCTCTGCTGATTATTGTGATATTAACATGTGTTGTGTGTGTGTGTGTGTGTGTGTGTGTGTGTGTGTGTGTGTGTGTGTGTGTGTGTGTGTGTGTGTGTGTGTGTGTGTGTGTGTGTTTTCCTACAGCGCTACTCGGTTGACTTTTCCTCCAGACCAGACGAGGCTAACATCCCTCTCAGTGTGATGGACCCTGAGCTGCCTCGTGAGGCCATGCCCCAGAACGGTCAGTGCACTGTACCAACAAAGGCAATGGTGTCATGTAAAACATGTGGCAGTGCTCAAATAATTCTGAACAGATTGTGTTATTTTGAGATGGCCGCAGAAACGTTATTAAACCTGAGCCGTGAACACCTTTCAGGTCTGAAAACCTTTGAAAACCCAGACCCTGCTGCAGGTACGTCGAAAGAACCAGAGGTAAACGTTGAAGTCCAAGACGAGCAGAAAGGTCAGACCAAAACCTTTTTGTTGTTGTTGTTGTTGTTGTTGTTTTTTTGTTTTTGTTTTTACAGTTCCAACCTCAGAGAAACGTTGTGAATTTAAGGATATGTTAAGGGCTAATTTTGTAGGTTACATTTTCCTTCCTCTTTTCTAAGGTCAGAATAAAAGGAAGTACAGTTTGTTCCACCCCTCTGCTCTCAGTATTAACACAGACACCTTGACATAGATTCTTGCAGGCATGTTTAAACCAGACGGAGATGTGTTTTTTTCCCACAACAAGGCATTTTGAATGAAAACAAATATGTTTGAGTTTGGTTGTATTTGAAAAAATCTTATAGGAGGAAAATTCTGCATATCAGACTGACTCATACCTGCCTTGAAAAACAATTTTGAAATGTCTGTGGAAAGAGTATGCACAACTGACACAAGTGACTTCCTCACTTTGAGACAGGCTTGAAATGAGTCCTGCAGTACTCATGTTGGCCACCAGGTGGAAATGGAAGCCTAGTAAAGACGAGGTGACCCTTCAAATATCCCACTCTTGTTCTCGTTTCATGAGTGTATTGTTGGGAATAGTTCAAATCCTAATGAACAAAAAAGTTATTAAATAAGAAATTTTCAAAATCCATATATTAAAAGCCAAAAAGTCACCTCATTGGCAGAAAGAATCTGACTTGTCTCTTGCTGACTTGCTGACTGGTTTTGATCTCATGCGTTTTAATGATGGACCTCTGAAGAAAAGCAGATGCTTGCCAAATCATGATGCTAAATTACAACATCTTACGACATTGTCTGTGACAGGAATTCCCCCAGAGACAGTCATCTTTTGTGCCCAGTATGTTTATTACACCCAAAAACCTGACCCATTCCTCACCCATGACCTCAGTGAAAAAGTAACGTAGTCTCCCTTCATCATCACAAACCCACTGGTAAAAGATCTTTGGGTTTGGTTAGTAGATAATGTGATCATAGTGCAGTGAACTGAAACAAGAAGACATTGTTAGACTATAATCAGGTGTGCTCTCATGTATGTGAATTATTTTCTCAGGGAATGAGGTAAGCATGAAACGCAACACAATAATACTAAATGCTAATATGTTGCGACAATACAAAAATTCCAGGGTAATGTTTCCCGTGTGCATTAGCATGTTAACATGTCAGGAACATTGCATTCTAGCACACCGACTGCAATGTCATGACGTTTGTAGATATTCAGTTTTAAATGCAAGTATTGGACAAAACAAAGTTTTGATATTATGCTGGATCTGCAGACAGGTGTTCAACTCAAGGGGGGTTAGTGAGCAGATAGTGGTACAGTAAATAGTAATTGCTAAGTTAAGGTGACACTAAGTGACTTTATCTGTAAGTAACATGTAAGATATTTTCTTTGTTTGCTCAAAGGTCTAAAATGTTTATTTAAATACTAGAGTTTAACCGATAACAGTTTAAATTACAAGTCAGGTCAAGGGTCTACTTATAATAAATGGTCTGGTCATCTGCTATAAACCGAGCAGACGTGGTGATTCTCTGGAGGCCGGAAAGATGCCCGAGGAGATATTTTACTCATGGCAGAATTATGTGCAGAGTAACAGTCACCTTCTTCTCCCCTTCATCTCCGCTTTCCCTCCACCTAACCCCGGGTCAGATAATGATGGGGCCGCCCTACTTTCCCACAGCCTCCACCAGCTGTGTGGCTGTGGTTCATTAAGAAGTGGTCAGTAATCAGCTGCCTCATTACCGACATGGTGGCCTCATCATACGCATCTGACGGAGGGAAATCCCCCTGACAAAACCATCTCGGGCGGTACGAGAGGGAAAGCTGCGATTATGCAGGCGCTACGTACAGAATGCATCCGCCCACATATGAAGTCCTACATGACACAGATCGTGGAGCAATGTCCCAGCAACATGACACAATCAATTCATTACAACACTTCAAATTCCTGTTTAACCTACGTAACGGTTTGGCTTTACCAGCGTATCCAACTGACTCACACCAACGTGTTGTTTTCATTCAGCCACACCTTTGTTTAAGTTTATATACCCAATGACGAAACTGTTTTTAATATATTGATGTCACTGATAGCTGAAAAATCAGGATGTGGTTGCCGTTCACAGTTGAACCTGGTGACTCCAGCACAGAGGCGGCGGCGGCGCCTCCCCAGGACAGGGCCGAGAGCGAACTTGAAAACGGGGGCGACGCCCGGAGTCCTGCCTCACCTGTGGAGGAGAAAAACATGGAGGAGAAAACCGGTGACGGAGGAGCCGTCTCCGATAAAACGTCAGAGGAACCGATGAAGGAGACAAATGAGAGCAACAGCAACAACACTGACGTCACTCAGCAGACGGGTTGGAATTGAACGCTTTCATTGGCTGCTTTTCTTATTTTTAACCCGTAGTGAAACATTTGACCCACTTTAATGTGTTTTTTTTTTGTCTATATACAGTAAATGCAAAAGATTTCCCAATCAGGGAGTCCTACAGACTCACATAGCAAGATATTACATCTCTGAATTTTTCTTTCAAGTGATCAGTAGATTCTATAATATAAAACAGTCATCTGCCACCTCTTCTCCTTCTTCTTCTTCTCTTCCTCACCTTCTTCTTCTCTTTTGTTAATTTTTAGATCTGAGGTCAGGCAGCGGCTTCTCGGACGTCCCCCTTGATTGGCCGGTGTGAGGCGTTTCCTGTCTGCCCCCCCCCCCCCCCCCCGCCCCGGTGCTTCTCTCCAGGAACACGGTAAGACCTCAGGAGACGGACGTTTAGCTGCAGCTGCTGCTCTTCTCAGGTGCTGGTGGAGGGAAACCCCACCACCACCCTTCCTGAACGGTGCTTGGGAGTATTGTGTTACTTTCCATCTTGTTTTGAGCAATCGTAAATAGAGGAGTCGTAAACATGATATCTAAAAACATCTAAATCCCTTTTAGAAACACCATCATTCTCGACATACATCACATTACTTTCTTATCATCGTTTGTATTCATCCTCTCAGTTAGGTCCAATAGATTTCGAGCTTTAACAAAGTATAGCCCCAAAACCGCTCGTCTAATTTTCTGAATAATTGATTCTTGTTCCACGACTACCTTCGCTGGTCTGAGGACCACACCTGCACCTGCACTCCCTCCCACCTCTTAGCTGCAGCACCCGAGGCCGAAGCATGACGCCCAAAGGAATTCACGCCAGCCGTGCGAGCCGATGATAAGCTCACATCTGAGAGGCTAACTGCTCAGATTCTCAGTGTCAGCGGTCACGGATCATCTCTGTTCCCACAAAAACAACCAGCTCCAGAAATCTCAAGCATCTCCGCTTCAACACAGGCGCTCAGTTTGCAGTGTTTTATTTCTTCATACTTTTATACATAGAGTTAAAAAAAAAATAAAGCCATCATTCTAGAGTGAGACATACAATATGGCAGTAACAGCATTTATTTTATATTTACGTTTTAAAAATGAATCACACCATGTGAAAATGCTCAGTTAGCGCTACTTTTCACAGTTCTTTTGAAGCACTTGAAGGGGTTAAAGATTAATTTAACATCGCTATGTTATCTGTTTGTACACTGAGGAGATGAGTTCAAGTGGATCACGTCTCCCGTGAGATGTTTTTGAGATGCTGAAAAAAAAAAAAAAAGTATGGAAAAGGAAACGGTGAACTCTTCACTCATTACCACCTGGTCCGGGAAGCGATGAGCAAGCTGGAAACACAAGTTAAAAGGCTGCTCACCATTCTGCAGTCCTGGATAATGGATGTGAGCTGACAGGTCATAAACCAAACCAGCATAATTAGACCTGGGTCTTCACTGTGTTATTTTCCAGTCAGACCTCAGCTTTCATGTTTAATGGTTAATGATGGAGGAAACTGTCTGCGCCGCCTGGATGAATATCTCACATCGAGGACCAGGATGTGAAGAATAGAGCTACACGTGTCTGTTTCTTTTTGTGCCAAGAGCTTTTATCATGTCATTCAATTTAAAATATAATTCTGAGCAAACATCATGATTTCCCAGGGCAGTGTAAACACACATTTATTTTCGCCAGGATGACAATGTGCCATCTGTCGAACACAGGATACGTATCTCAGTAATGACAGTGAAGGCGAGCTTCCTGCTCCCGTGGTTTGATGTGGTTCAGATCAGCCGGTCGGCCGTTACACCTGGGCAGCTTTACAGGAGGGAGGGCCCGTCGGAAAACCGGAAAGATATTCCCTTCACCAGAAGAAAGCGTGTGGTTGGAGGCTGGGTCGGCCCCCTTTTCTCTCCTTACTTCCTCCCACAAGCCACAAAGCTATGATCAAAAAACTGTTAATTGCAAAGTGGTGACCGTAACTATGACACTGATGTGTCTGGAATAGATGCTGTGCAGGCTGTTTTGTGGTGGTTAACTGTTTGTCAGCACTCTTTTTTTTCCTGGAAGTTGTGGATGACTTTCACACTTTAACAGAAACATAATGATTTTAAAGTCCGTAGTTACTAAGGGAGGAAATGTTCAAAGTCAAAACGTCAAATGTGTCGCCGACGCCTCGACCGTAGCAGTCAGTAAACCATAATGGGTTCATGTGCCCTTTTGCTCGTCTTAGATCAAAATGGCTGATTACCGATTATTGGTGATTGAGCCGCCGGTGTTTACTTCATGCAGCGGAATCCCTGGAAGCAGTTCGTACATCCTCTGGCAAAGTTGAACAGGTCAGCTCCACTTGTTAAAGTGTTAGTAAAAAATGTTAACGTCATTCCAGGCATACAAGTTGACCGTTACAGGACAAGATAAATCTTCTTGTTGTGTTTTGATCTTTGACCTCCAAAGATGCCATTCTTGAACATCCTGTCAGCATATTTGAAACGATACACCCAATAAAATGGGAAGAGGAGGTGAGATAATTGTTTCCCATAGTTATTGACTTTCAGTTTCTTTGAGAACTTTTATGAGGTCATGGTTTGATGTAAATACGGTTTAGAATTTTTTTTACTGTGATGTCATCTCGTGTGTACACCAGGCTGATGCTTCCCTTTGTGTGTGCGTGCAAACAGTGTCCTGAATTATCTGTTTTCATGCTTCGGTTCCTTCCTAGATTTCTGGTTCGGAGGGCTTGTCAGAGTTCACAGGTCAGGTAATCGTAATTAAAGGGAACACAAGGACCGCAGAAGAATAATGTGGCCTCAATGTCAGAGTCAACAGCCTCAAATTCTTCACCCGTCATGGAGCAAGTCTCTACAAAATGTGATTTGCAGCAGCTGCTGTGATGCGAGGCTCAAAACATGATACGTGTTAAGAGAGACGGCTGCTCTTGACAGTTTTTATTCCACTAGTGACTCAGTTTTTCTGATGCTAAGTAACATACTTTTTTTTTTTTTTGCTGTAATCAAAGCCGTCTTCCTTTTTGCCTGATGCACCGACTTACTTTTTATTTTAAGAGATTTTGAGGTACGCCGGGCCTCGACCTTCACCCTCTGCAGCGTTGACATTTTACAGGAACAGTGTCACATTTTCTAGATTCTTCCTTTGTTCTTCAGTTCACGCTTTAGCCGGTGGCCCGCAAACATTTTCAAGACATAATTAGGTTGTGAGTTTCACTTCTTTACACCATACTACACTTGTTTCACTTTGAGAACACTAGAGGAAACACTCCACAGACAACACAGGAATAGACTCAGCAAGTCACTGACTCATGTGGGGGTCACAGTTGTGTTCATTAATGGCATTTTGTAATCCATCGTCTGAGCTGCCTCCACCCCATCCAGTTTGCAAAGCTTTGTGCAACTCACCAAAAGAGGAGACGGTGAAGTAAAGACAAATTACTGTAGTTTATAAATGTGTCATAATCACCAGTGTTCACAGCTTTGAAAACTGCTTTTACGTTACCAATTCTGGGAACCTCCTTAACCATTAACGTGATGCTGAAGAGAATGAATAACTAAACCAATAATAACCAACTTCGCTCAGAAATGTGTCTTCAGGTTGGGTGAACTGAAACAAGCGAGGTTGGATTAGTCATCGGTCACGAGTGAAATAGTACGAATGGAAAACTAAAGAAAAGATCGTAAAGTGAGTTAAAACAGCGGGGAGAGAGACATAAATGATAAATGTTAATATGGACACAGTGACATGCTGATATTTTGGGATAACATAAAAATTTTAAAGTCTGTAAAACGTAAAGCATGGGACTGTGAATTTACCCTCTAAATAAATCTGGGGTCTGGACTTTTAGGGACACTTTTCCCTCCTGCTGTCCTCTCCGGGTTGATTTAGACATTCCCGCCCCGGCTCTGTGCAGTTGGTAGAACCGCTATGATCAGAGGCCTGCTGACAGACGGATGTTCATTCACCTGTCGGTATCGCCGCCGGCGTCGACTCCACATTCCTCAGGTAGCGACAGATTGTCAGGCTCATTACGTCTCAGCCTCTTTATTCTTGAACAGTTTGAAGTGACCTCAGGTGGGATCTCACGTCAGGCAGAATGAAAGCAACTAAAAACAATTAGCCTTCCTCCGTGAAAGTCGATGCGTGAAACATCAGAGGATAGTTATGAAATCCATACGTTAGTCTCCTCCGGGCAATAGCTGGTGTGAGTTTACAGACAGGTGGCGCTGTATGAGAATAACCCAATACTGCTCACATTTCATGAGGAGGTAATTAAGGCAGAGTTGGTTGACTGCTGTAGCATGCTACTGCTAACACCCACTGGGTTTCAGTCCCACTTCTGATGTGTGTTAAGATAACTGATCACAATAAAGGCCCAACAGAAAACAGGTATCTGAATGATCATTAGGAATAAAATGAAAAAACCTGTCATTGGTAAAAGAACCTGGAAGCTTGGCATTAGAGTCTTTTAAATAGGAGCAGGTTCTGGTTTCAGTGTCGTGTGCACATTAGGTGTGTCGCTTTGGTGAATCTATTCTTAAACTTATCACTATTTGATCGGGGTGACAGAGAAGAGAGCAGAGCCATGGTCCAATGGGATGCCACAGGCACATCCATCAAATGGGTGTTTAAATTTATTTTTCCAACTTAAACTTACATTGAAATACTTAAAACTATTTTTTATAAGTTGTTTTATTTATAATGGAGCCATAATCATGCGTGGAACATCTGTCTGCGTTGAAACGAAACTTCGAAGTGAGCGACCCATTAATCCTGATTTCTTTTTATCGTTCCAGTTGTTCCAACTTCTGTTTCTGTGCACGCCCCTTGTTGTGTCAATAGCCCCCCCCAATAAAGACGTTCATTACTCCACAAAATGCACACTGGTTCACTTCAGAGTCACATGATGCAATGTCCTCCTCTTTATTTATGTATTAAATTTAAAACCTCTTTAAGAACAGAAGGGAACAATAAGAACTTACTTAACCTCTAGAGGATTTGGGATAAGAGTCATTGTTAGACCTGAATGTCATTTGTGGGTGACTGAAAAGAACCAACATCCTCGCCTGAGATTCAGCGGAGCATTTTCTTCCATACTGATAAATCCCCTTTGGAATGTCCACTCTATCAGCAGCCAGGTCGCACTGCAGCGAGCAGCTGTTCTGATCTCTGTCGTTGTGGCTCAACCCAGGGTCGGTGTTCAGATGGCAATCGCCGTAACGTCCCACCTGAACCCGGGTCTAAGTTAACATAACGACTGCTTTCAAACTGAGGTCAAATTTAAAATATTAATTGTAAAGGAAAAGCAATGACGGAGATTTGTATATTTACTGAGACATGTATTTGGGTACGTCAAACATGTTGTCAATGGTTGTGCAGCTGTTCAATGGATATGCGTAAATCACATCAATAGATTTGGAGTAGCATTATGTCAGCTAGCCTTGCCCTCCAACAGATGTTTCGCTATAGAGGTCAGAGGTCATGGCAAAAGCCACATAAACTTGGTCAAAGCAGAAGTTGCAGGTATAAAAAGCAGCTGATTACAGGACACATGGATGTGGGACAGTGTGCATGGTTTTCATCGTTCTGTCCTATTTTTGCTTTTCAGATGACGGACAGACTCAAAGGACGGACAAGGACATTTATTCTGGAAGGAATTGAGTTGCTTCACTGTTAAAACAGCAGCTTTTTTATTTTTTATTTTTTATAATTGAAGGTCAGCTAATCTCAGCTTTTATTGATAATTGAATATTTGTGCTTTCCGGACACAATATATGGACTAAATGTTAATATTTTTAAAACTACTGTAACACAATAAGTCCCCATTTTTATCAAATTGAAGCAGCTTCTGAATATATAATCAACACAGCAGTGACCAGCCGCTGCATCTCATCCTGTGGACACACATACACGGAAGCTGGAAACTGATATGAATGAATAACGAAGTAAAATGCAGCTGTAACATCATAAAATATGTCTTCATACATGATGTTAGAATCGCTGACAAATAATATATTATGATTTAAATATTATTAATTACATTCATTAAATGTTTGATTTCTGCTTGCAAATTTCAAATAAGGAAGCTATAAAGTAAATTGTTGCAGGTTTATTGTTAGATTTGGTTGTTAATGGTTAACGGTCTCATTCAAGAAAAAATAATAATGTAGATAATGAAATGTTGTTACAGTTAGGGTAAGTGTAAATATTAGAGGTGTATATTCATTTCACTGAGATCATTAAATGTGAACTCATAACCTGCTGTTTTAAAAATTCTCTTTAATCTTCATTGGTAAAATAAAATGAAAAATATAAAAGATAATATGGAGTTTAAATGTTTTAATTCTTGTATCAATTTCGATTGCAGTCTTTGTAAATGCAGTGTTTTACTGGGTTTCTCTATGTTGGTTCTATTCAGTTGCATTAAAGTTTCTATGATGCTTTAAAATTGTGTGAAATTCTTTAATGTGATTATGTAATAATCCAGACATGATGCATTATTTATAGGATTTCATCTGCTTGTTTACCTTGGAAACAGATCATGTTAATGAGGATTCATAAAGTCTGTCATCCTGTCTCTGCTGCTTCCACCAACTGTTCTTTCAGATAGCCTCTTACTTGTTCTACTACAAATGCAAATGACTTCAGGTTCAAACACATTCAGTTCAAAGTGGCGGCGTTAAAAGACAGGAATGCCTTAATGGTACATTCTTGGATCAGTGACCAGCATTCTGATTTTGGACCCTGTGTTGTCTAGTAGTAGTAGTGAGGTGCTACATGGTGCAAGTTAAAACTTCAACACAGACCTGACTGACGGACTAATCAGATATCTAGAAAATATCATCCATTTGATTTCAGGAGCAATAGAATTGATGTGTTGCCTGGTTTTTGGGTCTCTATTTAGACCTCTGCTATATCCAGCTTGTTTCCATGGGCTTCCTTCAAAGACAAGTGATAGCCTATATCAATCCTCCCGCTGGATACTTTAATCCACCATTAAGCAGATGAAATGGTGCTCTGACCCTGCAGGGCAGCGGTGATGGCAGGAGCGGATCTAAAATTTGAGCGCATACCCCTCAATCCTGACCGCAGTCATGACATGACACCCTGCGCCAGATCAGCCAGTGCAGCGGGACGCAAACTCTTCCTCCTCGGAACTGGATCCAAATGTCTCAAGTCTCAGTATCCTCTATTTATACGCTGTGTATATTTACAACAGAACGGATGATTAGGATGCTCGTACATAGTGACTAGAATTTAGGGCTAGTCTACTTTGGCTATTTACGGGGACAAGGCGTGGAGGGTTGAGACTCCTTTTCTGATGTCATAGATTTTTTTCTCTATGTATTTCATTATTTCTGTTTAATGTTAAATAGTTGAAAACTTCCAAATTGAAAATCTGCTCAACATTCAACTGAAGGTCTTTCCACAGTCAATAACAAAACACTTCCTGGCATCAGGAGAGAAACATCATTCATCTCGACTCAAGAAACTCATAAAACATGTGACAAACTTGATGAATCCGGGAAAGTTTAAAATTTATGCTGTTGTTTAAATATTTATCCTGTGAGTTTGCTGGAAAGTATGCGCGCCCATTGGACTGCATGTCGTTGTCGACCTGCACCGGCATATTTATGAGTGTGTTTAGGAGAACGGCTGTGATGCTGCAGACCTTTACCGACAGACGACTGTACTCACGCACACTGACAGTGATAGATCTCTAGTAATGTCCTGCACAGCTGGATTGAGTCGTTTGTCATCCCTATGAATGATTGAGGTTATTTAGAAGAATTCAGAACGGGAAGATCGATCACTCAAAGCGCTGGAGAGGGAGAACATTCATCAAGCTACTGTCAGCAGTGGAATATGATTTATTTGATTACATCAAGTAAATCATCTGAATTGAAGTCATGTATGTTCTTGTTATTCTAAACTATTACAGTAATGCTTGATACACTCATTCAACTAAGGCTCCAGTTAGCCAACCAATCATGATACAGGTGATAGATAAGCTGTGTTCTTACCAAGAAAACTATAAAATCCATGTTCGTTACATCCTGTTTCAAAGCGGTGATGTATTGTGATTGTCAGTGTTTTTGTGTGTGTTTGTCCATTTCATAGATCAAAGCTAGTTCTTTGATCTATGAAAAGCACTAGCTTCGATCTTTGACCTATGCAAGAAGGTTAGGGTAAAAATCTGAAATCAGGGGTGTTGCAGGATGTTGTAGTCTGTGACTGCATTGGTTCTAGTTTCTCTTTGTTTATTCTGTTGTCATTTTGTCATTTCTTGTCTCTTAAGCTAAAAGTTAAAGCCGTATTGGATGGTGTATAAGATATTATTTCAAGTAAATTATTCTGTCTGGCCATATGGACTGTGTCTGGCTTCCGTCAACCAGCTCTTCATTCTTTGGTAATAACATGCTAAATCTAAGCAATGAGCACAAATCTGCAGAAAATCTCAATGAGACTAAGAAGGATTGAGTTTGGAACAAAGTAGGGGATAGACAGTCAAATGCAATGGATGAAATAAAACAGAATCACATTAATGAAGCGTTACAGAAATGACACATGGAATAAAATGTAATAAAGTGTAATAAAAATGTAATAAAGACATGTAATAAAATGACAATAAAAATAAAGCCTGCTAAAGCTTTTTGTTTATGGGATGTATCTTTATAAATAGCTTAAAGGAGACGGAGACTCAGAATGAGGCTTAATCTTGACAGACATCTGCATAAAGAGAACAAAAAGAAAATTGTGTCTTCTCCCTGGGTGACTGTTGTGGATACAGAGATGGGATCCGCTCCGGATTTATTTCCCATCTATCATTGGGTCGTTACAGCCCGCTGTCATCATTTGGTGCCCCCTGGATGAAGGGTGGATGTCGGGTAGCAGTGCTTGGCCTTGACCCAACTTCCCTCTTTGTTTACTTGAGACACTCATTAAAGGCATGTCATGCCTTTCGTATCGTAATTGGACAAAGCCAACCTGACGGGTGAGAGAATGCCGAGCTTCTACTTGAGAACAGATGTGTCTTTAATTTTAACCCATCAACTTAAGATAAAGAGAAGAATTTGACTCTTTAGTCCGCAGGATATTTTTGTAGTGGACTTCTTTGCCATGGGAGGAATGAGAGTGAAATCTTGGAGTAACAGAGTATAAAAAGCTCGGTGTGTTTGTTTCTATAGTTACACCTCGCTGTGCGCATTTGTGTTTGTGTGTGTCTTCTTTTTTTATTCCTGGCTTGTTAAGAGAAGAGCGCAAGATTTATTTACAGGGATGCAATGAAAAGTGTGATACAGAATGCCTGGATGGATATGGCATCTCTGCTATTCAGGCTAAGCTTAGAGGAAGGTTGTTGAGTGGTTCAAAGTCCTCCTGAAAGCACTGTCATTGCTAATAAACAGAGGAACAACAATAATTGTCATGGAGGATTAAATTAGATTTCTCCCATTGAATTCTGGAACACATCCTGAAAATGTCCAAGAAAATTCCTGTTGTTAGTCCTCCATTCCTGAAATGTATTCAGTCATATTCTTCAGAACTTTTTATCAGCTGCTAATCAGAAAAGTTCAGAGGTGCCCATATCAATTTACATAATAGAATTTAATATATAATACTGTAATGTATCACAACTGACATCAGTAACAATAAAACATGTAAATATTTCAAAAATGCCATCCACTGCAATTGAAAGAACTGCGGAAAAACGTTTGAGCAATGCACACGGATCACTTCATCGAGTGACAGCCCCGACCCAAAAGATGATCCATAAAAGGCTACTCGGTATTTTTATCTTAACATGACCTTGTACGTCATCCTGACTACACATTCTCACATTCTCACTGCTTCCAATATGACTCTTGAAATCTCCACTCAGAAATGCTCTATTCTTTGCAATTTCTTCATATTTACAACAAATGTTTTATCAAAATAATATTATCTTATCACTGGAATTAATGTTTTCAATTTAAAAAAAAATCTTTATTTAATCAGACCCTGTCATAATAACAGAGGGTGGTACTAAGATTAGTATTAAATCCTATGTTACATGATTTCCTCCATGCTCAGGGTGGACTTTATACAGTATTAACAACTAAGAAACACAGACAAGGAACTATTTTGGGAAACTTCCAAGTATCCCAGCAGGGTTTTGTGTTTGTGTTTTCATTTTCCTTCCACCTGTCCCACCAGCTGATGTCAGGTTATTGTCCCTTGGTGTGGGTTGAATGGCCGGTCTGGTGCCGAAGCCAAAGTGTCCACTGACGTGACCTCACTGCTACTGAAGCGCTTTTAGAAAAGTCGTGTGTATTTACTTGTTATGTTGATAGTGATAATCAACATTTAAAGTTTTTGTTTTGTGTTTGCTAAACTTTGTCAAGTTTAATGTCTCCAAACGCCACCTTTAAAACGATAAAAGGAAAAAATAACCTAACTTTAAATATCTTTTGCTCGTCACTCTATAAGAGATAAGGAATTTACTGTATTGCAAAGTGATTGTCCCTCCAAACAACTTAACACAACTGTCCACAACAATGACCGCTTAGTGCTTTATTCCACCACCGATTTGAGGCCACAAACTGAGAAAAATAAATTTCTTACATGCATAATTTACAAATGTGAATATATCAAGGAAAGATGTGTTTATCTATACGTTTAGAATGATAAGTAAATAAGCTGTGCATTAGTTTTGTCCTGTCTTATGCAGAGAGATGAAAGTGTTCTTGATCACTTTGGCGCCACAGAATTAGACTCGATAAGGTTTGGAACTGGAGTTTACCCCCCCCCCCCTCCACACTAACACACACTTATTTCTTTTCAGAATGACAGGGGGGTGGGGGGATGGGGAGTTGTGAGGGTAGTGCCGGTTCAGTGAGCACTCTCCTGGTCTTGTCCAATGGTCTCTCTTAAATTAGCTTTGGGGGGCAGGAGGTTCCCTCCCCACCCTGACAGAAGGAGGAGCCTATGTCTGTCACTGTCTACTGTTTCATCATTACCTGCACGGTCCTGCAGCATTCACCACACTTGTGTGTCTGTGTGGCCACATAGAAACAGAGACAGTGAGACAGGATACACTCCAAGGCCCAAATCATCACAGAGGGTTTTTGGGTTTTTTTATAGACTACCTTTTTTTCCTACCTGGGACAGGAACCTGCCTTCCTCCACAGACTAAAATTAATTGCAGGGCAACTAGCAACGGATATGGCTGGTTGTCTGCAAAGTTTGCCACTTTGTCAAAGGTGGACACTTTTGAGATCCTTGCTTGTGACATTTGCTCTCAGCTTCTGTTTTGTTTCAGTAAATGCAGAGCCATTTGACCCCGATCACCTTTATCACCACACAGGACCTAATGAAGACAATATCATCATAGCTAACAATGGGATCCGGGTGCCTTTGGGCAGGTCTGTGTTTCTGGACCCTTTGAATGACCTGGTAACAGAAGTGCACCCCGGTGACCGCTGTCATATCACAGTTTTGGACAATGACCCACTGGCCCAGAAACCTGGGATGCTGACCCCTAAGAAGTTCCCATGCTTGTTTGGACCAGATGAAGTGAAATACATCCATCTTGGATCTCGAAGCCCCAGCAAGGACCGGGTGAAGCTACAACTCCGTTATGATTCCCAGACGAAAACGATTATCATCCCATTCATGCTGGAAGTGGAAGTTGTTTTCCAGCAGCTTGAAATCCTCACCAGGAATATGCCCCTTACTGTGGAAAAGCTCCATGGTGACAGCAACCCTGTTGATAGGAAAGCATTGGAGTTTTCCTTTGAGGACGGTGTCACACAGTGCAAGATCGGCACTTTTGCTGGCGAAGGAGGTCTTCCCAGGTATGGCATTCTTTTGAATAACCCCTTAAATGGCCAGATGATTGACTGTGATGAGTTTGTGACACAAGGCATCCGCTACAAGCACACAGCTACAACCAACTCACCAAACAGAGACTATATTCCAATGCGAGTAGAGCTGCAGGATAATGAAGGTAACATCATAATGCAAGAGCATTTCCAAATGATGGTTAGAATCAGAGAAGGGGCAGAAAACACTGCTCCTAAACCCAGCTTTGTAGCGATGATGATGATGGAGGTTGATCAATTTGTGATGACGGCTATTACAAATGACATGCTAGCCGCTGAAGATGTTGAGTCTGACCCAGATGATTTAATCTTCAACATCACTTTACCGCTTTACCCCCAGCAAGGCTACATTATCAGCACAGACGATCAGAACCTGCCAATCACCTCTTTCTCTCAGAGAGACATCAAAGATCTTAAAATAGCCTATAAACCCCCCTCAGATGACTCCGAAGTAGAGAGGATTTTCCAGCTAGAGCTTGAAATTGTAGACCCTGATGGTGCTGTATCTGATACATTTGCTTTTATGATTGTGGTGAAACCGATGAATACCTTGGCTCCTGTAGCGACCAAAAATACAGGGCAGCTATTGTTTGAAGGACAATCTAGAGCTCTCTCCAGCTCCCAGAATTTAGAGATCAGTGATGAGGATAACCTGGAAGATGTCAGAATTACTGTTGTTGACGGCTTAAAGCATGGAGACCTGACTGTGCTCGGCGCTCGGAGGAAATTCTTCACACCTACTGATCTAGACGCAGGAATTGTGGTGTACCAGCATGATGGCAGTGATACCTATAGTGACAACATCATCTTTAGAATGACTGATGGCACTAACAACGTCGAATTTTTGTTCCCCATCACTATCGCTCCCACGGACGATGAGCCGCCTATCATCAATGCTAACACCGGCCTAGTGCTGTTCAAGAATGAAGTCATGCAGATCTCTCCCTTCATACTGAGTGCCACAGATATCGATTCGGAAGATTCTACCATTAAGTTTATCTTGGAAGCACCTTACTCCATTATAGGGGAGCTCTTGCTACGGCAGGTGGAGCCTCCCTCCGACCCGTCTCTCTGGAAGTTCAGCGAGACAGATGAGATGTTTGAGCAGGTGGTGACTGAGTGGTTTCAGCAGGATATTCTTGATGGAAAGCTCTTCTATCGTCACATCGGACCCCATAGCACGACTACAGTGATTGATAATTTTGTGTTCCGAGTTCAAGATGATAATGATCCTCCTAATCAATCAGGTGAACACATGTTCACCATCAAAATCCATCCTGTGGATGATCTGTCCCCAGAACTGTTTGCTGGCACCACCCTTCACATGACAGTACAGGAGTATGAGCTGACTCCATTCAAGAAAAAATTCTTGTGTTATACTGATTTAGATTCAGATGACAGGGACTTGAAATACACCATTATCAAGAGCCCTACCGACACAGATGAGAATAATCCAGCCCCTTTAGGTAACATTGTACTGACTGACAGCCCTGACACTGTCGTCACAGAGTTCACACAGGCCCAAGTCAATCACCACAAGGTAGCTTACAGGCCTCCAAACCAGGAGTTGGGCATCACTCCAAAAGTGGTTCAGTTCACATTCATTGTGGAAGATACTGCAGGTAACACAGCTGATGGACTCTTTACCATTTTTCTACAGCCAGTTGACAATACGCCCCCACTTATCACTAATGCTGGGTTCACCCTTATGGAAGGAGGCACATATGTCCTCTCTAAGAAAGACCTGCATGCTACAGACACAGACACAGATAATCAAAATATTGTCTTCACCGTAGTCCAGGCTCCGATCAATGGGAAGCTACAGTATTTGGGGATTGACATGACAAACGGTGAAACATTCATCGTAGATGACATCGAAAA
The DNA here is from genome assembly GCF_040054535.1 of Antennarius striatus. Lineage (NCBI taxonomy): Eukaryota > Metazoa > Chordata > Actinopteri > Lophiiformes > Antennariidae > Antennarius > Antennarius striatus. The sequence continues at coordinate 5,213,613 of NC_090783.1, forward strand.
TGGCCGCATAGCCTACATCCACGGTGGAGCCGAATCCCTCAGTGATGTCATTAAGATTGATGTCAGTGACGGTTTTCATGAAGTTCCCATCACCATTAAGATCATCACCGAACCAGTTGATGACGAGACTCCCACCATTATGCTTCCTGACGGTTTGCTCGGAGCATCCATCGATGTACTGGAGAATGGAGCAACAGAGATAACAAGCAATGTCATTCAAGGTCGTGATGAAGACACAGATGACCTTATGCTTACTTTCATTGTTGAGGAGCCTCCCAGGTTGGGTGAAATCCTTGTTAATGGTGCTCCTGCTGAGAGATTCACCCAGGAAGATATCATAAACGGCATAGTGGTGTATACTCACACATCTGGTGAGATTGGACCTGTCAAAGAATACGACTCCTTCAACATTACTCTGTCTGATTTGTCAGATCAGTGGATGGTGGGTGGCAATAAGGTTCAAGGTGTGACAGTTCATGTCACCATCCTTCCTGTTGACAGCATCCCACCTATTGTCAGTGTCGGAGAACAGTTTGTTGTCACTGAAGGGGAGAAGAATATCATCACTCTGAACCACATTCATGCTGAGGACATCGACACTGACAGTGATGATATCCTGTGCACCATCATCGTCCAACCAACATCTGGATATGTAGAGAATATCTCCCCGGCTGCAGGCTCTGAAAAATCCAGGGCTGGGACAGCAATCACAGCCTTTGACATCAAAGATGTCGCCCTTGGTCATATCTACTATGTCCAGAGTATCCACAAAGGGGTTGAACCTGAGGAAGATCGCTTCACCTTCCGCTGCTCAGATGGTATTAATTTCTCAGAACGTCACTTCTTCCCCATCGTAATCATTCCAGCAAATGATGAGAAGCCTGAGATTTTCATCCGGGAGTTTGTGGTCATGGAAGGCATGAGTCTGGTCATTGATTCGCCAATTCTAAATGCAGCTGATGCTGACATACCTGGGGATGAGCTGCACTTTGAGATCATCAAGAAACCACAACATGGTACCATAGTTCAGCAGCTCAGCACTGGCATGATCCCTGTGGAAAACTTTAACTTGGAACAAATCAAAGAGGCATCCAATATTGTTTATGAACATGATGACTCAGAGACTAAGGAGGACAGCTTTGTAATAAGGCTCTCAGATGGGAAACATACAGTAGAAAAAACAGTTCTTATCATGGTTATTTCTGTTGACGATGAGACACCAAGGATGGCTATAAATGATGGGCTTGATGTTGAGATTGGTGAGACAAAAGTCATCAGCAACAGGGTTTTGAAGGCCACAGATCTGGACTCTGAGGACAAAGACCTCATATATGTTGTGCGTTATGGCCCGGGTCAAGGCTACCTTCAGCGTATCAGCAAATATGGTGATGTTTTAGGCAATATTACGTTTGGGATGAACTTCACACAGGACGAAATCGACAAACAGCTCATCCAATATGTGCACACAGGTCAGGAGGGAATCCGTGACCTGCTGAAGTTTGATGTCACAGATGGCATGAATCCACTTATCGACCGTTACTTTTACATCAACATTGGAAGCATTGACATGGTCTTTCCAGATGTGATCAACAAAGGGGTAACACTAAAGGAAGGTGGGAAAGTAACTCTTACCACTGACCTTCTCAGCACCACTGATATTAACAGTCCTGATGAATTTCTCAGCTTTAGCATCACAAGAGCACCTAGTAGAGGTCACCTAGAGAGCACCGACCATCCAGGTGTTCCCATTTCCACCTTCACCCAACTGCAGCTTGCAGGAAACAAGATTTATTATATCCACACCTCAGATGATGAGATGAAAATGGACAGCTTTGAGTTTGAGGTGACAGACGGTTACAATCCTGTCTTCCGGACATTCAGAGTGTCCATCACGGATGTAGATAATAAGAAACCCGTCTTGACTATAAACAAATTAGTTGTGGAGGAAGGAGAAACCAAGCTCATCACACCTTTTGAATTGACAGCTGAGGATCGTGACACTCCAGACAACCTACTACGATTCATTGTCACCCAGGTTCCTGTGCACGGGCAGCTGCTTTTCAACAACACTAAACCCATCACGACCTTCTCCAAGCAAGACCTAAATGAGAACCTCATCAGCTATAGGCACGACGGCACAGAGTCCAATGAAGACAGCTTCTCTTTCACTGTCACAGATGGTACTCATACGGATTTTTACGTCTTTCCTGACACTGTGTACGAGACCCGTAAACCCCAGATGATGACCATTCACATCAACACTGTGGACAATGGTGTTCCCCAGATCGTGGTCAACAAAGCAGCTGCCTCACTGAAGGTTCTGCCAACAGGACAACTAGGTTTTTTGATCACCAGCAAAGCCCTTCGATCAGAGGACCGTGACAGTGACAAGAGAATCCTAAAATATGTGCTATCCCAGGCTCCCCTTCATGGCTTCATAATGAACACAGCGCTGGGAAATAACAGCATCAAGACCTTCACACAGGGTAAGGCACAGTCTCAGTATTTAATGTTTTAGAATAGAATGAAAAGTTATATTGCACAATTAAAATGCCCATATTTGATATGAAAGACATAAAGTAGCTCATATCATCTTTAATTGCAGTCTATGGTCTGCAGCTAGAACCTTATAAGGGGGGCTTTAGTTGTCACAGCTATCTTACTTAACACCATATCTTTATATTTGTCACACAAACAGCTGATATTGATGACATGAAGATTTCATATGTGCTTCTGGATGGTAGCAATGCCACAAGTGATATCTTCTACTTCACAATTGAAGACAAAGGTGGGTAAAGCTTTAATATTTTACACTTCTGAGCATAGACACCAAAATGAGACCCAATACTTCGGAACAACATGACCGAAGGCTATCCTCTAGTGTTTTAATGGGTTTTTAAACTTCCTGCTCGCTGTCAGTCTCCCAAGTGTTTGCATCACAAAGACTTAAGGCAGTTGGCCATGACTGACACCAGAGTATAGGTCCACTATTTCTTTTTGCCTTACTGGACCAGGTTTAAGAGAAAGGGGTCAAAGGGTTATGTCAAAGGGAATGTGGGTTGCTAAAAGTCGAAGAAGTGGGACTGCTTCATGCTTTTAAATGTATTGTGAGAGAACAACGGGATCCTTTAGACCAGGGCACTACTCAAATGTTCTTTCTTCTTGTGCCTTGATTGATTCTGTGATAAAGACTACATGTGAGTTTAAATTTCTACTTGGAATCGGCTTCACAAAGAACAAATTTATCTTTACCTGCAATGGTGCGGAAAATAACTAAGTAAATGTTATGATTGTGCATATCTTGGCAATTTTAACCCTGTATATCGTAGATTACATTTCAAATTAAATAATCCGTTTTCACATCTAATTTAGACACCCATCTCATACACTTTGGTTTTCAACGGTTTCCAGAATATGATTCTTCTTACAGTCCCTTCTCGTTTTATATAGGCCTCCTTTTTAGAATGCTAATAATATCCACAGGTATAGCATGACAAACTGTTGGTATATCTATGATCCTGATCTCATCCTGTTAATCCTAAAGAATTATCTTAAATGAACCGCAGATGTATGCACAGACACGATGATACACTGCTGTCATGTAGATTTGCTTGAACAGCGCTATAAATATAGAAAATGTAATAAAAATACAACGGGTGTTTTTTTCTATTTCAGTGTCAGCTGTAAAATACAAAATAAAATGTGGGATTGTAATCAATGAAGCAATTAAAGTTTAGTCCATACAGTTTAGTCTCTCATTAATCTAGATTACGGACGACGTTGGTGATGATAGGAGCAGTGCTATCAGGGCTATGAGAAGGCAAGAAAAGGATGCTTCTTTTTTTTGACAGGTTACCATCTTTTTGTCAGAAAAAGTGAAGTTTTCTATTAGTCTCATTTGTACACAGATTGTTTTTTGAAGGTGATCATTTGTTTTGACATTGATTGATGTAGATAATAGATGTTTTGGGTTTTTTTAAACGGAGGTTTAAATGGAGGTTTAACTCCCGGAAAGAAACTCGAGGGCCTCAAATAGCTCAACCGTCCCCTCTCTGATTTAAACATGCACCCAAATTCTGAATGGAACAATGGTGCATACTGGGACATCAAGCAGATATCTTCCTGAATGACCACAGTTCACATGCATAGGTCAAAGACCGTGATGAATTCAGCTCACACCATAGAATACCATTAAATTAAATTAATGTATTATTGTATTTAGCTTGACAATATGTTAGAATAAACTTGCGCGCACACACGTACACAGACATACACACACATAAATGAGTAAACAGGAACATGAAGTACAAGGGGTCAAATTACAGATAAAAGCCATCTAAACCTAGCAGTGTATTGGTAAATGTGAGTTCCTGAAGACGTGATAACTTGGGGGGGTGGTACTTACCTGGACAGGTCGGGACATGCAGGAGGAGAGCATACTGAAGGTCAGCTATCTGTTTATAAATCTAAGTTGGTGAGCTGTTGGTGTCGGAAGAGATTTGTACCCAAGATTATCCCCTAAAAATCGGTCTTTGTTTGAACAGAGTGAAGTTAAAAATGTTGTGTTTGCTTCAACAGATAAAAATTTTGACACTTTAAAATTTTATATTTGGATCTAATCCAAATACTGGATCAGTAATCCCGCTGAAAAGATAAGTGTCCACTATGATCTTAACATCCATCACTGATAAGTCCTTTTTTTTACCCAGGTATTTACATAATCACTGATCATTAATCTTCGTTTCCGAGACAAAGCATTTTCACAACTATGTGGTTAAAGAAGATCTAATGTTTGACACGGCTTCAGTGTGACCTCATTTTAGGAAATGACCCTCAGATGCTCTGATATGAGGAGCCGCTTACGGTTATTAGCAACCTCTAGGAGGTACCTGTCGCTACATGCTCTGCGCTGGTTCACACACACACACACACACACACACACACACACACACACACACACACACACACACACACACACACACACAAAAGCCAAACAACAGATCATCAAGGAGTAGCGTCAAAGTTTGGTGTACTGCATAAGGCATCACTGTTGCGTGTGACATACATGTTCTCTCAGCAGCAGCACATGTGTGGCCGGCCCACAGGTGAACTGTGTCTTATGAGAGGTCAGGAAGTGCCATTCAGCTTCACACTGGGGGTCTCTGTGTGGACCTGTTGGTCAGCGGTTACATTCCAGATTCAGAGGAGTCCTGGACAGCTCTATCAAGTCTGGACACATTAAGATGGCTTTTGGCTTTTGACCTATTTGCTGAAATGTGTTGAGGTTGCATAAATCATTCACGTGACAGAAGCAGGAAAAAAACAGTAAATCAACCTGAGTAAGCCCCAATGCAGTATTTCTTCACAGATATGTGGATCATGTGCAACAAAATATATATGAATTAAGTCATCCTTGTACACTTGAAATGTATATACTGATTTCTCATTTAATACATTTTCAGTAGCTGATACATGTAACTGACAAGTAGTTTTGTCATGACAGAATTACTACTTTCTTGAATCATATAGCTCTGCTGTTAAAGCTGCAGAAATAAATCAAGAAACATTATTTAGATTTAGTGGGTTGCACTTCTTTTTGCTCTAGGTGTGTTGGATTGATTTATCTGATATCTTAACTGCAGCCAACTGATCACTTCTCACAAAGGCGTTGTAAAACACGTACCGAACTGTCTTGTTGCCTGGTGATCTCCAGTTCCCATTGGTCGATTGGTTCATTCATCTGTCTGTTGTGAATTTTTCAATGACGAGCAGTAAACTGCAAGTAAAGTGACCAGGTCAGAGACTCCCTACAGCCATTCAAAACAAGGCCTACTGCAGCAATAAATACTTGTTTTTACAAGTGCATACACGGCTTGCATATCCCTGTCCATTGGACATGGGCTGAGTGAGCCACGGGCTAAGAAAGAAATCCTTTCTTACTGCCAGACATGTCGAGACATTTCTTTTTCTTAGAATTAGAGGAATAAATTAGTGTCAGATATTTTGACCATGGTCAAAGTTGGTCGCAATTTCACTTTGAAATTTATGGCTACAAGATAACTCCAATTTCAAAGCAATATCAATCAAACACTACTGATCTAAAGATTGGAAGCTGGAGCAAACAAAGCAGTCAGATAAGTCGGCTCCGTCTCTTTGCTTTTTTCTGATTGTAACGTTTTAGTCTTCGGGCACCGGAGAGGGATCATAGACCCCAGCAGTGTTATGCGATCATTCAGAACAGGGAGAGGAATGTACTTCCTTAGAGTCTCCAGACTCTGGGGCCGCAGACAGAACAGGGCCTGGAAGTAAAGTGGTATCCTGAGCAGACAGGTGTGTACGTGAGAGGGAAGGTTCCAAGCAGATCCTCTTTCAAAGGCCCCCATCTCACCACTCTGGGCTCTGCAGAAATCCAACCCAATCCCAGATAGCGTGATAACCTGCAAACTTCCATAGCCAAAGGTGACCACCCTGAGGACACAGTCCGTGATTGGGTGCCATAAAATGGGAGAGAATAAGTATATATTTTCTGTGCTCTAATTTGATTTCCGTGAATTTTCCCTGCTGTATGGCAGGAACGCGTGGAGACTCACAAAGCCATGTCACACCCAGACTTCCTAACTGTGTTTTGGGATCTTACATGTCACCCATGTCAACAGTCGCTGGGAGATTTACTGACTAATGGTGCCACAGGCCTCCTGTGACTAGAAGATGAGGCTTCTTACTCCCCCTCCAGCACTCCCCACTCTGTTCTCACTCCCCCTCTGTCCCCCTCTTAAAGACTCCCTCATGGTTTGACTGTGCTTTGGTGAGTTCATCCTCTGACCTCTTCTCTAATTCTTTCTCTTTTCTGTCATAGAGGTTTCCCCATATCCTTCTCAATGAACGTTAGAATCACCTAATATACTTTCTCTGTCTTTCTATTTAGGTCTTTTTTCTTTTTTATGTCTTTTCCCTCCTTCAACCTTGATTTATGGCAGTTTGATGGTTGCAGGGTAGGGAGTTATGATGTATGGCTACAGCAGTTATTCTTATCTGCTCTCATATGGCAATGCTGGCGCTGTTGCCACGCTGTCATTGAATGACGAGCAATTCCCTAGCTTTTCTGTCATGAAAGATTTTCCAGTTGATATCTAAAGATATAAATGGTTATAAAATATCAATCATCAATCACATCTTTGATCTTTCCTTTAAATTCCCGGTTGTGATATCATCAAGTCAAATTCTAATAGCTTCGAATAAGCTGGTTAAAATCATGTTGAACAAGTACCCTAATGACTGAGGTGTGAGTTTGTCAGGGGAATTTTTTTAGCATGCTAATGTTGAACTTCAGCTATTTGATTTCTATGCACTTTTATTTTTTAACACTTCTTGCCATTCAAATTTTGTAAGCTAGGATCCTGTGTAATCATGATTTTTAACACCCTGTAGCCATCACTTCTCCATCAGTCCCCAAACCAGCAATCCAGCCTCCGTGACGTGTTGATCTGCAGCACATGCTGCCACTCTCTTGGAGGAATGATTAAGAGTTATTAATACACTGTAAATTATTTATAATCATGCAGCATTCCGAGCATGAATACTTCAGAGTTCAGAGAGGAAGTTTTACTTTCACTGTAATCAAAAGCTCACTCAATAACATATTATAGATATAGAAATTAATATTCTTCAGTTTTGACCTCTCCATGATATAATAGCACATATTTAAAGGAATGCTATTAAATGCCTAGCATAGCTAACTGGAACCTCACAAGTATTTATATCAACCGGATGATTAATGAGGAAATATAATAATGGCCATGCTTGTCACTGGATGAGATATTCTTAGAAGGTTGCCCTTCCTTGCATCATGCTTGTGATCGTCAAAGCCTCATTTTAACCTTCTTGTCCAAACATTCATCCGGCCTGACCCACTATCCCACTGCATCTATGTATGGTGCAGGCGGCAATGCTGTGTAAATATGAGCTCATGAAGAATGTGCTGTCAAAGGATGCTGCTGAAGGGGAAATCTCAAGCGATTAGGCGCTGTGTATTTATTGATGTTGTTTTGCTGAGGGTATCGGATACTTGAAATGAAGAAGGGTATTCATTTCCTCACGCTTTGCCTATAATCCAAACACTGGACTTTTACATTCTTGTGTTTTCTGGAACTGATCGCTTTGGTTAAATACATCATCAAAACACAGTTACCTCCAGGCCTTTATGTGATTAACTGCTGTTAAATATGTCAAACAGCTTTTAGCGGAGACTTAAAAGGCATCATATGAGTTTCATATTCATCGCCTACCCTTGTCTGCAGATAACATAAATCACACTGAAGCTAAATTATTAGATAGCTGACAACGCAGACATCGAGAAACATGTGTGGGCTATAAAACTTTTCATCCCACAAAAATTATGATAGCTGTCAATTTGAATAGCTAATGGAAATATGAGATGAGTCGGGCAGCTACTGTACGTGTAGGATTTAAAACTCAATCTGGTGAAGTAAAAGTTCAACCGTAAATCAGGACTAAAATCTAGAACTCACATCAACACATCCATCCACATCGGTCTTTTTATTGGCCATAAAACATTTTCTGGCGGGGATCTTTGCTGAGACTCATGCCAGCTCCAGACTCGATGTCTGACATCTACAAAAGGAGCCAGACAAAAGAAAGATTCCCCTCTCTTCCGCGGGTGCGAACAATGTGGAGGCACACGGGGGAGGCAGGCCTTGGTGGCGGTTCTGGCCCACCCAGACAGCGGCCTGCTGTCTTCCTCAGTTGTTCGTCCTCTCGGTGAACAAAGCAAAAACGTGGAGGAAGGGGAACACAGAGCATGGGAGGTTTGTGGAACACAGCTGTCACTACATGGAATCTGGGAGAGGAACCGGAAGGAGGGTTTTGTGGGACGCGGAGAAAGGAAACAACATCAAGTTTTTTAGTTTTTGATTTACCTTTTTAGGCAATAATAGAAATCTACGGATATCAGGTTCTCATTCATAAAACCTCAGCGGTACATGAAGCTAAATCTGCCTGATTACTGGAAGCCCAAAAAGAAGCAGCTTTTTGTCTTCGCTGTGTTAATTTGATAATGGGTGGTGATAAGCTCCGAATAGTCTTCTCCTCATATCAGCTTCAAATAAGGCTGGCTGCCAGAACACACTCTGCAGCACAGGCACAATCTGAGGGTCCACATTTCCCCAAGATTGACATCAGTTCTCAATGAGAAGCAGTGAAGACAAAATTCAGTCAGGCGTTTATATGCACCTACAAACAGGAAACACCTACAATTCATTCTGGTTATCATTTTATGCATGTTCTGTATGAACACCTGAAGAACTTGAGACTAGCAAAAACAGACATGTTTCACACTTCCTGTATTTTTAGCTGTGACTCTTGGAAACCTGAGTATTGAACGTGGCCGAGGGGTGGCTGTCCCCGCTGGGCTCTACATAATCCCTACATAATGCTGCCTTGCCTCCAACCAGGTGCAGGCTTTCACTAATTTTCTTTCCATACTGTTTGTGGAAGATGACAAAGGCATAAGACTCACAGATTTCAGTCTATTTAGAGAGGACAATTCTCTCTCTCTGGTCCAATATAACTCTGACTGTTTTCCCCAAACCGGTGAACTTCCATCCTCGAGTCTTTAATAGGGTTAGGTCACCAGGGCCACTGCAATATATGATCAGTCGTGCAAGAAGCAGCCCTCTCTAAAGTCCCTGACCAAAGACCCCTCTGAGCTCGACCTATTTCACATGAAAAAGTCACAGGTCAGCAGGCTTGTCTCACTAAAGAAGAAACTTTCAGACCTTTTGCAGCTGTTGTTAAAAAAACATTCCGATTATGTTGTAGCGCCTATAATCTTAAAAATCTCCAGAGTGACCAGTTTCAAGTCGGTGACCACCACCGAGCTGACAGTTTGAGGGATTACATGAGTCATGAGATGGTATGGATTAAGGAAAGGGTTTAAAGTTGTAGGACTGTGGCAGGTGACTGGTAGGGTGTCGGTTCAGATGTGTGCTTTATGAGTGTGACCGCTTTCCCAGATAATAAAGAAGTATTATAACAAGGTCATAAAGAACTGAAGGTCAAAACTGAATGACTTGAAAATCTATGTTAAAGAATTATCTGGTGAATATGGTAAATAATCTGTATTTGTCACCTTTTATTGTCTCTAATGGAAAACAAAACTCACATTAAAGCATGAACAGCCAAGTCACTTACAAATTCATGGTATGGTAATTTTTTACCAACAGATCATGTTACAACTGTGTTTCCCTTGTTATAGAGGTGACAGTGTGAAAGGGCATCAGGTAGAAATGGATGAGAACCAGAGGAAATAAGAAACGACTCATCTTCAGGTCTTCTAAAGTGAAGAAAAGGGAAGTCCTGGTATTAAGTTATCATGTTTCCCTCTAAATTAAAATGCCCTTTGAATCCTTTTTACCTTGAGCCAATAGCAGACTGCAGTTTATGCGCCTCAGTGGTTCCTAACATGAACAAATAGATGTTTCATTGCTGTGCTGTGCAGTGGAGGATGTCTTTCAGACAAAGGATTGCTCTCACTTTTTTTTCTACGTTTTTTTTAGGTGGAAATAAACTAAATCCTCAGCCATTCCGGCTCAACTGGGCCTGGATCTCTCTGGAGAAGGAGCTCTATGTAGTGGATGAGGATGCCAAGTTCCTGGAGGTGACGCTCAAACGCAGAGGCTACTTGGGAGAAACCTCCTTCGTCAGTAAGTCTTTCGGGCATTAGTTTAGTATCTGTCATGATACAGCATGTGACTATTAGAACTGAACATATCCTTTTTTTTATATATACAGTAGATTAATGAACAATAAATAAATGTCTGTTCGAATTTATATCTATGCGTTAGCTTCAGTAAATTTAGCTAAAATAACTTCAGCCTTTTTGATAAATAATCTGCTTTTCTTTCAAAATTCAAAATTTGTACAAAGACAAAAATTTTTTTATCACCTTATCACTTAAATCTATACATATTCAAGTTAAGCTCTTCAAGTCTATCCCCATTAAAATTTAAAATGAACACAACATCGATAAGAACAACAAGCAGAAAGCACAAATCCTATGTGTATGTGTATATGTGTACTTCCCCTCACGCCTGGGGTCTTCTGACTGAGAGCTCATATAACACTTCTTCCTAAAGGTCACAAGGAAAGGCTGACATGCTGGCCTGCTTGGCTGCAGCAGACATTTGCATGCAAGAGATTTATAACATGTTAACATGCACACGTCTGGCTTGGAAGATGCAAAAAAGTAAAACACACAAATATAAATACATACAAGTATAAATACACACAAATAGATATACAAGTAAATTGATGTATGGATTTTTTTTAAAATGCTCGTGAACTTTTTTGGTTCAGAATCTGCTCATTGTACCTGTAGAACATAATTCATGAGACCTATCTTTTAATGTTTAAAACCAAAGAAGTAGTTTCCTAAAATATTATTAAATCATCAATCATTAAATCTCTTGCCTTACTGTTTTTTGTCAGGTATTGGCACTGTAGATGGGACAGCTAAGAAGGACAAAGACTTCCGTGGTAAGGCCCAGAAGCAGGTCCAGTTCAACCCTGGTCAGACTACGGCGACTTGGAAGGTGAAGATCTTCATGGACCAGGAGTTTGAGAACTCGGAGACCTTTCAGATTAAGCTGTCAGACCCAGTCATGGGTCTGTTGGAATTTCCTGACGCTGCAACGGTCGAGATTGTTGATCCTGGAGATGGTACATCTATTACAGTCAAACATTAAAACACATGTAATTTAATGATAACATTTCTTGAATGTGATTATTCATTATTTGTCCTTCTCTTCCCAAAACAGAATCGACTGTCTTCATTCCTCAAGCAGAGTACAAGATTGAGGAGGATGTGGGAGAGCTGTTAGTTCCGGTGCGGCGCTCAGGAGATGCCAGCCAGGAACTTATGGTGGTCTGCTACACCCACCAAGGTGAAATGAAAGTGTTTGCACTTATTTTTGCAAAATAAGATGTGTCAAAGAAATGTTTCTAATATGTATGTAAAAACATGTATTTTTGGATACTAAAAATGTAAATGCTTATCTATTTTCATAAGGTTACGACATCTGTATTTATGCATTGTATCATCTCTTCTCTTTTGAATTCTGTGACCTCATGCTATTAGCATCTCCACAGTAATAGATGAAGTCTCAAGTTTAACCCCCTGTGTTCTCTCTTCCTATCATTCCTCAGGCACGGCGACAGGCACCATACCCAGCACTGTGCTGTCCTACTCTGATTACATCACTCGACCTGAGGACCACACCAGCGTGCTGCGCTTCGACAAAGATGAGCGAGAGAAGCTCTGTCGCATCATTATAATAGATGACTCCCTGTATGAAGAGGAAGAGAGCTTCAACGTGAGCCTCAGCATGCCCATGGGCGGCCAGGTGGGCGCCAATTTCCCAACCGCCAAGGTCACCATCCTGGCAGACAGTGATGATGGTAAGTAGATTGGTATGAATTTATGGTCAATTGAGGAGATCTTAGAGAAGAGCATTGACAATTTATTGTTAGATTTACTGTCATCTCAGAGGCCTGGGTCACAGTTAACCACCTAAATACAGCTAAGATACTTTTTTTTGGGTCTGTTTGCATTTTATTTTTCAGCCTTTTGATGTGTTAGCCTTACCTCAGGTTGGTGCCATTGTTTCTTGAATACGCCTTTGACTTGGATCCATTGGTTATTCATGAAACTTTTTGAGAATTTAATGACAGGCCATAGTTAAAAGGCTACTGTAGGTCATGGTTGCAGGTGTGAGTGATTCTGTCTGCATACTATTGAGCTACCAAAGGTGCACAGGAAATACAAAAGCATCAGACTCCAAAAACAAAAGCCCTCCATACTACTTCCTGTAATGGCTTCACAGTATATTGTGTAGTCCGTCTGCCTGTCTCTGTCTGTCTTTAAGTGGCAGGAACAGGACAACACCACACAGGTGTTAAGAGGGAGAATGTGGCCTCATTGTGTGTCAGACAAGGCTACACTGACAGATAAATGGACTTCAAACCCCATTGCGCCCCTCAAGCGATCCCCGTCCTCATTGGCATTCAGGGGAGCTCGGGGGAATCAGAGGGTATCCCTTTGTCTGGTGGAACCAGAAGACAGGTGGTGGAGAAGAGGGCATATTGTGTGTGGAATCTAAATGACTGGTATGTTTACAGTCTTTCAGGAGGTTTTCAAGCCAAACTTCTTTTGTTTGAGTTGATCCACTGAAGAAAATGTCTCAACAAATATGACAAATTGGAAACTTCAAATTCCTAACAATCCTCAAGGTCATCCAACAGGAGAAAATCAGTCCACTGGACTCATAGAGAGTTCCTTGAGAACATTTCACCTTTCATCCAAGAGGCTTCTTCTGTGAACGGAAGAAGCCTCTTGGATGAGAAGATTGATTTGTGGATTGATCGAAATGCCTTTGGATAGCCATGACTTGCTTGAATTAGAACCTTCACAGACAATCCTCACAGTCCTTCGTCTATCTGACTAGTCTTGTTTACTCAACTTCAAGTTCCCCCACAAGATGTCCAACCTTTCACCAGAGGTACTTTCTCATCATTACATACCTGGTCACAATGCAAACATTCTTTCCATTCAATTTGCAACAGAAACACAATTGATCTTTATGCATAAAAGATCAGCATTCCTAGACATGTGACGAGAAAAGAGAAAATTTGTGAGTGGAGATCTTTATTATGTTATACTTCTTGGTGGGTCCTGGAGTAACAACCCACCATAAATCTGGTTTAGTGTGTGTGAATGTCTGTGTGTGTTTGTGAGAAATCAAGTGCCTGTCTGGGTAAACTTGTCGTTTGGATTCTCTCCAGCATTAAGGATGCATTGTCTATCTGCCTCTTCCTCACACTGATCTTTAAAGTTGCCATGTAGGCACTCGTTGCCCTCATACAGCCGAGTTATTAAGTAGCTGGCTCCGACGCTGGAAGCTTTTGAACTTGTGCCAACAGTCCTCCATCAGTCGTCTGTTGCAGCATCACCAGTAAGCACAAGTGGTGAAGACATCATTCAGTGTCAGCAAAAAACAGTCAAGTATTTTAGAATCAGTATACAGTATTGGGTTTGCTAAGATTACCTATCGTTAGCCGCCACAAGCTACAGGGAATCCTACCTGACAAAATAGTGGGAAAACTCGAGTCTTTAGAATTTACTTTTTTCTTGTCAGCATTTATTGGGATCAATCCTCATGGAATACTGTAAAGATCTTTTATAATTTACTTTTTTATCATTTAAAAATCCAAATTGAATGTTTATTTTTTCAGGGCAGTTTCCTAACATTTAGACACAAAAAGAGACTTTTTCACCTCGTAGCAATCCAAATACACTTGTTGACCTTACCTATAAAACACTGGAAAATGATTGACTTAGCATTCATGAATCTACAAGCTAATGTGAGTAATTACAATTTATGAACCTATTACAAAGGCTGTCTTTAAATTGTTGCTTCCGCGTCTCTTCATATTTGTATTGTGTACTAAAAAGGTTTAAGTCTTTCACTAGCATCTCTATCCACTGACCTTGAATAGCACTGGCTGAAAATGCTTTATATGTAAGTGAGGAGAGATAAATGGACCTAGAGTTCCAGAGGTCTGAATTCTTGCCCTCTGCTTTTGCAAATTAGATAGTTGCCTTCTTGTCTCTGCCAAACCTTTACATAGTGTTTATCAGCAACTCTATCATCAAAACCCAGGAACATCTCTTCACTCTTGCACATGCAAGCATACACCCTATTATTCAGGTGTGTACCAGGCCTTCTGGCATTGAGCTCAGACAGGGCTGTCTGGATTTAGATAAGTGGGGGAGTAAGGTTGAAGGATAGAACCGGATAAGGGAGATCACAGCTCTCTTCCTGTGTGACTCAGAAATTAACGAGTTTGCACAGCTCCTTGTGATAATTTGTAGCTGAACCTAGTTGTAAAGCTTGAAAAGTCTGTCATGGAAATATCCTTGGACTCCTTACTTTACCTTTCAGCAAGACACTTTTACTATATTATAATTGGTATGACAAAATGTCATCATGATTAGTGTTTTTCACGTGTCGATTTGGCATACAGCAGTGTGATTCATTCAGTAAGAAAGTACTGTATTGATCTTAAGGAGTTTAGAAATGGTCTTAATCTTAATCTTAAAACTGTCCTATCCCACAGAGCCCTCGCTGTATTTTGGGGAACCTGAGTATGTTGTGGATGAAAGTTCAGGCTACGTTGAGGTGAAGGTTTGGAGGACGGGAACTGATCTATCCAAGGTAGCTACTGTGACCGTCCGGTCGAGGAAGAGCGACCCGGTTTCTGCAGAAGGTAACACTGGCTGTTCATCAGAAGGAAGAACCCAGAGTTGTGACTTTGCATTTTACAGTTTCCGTTCTGTTTGGCAGCTGGATTAGACTATGTCGGAATCAGTCGCAACCTGGACTTCGCCCCCGGGGTGACAATGCAGACATTTAGAGTCACTATTCTGGATGATCTGGGCCAGCCTGAACTGGAGGGGCCTGAGACCTTCGACCTTGTGCTACGGATGCCCATGAATTCTGTGCTGGGAGAGCCGAGCAAGACCACCATCACCATCAACGATACGTTCACTGACTGTAAGTGCCAAAGACACACTTAGAAAATGGTTATGGGTGCCCAAGCGTAAAGAAGCATTACACTGTAATCTGAGATGATGTGAGATATATTCTACCAATGCTGGCAGGTATTTAAACTGAGTTAAATAATTGGGTAATCTTATCTTATTCTTTGATGTATAATGTAACCTAATTGAATAAACAATAAATAGTTACATAACACACTACAATGCTGTGACCGAGAAGATGTACCTTACTGATTAATTAATAATAATTTCCCCTCGGGATTATTAATGTATTCTTCAGCTTCTTCTTTTATCTTCATCAAGTATAATAGCAGATCCATTAATTAAATATACAAATCCTCTCAAAATACATTTTCATTGAACATCTTAATTAATGTCCTGATGTGGGTCAAAAGCTGCTTTAGTAAATTTAACAAAACATACATTTTAAAAAATATATTTTTTTCATTGTATCTATTGTTGTATGTTATTATTATGATATAAACCATTTAAGTTAGAGTTCACACATATAGTCAGGGATTCATACACTCCCCCAAATGTATTTCAACTTCTAACACTTTTTTTTTCTATCATTGCAGTGCCAAAGGTACAATTTAAGGAGGGAAGCTATAAGGTAGATGAATCTGATGGGGAAGTAAAGGCTATAGTGTTCCGCAGCGGAGACATTAATGTCAGGTCAACGGTGCGCTGTTACACTCGTCAAGGCTCTGCTCAGGTCATGATGGACTACAGTGAAAGACCCAATACAGACGCATCAATCATCACTTTCCTGCCAGGTGAGTCTTCCCTCTTAAAGTCCTCCTCCACCCAACCCCTGTGTGCTGTCACATTTACACTAACCATCTATCTACAGGTGAAACTGAGAAGCCATGTGTGGTTAGCCTGATGGATGACACCATCCATGAGGAGGATGAGGAGTTCCGTCTTGTCCTTGGAACTCCCAAGAGCAAGTCTCCACATGGAGCTTCTATTGGGGAGCAAAAGGAGGTGCTGATCACGGTCACTGATGAGAAAGACAGTATGTATCCTATCAACAGACAAAAAAAATGTAATTATTTTAAAATATCCGACTGCAAAAATTCTCTCATGTGATTCAAAGAATGGGAGTAATAATCATCAGATATCTGTCTGTCTGTCTCAGTTGTTTTATCCCTTATTAATTCAAATTCTCCTCTTCGTCTAGAGCCAGTCATCCGTTTTTCTGAGATCAAGTACAGTGTACGTGAACCTCAGGTCAAAGGAAACGTGGCTATCGTGAGAATTCCCATCCTGCGTGTTGGGGACACGTCGAAGGTCTCGGTGGTGAGGGTGCACACGAAGGATGGCTCTGCCACCTCTGGAGACGACTACAACCCGCTGTCAGAGGGTAACAACCTGGTTTATAAACACCACCAGAAAAACAGTCACTTGTAAATTGCAGTTTTAAGTATTTTCTGGCCATTGCTCACCACCCTGTCTCCGTGTCAAAGATGTTGTGTTCAAGGAAGGAGAGAAAGAACACTTTGTCGAGATCGAGATTCTGTATGACGGTCAGAGAGAAATGAGAGAGGCATTCACGGTCCACATGAAGCCCGATGACAACATGGTGGCAGAAATACAGGTGAAGCACGAAGCACGTGCAGAAACTGACATGAATAAAAAACAAGTCCTGTGTGTGCACGAGTACAGTGGTGCACATACACACACGTAAGCATACGCTGTCATGTCACCCTGTGTTAAAATAGCCAGGCAGCAGCTGGCATTGCTGTCAGCACGCCTGAACCACAGAGCCTTATAAAAAGCTTTTCCCTCTGGAGTGAGATGCTGAGGGGAATGTCCCAGCAGAGACAAACAGTAGCCAAATCTATTAACAGAACTGGGGCATTCGACTCGTATACTCTACATGTACATGTACCGCGACCAAAATTTAAGGTCGACTGTAAGAAAACTGCTGAAAGGATGTTGTACTTGAATTGTCTTGTTTCACCAGCATTAGTTTGGAAAATATTTTTTAACTATTTATAATCGAAAATCAAATTCTGTCATTCCTCTTCTTGGCAGATGAACAAGGCCATTGTGTACATTGAGGAGATGGATAGTGTGGCAGATGTGACTTTCCCTGCAGTGCCCCAGGTGGTTTCCCTTCTCATGTATGATGACACAGCTAAAACCAAAGAAAAGCCCAACCCACCAAATGGATACCCTGTTGTGTGCGTGACGGTGAGTGCAGTTCCTTTAGTTATATTGGTGGCCACGCACACCTCCAGATTTATTATATTTTGTAGCTACAATCCATCTTGCTATCTTTTGCAGGCTTGCAACCCAAAGTATTACGACTTTGACAAAACTGGGTCCATCTGCTCTGCGGAGAGCATCAATGACACTCTCACACAGTATCGCTGGTTGGTCAGCGCCCCCACCGGCTCAGACGGAGTGACCAGCCCCATGAGGGAGGTGGACACAAATACTTTCTTCACCAATACCAAGTCCATCACTTTGGATTCAATCTACTTCCAGGCAGGCTCAAGGATTCAGTGTGCAGCAAGAGCTTTCAATACTAATGGAGATTCTGGGCTGGAGCTGTCCAGTCCCATCATTGTGGTCAGCAAGGATGAGGGTGTGTGAAGGGCTGATAGGGAAGACGTACATCTTGGTGTAGAGCTTGCTGGTTTAACTGACTTTCATCCCTTTGCAGGTATGTGTCAGCCTCGCATCCAAGGTACTGTTGGAGCAGAACCTTTTTCTGCAAAGATCCGCTACACAGGCCCGGATGATCCAGACTTCCCCAACCTCATTAAACTAACTGTGCACATGCCTCACATGGATGGTAAGCTGGAAACATTTGTTGCAACCACTGAAATGCAGTCGTCACAGTTTACCAATCTAGACCAACACCGAGAAATTCAACTACCATTTCATTCCAAACAGGCATGTTACCGGTGATCTCCACAAGACCCCTGTCCAACTTTGAGCTCACACTGAGTCCGGACGGCACACGCGTGGGCAATCATCGCTGTTCCAACTTGCTGGACTTCAATGAGATCCAGACGGGCCACGGTTTTATTACCGATGCAACAAAAAACCCTGAAATAATTGGCGAGACTTCACCTTACCAATATAGCCCAATCATGCGCTCAGCCAACTCTCTGAGGTTCTACAGGAACCTCAACTTAGAAGCCTGCCTGTGGGAGTTCACCACCTACTATGACATGTCAGAGCTGCTGAATGACTGTGGAGGCTCCATAGGCACAGATGGACAGGTGGGAAACACAAAAGGACAAAAACTAGACGATCAAGAGAAGATTTATGCTAATTTTTCAGAGCAACTTCATCTGCATAGAAATCTAAACATTTTTTGACCAATAGAAAACACTCTTGACAGAGAGAGCCCAAAGAGAAGGAAGCTAATGGAACCTTATGCCGATCGCGGACAACAATATTCACACTGATGTGATGAATTTCACGTTGAATTTCCTTGACAATGTATGACTCGTCCCTGATTTAGGTCCTGAATCTGGTCCAGTCCTACGTCACCCTGCGAGTTCCTCTATTTGTGTCATATGTCTTCCACTCTCCTGTTGCTGTGGGAGGCTGGCAGCACTTTGACCTGCAGTCAGAGCTCAAACTCACCTTTGTGTACGATACAGCAATTCTGTGGCAGGAGGGCATTGGTAGTCCACCTGAAGCTGAACTGCAAGGTATGAATCTCAATACATGGCTGCTCTCTACTGGTACTAACAGAAGTCCACATATGAAGCACTCTAAAACTGTGTTTTTGTAGGAGCCATGTACCCAACCAGTATGCGTATAAATGAGGAGGGACGCCTAGTGGTCAACTTCAAGACAGAGGCACGCTTCAGGGGACAGTTTGTTATGTCCCATCCAGGTAAGAGAACACACGCAGACATCCTATAAAAACCCATACAGTATGGCACAGTACCCTGTTGAATTACCCTGTGGTCCACATCCTCCCGTTGTCTATTTCTGGAGCTCCACATGCGGGGTCCTTTCAGTGTCAAAGTACCAAAGGTCATTTCAGCAACTGTCATAATGACCCTGCAGTGTTTACAGTGAGCAAGCGAGTGACACAAACAATGCAAAAGGTCACTCCTTAAATATAAAGGGGAACGCTGTTGCTGGCTCTAGCAAGGACAAATGCAACCTTAAAGATTTAAGACTATGCATGTCATTTTTAGGAACCAGCTTGTCATCGGTGGTGATGTGTGCTGACCACCCCGGGCTGACATTCACTCTCTCCCTGGTCAGAACCGAACCCACTTACAACCAGCCCATGCAGCAGTGGAGTTTTGTCTCAGACTTTGCTGTGAGTCGATCAGAAATTGGCACTTTTAACAAAATATCATAGTCCCTAATCTAACAGAGAATGTTAATTCCTTTTCATATTTTTATGACCTCTAGGTGCGAGATTACTCAGGGACCTACACAGTGAAGATGATCCCCTGCATTGCTTCACCCAATGGAGAGTTCAGCATCCCTCCCGTCTGCCACCCGAGAGAACCGCTTACATTTGATATGGATATTCGCTTCCAGCAGGTTCCAATAACTAGATGTTTTTTATACTAAAGTAATGCATGGTTTTGGTGGGGGTGGAATCTGGAGAACCCAGAGAGACTTCACCTTACCACAGTAAGGTGAAGTCTTAGGAAATGCTGAAGGAAATGCAAAATGCACACAGAAAAATCCCACAGATTTGAACCTACGATCTTATTTCTGTGAGGCACAGCTGTGCCACCCTGCTGCATAAAACAAGATAAATAACACTTTTTTCATTGATGTTTAATTTATTGAAAGTTTAAGTTTGATTACAAATGCAGCATGTTGTATGAAATTACCTGAAATTTCCCAGAATCTATTCCATGTATGTTCCTCATACGCTCCAGGTGAGTGACCCGGTTGCAGCTGAGTTTAGCCTCAACACTCAGATGTTCCTGCTGTCCAGGAAGGAGTTGTGGTTGTCTGAAAGCTCCATGGGCTTTGGAGAGGGGACCGATACTGCTTTTTCAGAAGGTATTACAACACTGCCACCGAATGGATTTCAGTAAAATTACAGATGTGAACCAACAACCCTATGAGGATCCCAACTTGCCCTCTCATCGGCTCTTTTCCCCAGGTTCCACAATCTACGGTCGTGTGATGGTGGACCCAGTCCAGAACCTGGGTGACTCATTCTCCTGCAGCATTGAGAAAGTCTTCCTCTGCACCGGTGCAGATGGCTACGTTCCCAAATATAACCCCACAAACAAGGAATACGGCTGCCTGGCAGATGCTCCTTCCCTGCTTTACAGATTCAAAATCTTGGTGAGATGCAAAACAACCACTAGGATAACATTAGTGATTTAATGTGTTGTGGAAGACTCGCGATGAAGGAATCGTATCTGATTTGTGGGTGTTGTTCTTCAGGATAAGGCCCAGCCAGAGACTCAGGCTTCAGCCTTTGGAGATGTTTCTTTTCAGGCCACGCTGGCTCAGGACACACCTGGAGGTTTGACTTTGATCTCACAACCAGGATCAGACGGCTTCACGCTTTCCTCATCTCCGCTTTTCCAGGTTGGTGTGATTGTCAGATGTGTGTGATTGTCTGTTTTGGCATAAATACACCTTGAAACAAATCTTTTAAGGTTTTTGTCATCATTGCTTAAAAACATGAAAATAGATTTATTTATAACTACATCTACACTCCTGGGCAACTTGAATATTCAAGCCAAGTTGCTCTTCTAAGTGAATCTGCATTCATACCCTAATCTGAACAGATAATCTACAACCCGTTCTTGACTCCACTCCTACATCATGCCATCAACTCGATTTGAAAACTTGTTGAGCTCTCTAAGAAAAAGACAATGAAGCCTGTTTGTTCTGCAGGTGGCTGCTGGTCGGGAATGGTTCATCCACACTATCTACACAGTCCGCTCCAGGGAGAATGCCAACCGCAACATTGGCAAGCGCAGTGTGGAGTACTTGCAACACAGCATGTCCTCTGTTGAACAACCATGGGCCTCCAACGTGGACAATCACCGTCATCGCCGTGCGGCCCCCGCCTACCCCAACCCTGCCCTGACCCAAGACATAGGCATTGAAAACAACCGGGGCACCAACATCCAGCACATTTCTCTTGACCGTTCAGACCGCATGGTGGTCAGCCAGCGTCAGCCTTGGTCCCCTAATCACAACTCCCTCGTGGAGCGCCCCCTGCTGGAGAGTTCTGGCAGAGAGTCGACCGACACATCTACCCTCCCCATGCTTGTGGGCCTAGCAGGGATGATCCTCCTCATCTGCATCATTGCCACCGTAGTGATTCTCCTGCTGCGGCGCAAGAAGAAAGAAAAGAAGAGCCAGTTACCTCCTTACAGCACCTCCTCCTCTTCTGCCTACTGCCCAGCCCCTGGGAACATGTGGAGTAGCTCAGACAGCTCTGAGGTTTAGATATGGACCCCCTGCCATCTCAAACATCAACCATTTTAAAAAAGACTGATAGTGTCCTCCACCATTGTGCCTTTAAATCCCAGCTCTTGTAGCACTGAATAGAGCCCAGTACAACCTGTGGACAGCGCAATAGGTCAGCGTCTGGGAGTCGACATGCAGAGGATGCACCAGTTTGTCAGAGGCCCGTTTATCTGGTACTGGTTTGTTCTGTAGTGTGCTGTAGGTTGCAGCCTATTTTGAAACGTGCTTAGAAGCCCCTCTTGGAATGATTCACCTGCTTCATTGGTTGTGTAAAATAACCCCCCTCCCCTCCCACTTTTATCCAATGCTTGCAAGTGCATGATAATCCCATTATAGTAAATGCAATTATTTCACTCATTAAAAGAGAATTTTCTATGTTCCTACTTTAAAACAAGTTTTTTTTTAATCCGTGTTTTGTTTTGACTGAATGAGTTGAAGCTGGTCTTTATGTGACAAATGATTTTTATGCAGATATTTCAGTTTACCTGCTCACTGCTAAACAAGACGGACAATGTGGCACCATTAGAAGGGATTGTACTGTAAATGTCATTTTGAAAATGCTTTTTGTTTTGTTTTCTGAGGTCAATGAGGATGAAATCAAATGCAAATCTCTGTACATACCAATATAGGACTTTGACATGTATTATTACACCCTGGTGAAACTTGAAAATCTATGATCTATACATCTTACTGGTTTCCTGATCATATCCTGAAGAAAAAAACATCAGTGTACATCTTTCAATGTTCCAACTATTAGTCGACTGACAGATTATCTTTGTCTATATCGAACGTTCAGACCTATGTCCACTTCAACTGCCAAATACAAATGTCTTTTTTTGAAATTGTGTCTTATTATTCAGTGACAGCACATTTTTAATAAAAGGGGGTTTATTTGTGATGTTCAAAAAGACATTTTACTACTTCACATAGGAAGATACAAGAAAACATATTTTAATTAAAAAAAAAGGGTACATATTTTTTCAAGCAATGGAATGTGGTACAACCAACAGGCATAAATACATTTCAATTTAGTACTAGTAAAAGAAAAATATACTAGTCAACAAACAACTAAACCAGCACAGCTGCAGGGTTTAGCTCAGTGACAACAAGGCAGGCTAGGCTTGTAAAAGGAGCACTTCCTAAAACCTAATACCACAAGATGGGTCCATCAGAGGAGTTTACACAGTACATGACCACAGCCTGTCAAACAAACACAGACACTATTACTAATGACGGTGGAGCTGGCTGCCGCTCTCGTATATCAGACACTGTTCTCGCGAGATTCCAGCTGCTAACTTCTTCACAACTTGAGTTTTTTCCTGCGTCCTCGACCATCTGGAGTTCCCTCCGACTTTCGCTTCTGGGCCTGGATGAGGATGAGGATGAGGAGGAGGGGGTCATTAGGAAAAGCATGACTTAAACCTACTAGAAAATGACACGCCTTAACTGTTAATAGGAAGAAGATATTGAACAATTCATTGAAGTCCTTGTCAGATTTTTCAGGTTTTATTCTGGCAAACCTTTTAAGCCAGAGAAACACGATGTTTAAGAAGCTTAAAGTGTTGGGTATTATCAGCGCAAATAAAAAACAGTTTTACCAGTAGACAAATACATGATTGATTAAATTTAAACAATTCTGCATCAGCAAACGTTTATTTTTACATCACAGCTTTATTACTTACCGATCCACTCTTTGGGCCACGTTTCTTTTTCTCTGCCTTTTCCCTTTCCTCCAGCTCCATGTTTTCTCTCTCTATCAATGTGATGAGGGTGTTACATCTCCTCTGGAGCTCCTAGAAACACAAACACTAGTTTAATTCCTATCCCACATTTTTAAAACATCCTGTTGGAAGATAAAGGTTAATCCAAACACTTTAAAGAAGCATAAATATACCATGGCGGTCCTGGACTTGAGGAACCAGTCGAAGCGGAACTGCGGTGAGTTGCGGATACACTGGCGCAGCTCGTCGTACACGCTCTCCTTGTCAAAGCCCAGCTTGTGAAGCATGCAGATAAGGAAACGGTCCTCCTCCTCTGTGTAGTTCTTGCCCTTGTTGGTGCCATAGGAGATGCGGAGCTGATGGAAGGGAGCCTTGTAGCGACCGATCTGGGTGAGATATGAAACGTACTTAGTGAATATCAATCGGAGCTAAAAGGATGATGAATGGATAATAAATGGATCAGAGGAAGATTAAGAGTTGAATTGTTTTACACAATGTTTTCTGAGGTAACGCTAATCAGGTGGTTAAAAGACGAGATGCTCTGTGGGTCCCACTTGCCTACCTTTGAGTCTAGTGCTTTTTTAATGCTGATCCTCCTCTGGATCCTGGCCTCCCCTCTCTCTATCTGGGCCATGATTTTCTCGATATCCTGTAGCTCATTACAACGCTCCCAGAACACAGCTGGGGGAACAAGAACACAGATCAATCTGTTATAGATTTAAAGACAAGCTTTTATTCGTCTGTGGAATGGAGGACTACAAAAAAAAATAATCAAGTCATTACCAGAATATTCCATAACTTCCTCTGGAGTTTTTCCCTCAACCTCTCTGGCAATGTTCTCGATATCATCTCTTCCCCACTTCTCATTGGCTTTGATGAACTGGTTGAAGTCACGTTTGTTCCAGATAGTAAATCCCTGTAATGAAGTTAAAGCTGATGAAACATATGCACCATCTGATACCGGACACGTTCCATTCTCAATTGCGCCATTTTTCTCATGTTTGTCTTGGGAAGCAATCACCAGTACCTGTTGCAGCAGGTTCTCTTTCTCCTCCAGCTCCTCCTCCGTGAGGGCCTCGGCTTCATCGATCTTAGCTTGCTCTTCTTTCTGGACCTGGGCCGAATTTGGCATGTCGGGATTGCGGGGAACCTAAAGAGACACGGCCATACTTACACACATTTCTACACCACATCGATGAAGATGGAGTCTATTTCTCATCAGAATAAAAATCATGGTATACCTTATAACCAATGGTCTTTCTGTAAAACAGAATTTCCTTTTCAAGAAGCTCAAACAGACGTGGAGGGAAAAACTGGAAGTCCTGGACATTTGGTTGCTTAGGAGGACGGGGAGCCTAAAAAACCAAGCCAATGAGCAGGATAATATTTCCACCCATCATCATTTATTGTATTACCTCACGGTCTTGAATTGATTACTGAGATCTGTTCATACCTTGGGTGCTTTGGGCTCACTGACCCGCAGAGCCTCTCTGAAGTACGCATCCACAGCATAGTTGGCTTTCCTTTCTCTCTTGGGGGGCTCAATCCAGTTAGTAATGACCTGAAGGAAGTAGCAAGAGGGGAAATAATGTTAAAGTTCATGCCTTTGGGAAAAAAGACGATTAAAGTTTATTCCTAACATTTGGAATCTTTTTTTTTTAACCTTTTTCTTCTCTCTGTAATCTTCTCCTTCAAACGTGTAAACGCTGCTGTTTTCCGTGTCCATGGTGAAGTTTCTTAATGAGCTTTCACCCAGCGACGACAGCTTCTCCTTCATTTCCATAGTCTAGAATATGACAAGATCGGTGCTCATTTTAGGAAAAAAATTAACACCAAACACAAAAAAAAAGCATCACTTATTTCTTGCCATACATCCCAACTCACCTTCCTCTCTCCTCTCTCCAGAATCGCATCAATGTCATCGTCAGTGATTTCACTTTCTTTGGAGGCAAACACGTGTGTGGCGCCATGGCGGATGATGGACAGCATTTCATCTTTACCCAGCTTGTTCGCGCTTGGATCCACAAGTCTTCCTGTTGTGTAAAAAACGACACGACTTTGTAGTTCCCTTAAATCACTTTTTGGTATTTTGATTCGGAAATACACCAATGTAAAATTTCTCTGAAATCTTACCTTGCTGGATGACAATAGAGTCCAGGCGTAGTTTCATCTCGGCTCTCTCCACTATCCTCTCCTCCACGGTGTTCTCAGTGATGAAACGGAAAACACGTACCTGTTTCTGCTGACCGATCCTGTGAGCTCGGTCCTGAAATTAAAATCATGTTTGTTTGTTTTTTTAAAACATGCCAAGTCAAAGTAGTAGAGCACTGATCCTGCAGCCGCTGACGACAGAATGAGAAGTCAGGGCAGCGCTTCACGCACTGACCATAGCTTGAAGGTCCACTTGAGGGTTCCAGTCTGAATCATACAGGATGACCACATCTGCTGTTGCCAGGTTGATCCCGAGCCCTCCAGCTCTGGTGCTCAGCATGAAGATAAACTTACTGCTGTTGGGCTCATTGTATGCGTTGATAGAGATCTGCAAAAACACACAAGCATAAATGAAAATTAATTCCTTTAGCTAAACTCGAACATATTTAATTTTATGGACCTAAATCTCTAATGAGATATCTCCTCCTCAGGACGCGAGCGCCGCACCTGTCTCTCCTCGTGTGGCGTCTGGCCATCCAAGCGACAGTAACCGTAGTTCCTCCACATGCAGTAGTCCTCCAAGATGTCAAGCATCCTGGTCATCTGACTGAAGATGAGCACACGAGAACCTAGAAAGAAAGGAGGGTGGCGGAATCAATCAAAGGAACATAAATAAAAGCCCCTCTTTCACGAAGAATACAGTGGTACCTCTACTTACGAAATTTCTCAGCAGGAAAATATTGCCTGTAGTTACGAAAGAAATTTCAACTTACGTAAGGCAAAAAAACAGTATCGGCTGATACTCGCAGCTCCCACAGGTTTCTGAACGCAACATTCTCATAGCTGCTCTGCCATTGGCTATTACTTAGTATCTTTCTGGCATCCCATTGGCTAAGAGGGACCTCTGTGTGGAGCTCGATCGGTGTTTATGCAGGCTCCTAGTCATTCGGCCCTCGACCTGTGAGGTGTTCTGGTAGTTTTGCGAAAATATACTGGATTAACTTTTAGAGTATTCGCTATCGACCCCAAGAAAGTGACGGAGAAAAGAGGAAAAGAAAAGACGAAGAAAAGAGTTTTTTTGTCCGTACAAACAAAGCAAGAGATATTAGAAAAGCATGAGAAAGGGATGCGTTTGGTTGATCTCACCATAGAAAATGGCTGTAATGCATCTACAATCGCCACGTGATTGAAATAAAAAGAAGTTTAAGGAATTTAAAAGTTCAAAAGGAGGACAGGAATTCACTCTTTTTTTCAGCATGGTGAGGCAGGAGCGCATGAACCAAAGAGGACAAAAAACAATGAGGAAAGCAGTTAAAAGGTAAATGACCGTCATTTTTATTCTTTACTCTATTCTTTGTTTTTTACGTTATGCACAACTCTAATTGTAACATGCATTTGTTACATGTTTTGATGCATTTTTATGCTTTATAAAACATTTATGTCGGAATTTTGGGGGCTTGGAACGGATTAGGGCATTTGCATGGAAAATGCGTCTCTACTTATGTTATTTTCTACTTACGTAATTTCTTCCAGAACCAATTAATTTCGTAAGTAGAGGTACCACTGTATTTGTTCCATTAGTTACAAATAATAGACGTGTTTTCTTGTCAATATCTTCACTACAATACGGCATCATCGACATGGTCATCTCACCCTGATCCTTCATCTTGGGCAGCAGCTTGTCAAGCACCACCATCTTGCCACTGTTGACTGCTAGGTGGAGGTCGGTTGTATAGGGGGGGCCCGGCTCAGCTCCGTCAAACAGGTATGGGTGGTTGCAGCATTTCCTGAGCTGCATGAGAACGTTGAGAAGACGCATCTTGTCCATCTTGCCCGCCGAGTTCAGGATGTCAATGTCCTTCATTAGAATCTTTGTATACCTAATGGGTGGCAAAACGGGTCAGAACTGTATAGTGTCTGACCACTTATCATCCAATATTCAAGTTAATTTAAGCTGGGCAGAAAAGAAGACACTTACCACTCCCGCTGCATTTTACTCAAGCCCACATACATCTTGATTTCTTTTTTCGGAAGCAAGGTCTTCTCTACATCAGCTTTTATACGACGTAGCAAGAAAGGACGCAGGACCTGCGGAGAAAAATCTTGCTGCTCAAAAGGTTGCTTCAACTAAAGTATGACGTGTAATGTAGAGATTAGATGGAAGCTGACGCGAGGAATATTTAATACGTACAGTGTGAAGACGTTCAACCAACTTTTGATCACCCAGGCAGTTATTTGTGTCAAACCAGGAGTCAAAGTCCTGAAAAAAAAATGTATTAGTGACAAAATACAGAAAACCATTCTTCTAAATAAGAGACTAAAATAATCTAAGTTGATGTTTCTTATCTTACCTCTGCTGAGTTGAAGACATCAGGCAACAGGAAGTTGAGCAGAGCCCACAGCTCATGGAGGTTGTTTTGCAGGGGTGTTCCAGTCAGCAACAAACGATTGGTGGTCTTAAATTCTCGCACAATTTCTGAGAGCTAATGGAAATAAGACATATTTTGGTCATTGTTGTAAATTGCCACCTTAGTCTAAAAGTTGTAAATATCTCTTTTGCTCCAGAGGTTGCCTGACCTTTGATTTCTCATTCTTGATCCTGTGGGCTTCATCAATGACCAGATACCTCCAGTTAAACTTCTTGAATACTGCCTTTTCAATAATGAGCATTTCGTACGACGTGACGCACACATCCCATTCTCCAGGCAGCAACACATCTCTGATCAGTGCAGTCTGCAATGGAAACAAAAATGTGAGTTGTTTTTTTTTAAAATCTAAAGCGCAACACACAGAAAATCTTTAAATTATATTTTACAGTTAACTAAAAAATGAAGAAGTTGCTAAAATTAGCTGCATTCTCCTACAGTGTACTCTAATTCTTTTTACTGTGTGCCACAGACTTTTTATTTGACATTAATAAAGACATGATCTAAACTTGAGGTTGATGTGCCATCACATAAAATAAAAGACTGTTATAGCTGCAGAACTAAGTCACCACTTTTAAAAGAATTACTAAAAAAATAGAAAGAAACGATAATGTGACAGAATATCGAACTGTGGTGAGCACATCCCTGACAATCATGATATTCTGACAAAACCTACCCTCTCATCTCTGTCTCCGATCAGACAGACTGCACGGAGAGAAGGCACCCATCTCTTGAACTCATTCATCCAGTTGTAGAGGGTAGACTTGGGCACCAGCACCATATGGGGACCAGGGATGTTTCTGTAGTGCTTCATGTAACCCAGAAGGGAAATAGTCTGCAGAGTCTTCCCCAAACCCTGTGGTTGTAAGATGAAACAGGACATAAAATTTGCAAAATTAGTAAAAAAGAAAGCGAATATAGAAATAACCATTTTTACTGAGGAAGCACTGACCATTTCATCAGCGAGGATGCCGTTGATGCCATTCTCATACAAAGAGATGAGCCAGTTCAGACCACGGACCTGATAGTCTCTCATCTTTCCTGTTTTGACATCTACATTAGAGATTAAAAATAAATAAATTCATCACCTCTGCCCATCACGTTATGTACTTGACACACTTTAAAGCTTAAAACAGATCATTGCTTACAGGAGGGAGACTCGTCAAAACGAGTGCAGACATTAGTTGTCTTGGTGCTCTCGTTCAGAAGTTCTTCATCCTCCTCTTGCTCTGTTCGGCGGTGCCGATTGCTGTCCAGCACAGATAGGAAAACAATATGTCACAATCATATCGGGAGTAATCCACCTAAAATTAAACTTGTTTGTGCTTTGGATAATACCCACTCTCCAACAGACAACAAGTTCTGTTTCTCATCTTTTTTGATGCGAGGGCGTCCAGGCTTCATCTTCAGGGGTGAGGTGGGGGTCTTCTGTGCAGCTGGTTGGATGAAATGAGCAAACAACTCTGTTTGCTTCAACAGGTACTCAAATCTGTTGGTCCGATCTGTTTGCTATAAACAATGGAATTTCATGTAAACATATTTATCGAAACAGGGAGTTAGCGTCAAAAAGCCATGTAATCCAAGATATGAATCATAGGTTTCCTTACCACTTTCTCTTCATACCCTGGAGTTGAATCTTTAGTTTTAGATGAGGATGAAGAGGAGGATGCATCTGGGCCATCAGGCCCAGCATCTGAAGATGACTCTTTTCCAGCATCTGAAGAATCAGATTTCTCCTAAACAGGTAAAAAGAATCATGAAACTGTCTTGATTAGCAACCATACTCTGATTTATCGACTGACAGCATAATATATTAAAAACAAATCCTCTGTTATGGGATACTCAGTATACACCATAGGAGAAGTGCAGGAGACAAAACACACAGTTTAATTCCCTTTGGCAATTTTTGGATTAAATGAATCTTTGTCCCAGTTCACAATGTACTGAATTATGCCAACATGGACTGTATTTTTCCCACTTACTTTTCTCTATATTCATAGACGTATAACAGAGTATTATAACCTGCTGTGGTCACTCTGTCAATCACTTCATATCATTGTAAAAGATGCACTACTTTATTAGCCCTGCATGAACGCGATCACGTTTGCTTCATGGTGTGTTAAACCTGCTGAGCTAACAATAACAAACATCATGAAAACCCTCATCATTTCAGGCATCTGATCAAAATTCAGCCCAAACCGTACGGTGGAAACCGAGCTCCAGGCAGCGCTATGCTATCGGTCTCTTCCGCCGTGCTGCTCACGGTGAAAACAAAGACGCGGATGGGACAGACTGGGTTCTTTCACAAAAGCCTGAGAACATAGAGGCAAATCGCTGAGTTGATCTTACCCGAGAGAACACAACGGGCACGGCAGGCCTTTTAATGATAGAATCGGTGTGTGGATAGAGGGGGTAGAAGCTAATAGTCCAAGCGCTTACGAAACAGACTGGCCTTGCTTCTGCTGTTACCCTAGCATCAGTTGAAAATGCGACCAGGAGCTAATGATAGCAGCGCCGTAACCAGCTAACTAGCTGTTTGAGTTAGCTAGTTTGAGCTAGCTTTGACAACAAACTAGTGGGTAAACACAGCGTTATTTTGAGGGGGACATGTACGGTTAGGTAACAGTTGGAGCTTTTCAGGTGAAGAGACTTATGGATATCTAAGAAAGATGTACGCAGTGCCGAGGAGAGACAATACTCGGGTTTAAAATAATCGTACCTCCGCTCCTCCGGCTTCTTCAACTTCAGTCTGTTCTTCCCGCTGTTCCACGCAGTTTGAGCTTTCGGACATTTTTATCGAATTCCCTCTACGATTCAAAGATATATTGTCCGTTATTTGTTGCCTTGTGTGATCCCGTGTTTCTGCCCGTTTGAGATTCTCCGCTCTTTGAAGCTATGAAGACCAGCTATCTTGTTGTTTATAATGAAAGGCGCACCGGTTAGTCACAGGAACACGTTCGCGCTAAGGAAGATTGTTGTCGGGCCCGCGCGTTCCCGTTGTTGTATCGCGAGACTTGGCTTTGCTTCCGTCAAGACAGTTTCTACTGTTTATTCTACGGTACTGTGTTAAAAAAGGTGAGCAAATAATTTATTAGAAAAGTCAAAGATTTGGCCACCAAAATGGTCTAAAACAAAAACTGAAATTGTATCTATTTTAGTAAAAACGTACTCTGGGAACAGTCCAATGCGAATTTGTGATTGATAGATCTATTTTGTTTTGCACAACTTGCATAGCACCTGATATTAATGCGGAAAAATAAAATTTCTATATCATATGCCAGTATATTTTATATATATGTTACACTGTAATGCTCAACTGAAATTCGGGCCTTCACCACATTTCCACATACACAGTGCACCTAATATGTCAAATCTGCATATTTCCATGAAATAGATGCCTGCATATTATGAGTTTTGAACTGCCAGGCAGGAGGCCTAGAGGAAGACCAAAGAAGAGGTTTATGGATGTAATGAGGGAGGATATGAAGGTAGTTGGTGTGAGAGAAGATGATGCAAAGGACAGGGCTAGATGGAGGCAATTGATTCGCTGTGGCGACCCCTGAAGGGAATAGCCGAAAGGAAAAGAAGAAGAAGAAGATGCCTGCATGTTACGTTGCATTAATACTGACACTCGATCCCATATTCATAGCATAAATTATGCATAAATACACATACATTATTTACTCAATCGATTTGAACTATAATTTCAGGAAACTGCGCATTTGGTTTCCTCATTTGAAAACAAATGATATACTGCGGAACAGGCAATAGTTAGACGAAAAATGCTTCACACAAGGGTCCTACCAGTATTCCTGTCTGCAGCAGTGACGTCATTGTAGCGTTAATCAGCTGATTTTGAGCGATCAGATAAGCCAAATGTAGAATTTCTTTGGTCAGAAGTGGGTTAATACTACCTAAAATTGACGTTATTCTTGTCGGATACGGTTGACATGCTTTATTTGGGTAAGTGCAGCTCGTAAAACATTCGTGTCGCGCTATTCCATGTCTGTATATTTATCCTTAGTCACTGAAACCTAATGTTACTCAGCTAATGCCAGGCCTTTTAAGTGCTTTGTTGTTGGTTTTTTTTCTTGGTTTATTGGAGTATGTTATTATCAAGTGTTGCTGTCAAATGAGAGAGTTGGCGCAGGTGAGTTAAAGGTGTCGAGCAAACGAGCTTTATGTTGAACTGTAGACGTGTAGAGAAACCCGATAATGTTACAGCTAGCATTAGCAAGCTAGCCACCGGTTTCCACACAACAGGCATAAATAACGATCTGTCGCTGTTTTCAAAGAGCGAGATAAGAGGCAATCATCCGGCGTAAAGTTACACTACATGTGTAAACCTTAATAATACTTCCTTTTTTCGTGGGGATTTCACACCATCCAGCTAAACGATGATTTTTATTTTTTGGGGGGGGGGGGGGGGACTTCGATAAATGTGAGAAATGCTTCAGAATTGAGACATAACTTTGACATAAAATTACTTCTTAATGTCGAGGAAAAATAAGGCATTTATCATTTGGGATAAAAGAGGAAAATGAATTTGGGATATTTCAAAGATGACAAGGATCTGAAAACCTGGAACTCGTATAGATGTACATTATGCAATAATTGTTAAAAAAAAAAGATATGCTGTGTATTTAATTTTTTTTATGTATGTTTAAAAACAACCACAAATGAGACCTTCCTATTTATGAAAAGCACAAGTTCTTCAGTAATATAATGTTAAATTAAAATTTTGTCAATGAGTAGTGTCAAAATCACAGAATGTGACTTTATAAAACTATTATTTCTTGCAGATATCCACCATGGACAAGATTTTGGAGGGCCTCGTGAGCTCCGACCACTCTGTTCCAGTGAAGAAGGCCATTGTGAAGAAGGTAGTGGAAGCAGCGGACAAAGAGGTGACTGAAGAACAGTGTCATTCACTGTTCACTCTCACCACCCGCCTCATCTTGCTTGGTGAAGATGCCTTCCAGAGGCAGATCGGCTTGCAGGTTTTGGATGCCTATGCGCGTTACCACCGCCCAGAGTTTGAGCGTTTTTTAAATAAAGATTTCGTCCTCAGTCTCCTCCAGCAGGGCTATGGTCAGCTGGACCGCAAAGACCCAGCCATCATAGACTATATACACTGCGGCCTGCGGTTGCTGATCAGCTGCCCCTCTGTCCTGGAGATCTTCAGCGTGATCCAGGTGGAGGTTTTAAGGATGGTGTGTGAGCGCCCAGAGCCCGCACTGTGTGCCCGCCTGAACACTTTGCTGTCAGACTTTGTACAGTGTATCCCGAGGGATAAGTCAGGAGTTTTGTTCTGCCAGCAGCTGGTGAGAACCATCAGTTATTTCCACTGCTTTGCCAGCCAAGAGGAGGAACTGAGGGAGTATGTAGGTCAAGTGACTAAGGTTAGCACACTTCTGCAGAACATCTGGAAGGCTGACCCTGCCACCCTGCTTCCCTCGCTGCAGGAGGTATTTGCAATTATCTCATCCACAGGTGAGATTCCTCACTTTTTTACATCCGTGAGCAATAACTGCCTATATTGTTAAAAAAAATATCTTTGGTTTTTGTGATTATGTACCATTGTTATCTTCACCTGTACTATATATTTATTTTGCAGACCCGTCTTTCGACCCATCCATTGCTCTGGCCAGCCTAGTCCAGCACATCCCTGTCCAAATGATCACAGTGCTCATCAAGAGTCTCACCACTGACCAAAATGTTAAAGATACAAGCATGACTAAAGCACTCAGCAGGTAATGTCATCTGAGATGAGGGACTTTTTCAATATGTCATTCTGTTGGATATTTGTCCCGGAAAGGAGAAGAATGAAAGTTAACCGCGGTAAGACAGAGTACATGTGTGTCAATGAGAGGGACCCAAGTGGAAGAGTGAGGTTACAGGGAGAAGAGATCAAGAAGGTGGAGGATTTTAAGTACTTAGGGTCAACAGTCCAGAGCAATGGAGAGTGTGGAAAAGAGGTGAAGAAGCGTGTACAGGCAGGATAAAATGGGTGGAGAAAAGTGTCAGGTGTGATGTGTGATAGAAGAGTTTCAGCTAAAATGAAAGGAAAGGTGTACAAAAATGTGGTGAGACCAGCGATGTTGTTTGGTCTGGAGACAGTGTCACTGAGGAAAAGACAGGAGGCAGAGCTGGAGGTAGCAGAGATGAAGATGCTGAGGTTCTCTTTGGGACTGACCAGGAAGGATAGGATCAGGAATGAGTTCATCAGAGGGACAGCACATGTTAGAGGTTTTGGAGATAAAGTCTCCAAATGATTTGGACATGTCCAGAGGAGAGATAGTGGATATATTGGTAGAAGGATGCTGAGTTTTGAACTGCCAGGCAGGAGACCTAGAGGAAGACCAAAGAGGAGGTTAATGGATGTAGTGAAAGAAGAGATGAAGGTAGTTGGTGTGAGAGAAGAGGATGCAGAAGACAGGGTTAGATGGCGACCCCAGAAGGGAAAAGCCGAAAGGAGAAGAAGATTCTGTCATTTTGATGTCTGCATTATCTACACCTGCATAATCCTTTTCTGTCCCTCTAGGATGATTGACTGGCTTTCGTGGCCTCTGGCCCAGCATGTCGATACCTGGGTTATCGCTCTTCTTAAAGGACTGGCTGCAGTTCAGAAGTTCACTATCCTCATAGACATCACTCTGCTTAAGATTGAGCTGGTTTGTACTGAGATTCCCTCATTTTAATTCATTAAGGATCTCAATAAGTTGCTAAATAGAAACGGTAATACTGCATTATAATAATTTATTATAGTAATAATATTATATTAATAATATAATAATTGTAATATTATTTTATAATTTCCCTTCTGGGATTAATAAAGTTAAATTATTCTTAAATTAATCTTAATTTTAATAAATGTTATTGACACCCTTCAGTTTTGGTCAATGATATTTAGATTTCTTGTTTAACCTGCAGGTATTCAGTCGTCTGTGGTATCCCATCGTGCGGCAGGGGGCACTCTCCGTGCTCTCCCACATGCTGTTGAGCTTCCAACACTCTCCTGAGGCCTTCCATTTGGTACGGGATCTCCTGCCTCCTCACAGGCCATTTCCCTCTCATATGGACACTTTAGTGGTTTTCTCATTTTCTTCTCTTCTGGCTTAATTGACTTCAAAGCTGCATAGAACTCTCTTCCCACAACCCCAGGCTTGGCATCACTCTCCTACTAATGATGTGTGAAGCACTTCAGTGCCGAGCAACGGCATCTGAGTTGGGCCAATTTAATTAGTGTCTCAAAATATGAATAGTCTCCAAAATGGCCATTAAATGAAGCCTCTGTGGGGTTCCTGATGTCTAAACTAGACCTTCTCGCTCTCCGTCCTGCAGATTATCCTATATGATTAGGCAATAAATTCCATCAGCATCACAGTATCCTCAACATATTTATCTTATATTCTTTCCTCACTATTGCAGGTTGTTCCACTCGTGGTGCATCTAGTCCAGTCTTTGAGGACAGATGGGCTTCCCACCAGCAAAGTTTTCATGCTGCAGTTCACTGAACTCATACACTGCATGATGTATCAGTATTCCGGATTCCCAGACCTTTATGACCACATATTGGAGGCCATCAAGGTAAAGGAGTTGGAGGCATCAAAAAACTCCCATAAAAATGTACTTTAACCTAACAATTTGAAATTGGTTCTCCAGGATCTCCCAAAACCTCCAGAAGAGAAGATCAAGTTGGTGTTGAATCAAAGTGCCTGGACGTCTCAGTCCAACTCGTTCGGCTCGGGTCTTCTGAGGCACGCTGTGAAATCAGAGACGGGAAAAACGGGTCTGGTCAACCTGGGGAACACCTGCTTCATGAACAGCATCATCCAGACCCTCTTCATGGCCACGGAGTGAGTTGTGTCTGCAAACGTCACACACATGCACGCACACACACACATACACACACACACACACATACACACACACACACACACACACACACACACACTTGTGTATTGTATTAAAAGACATAAATGTGTTTGAACTTTCCCTCCTTCAGTTTCAGACGACGCGTTCTGTCATTACCTCTAAATGGTTCCAACACATTGATGAAAAGGCTCCAGCTACTCTTTGCTTTCCTTGCTCACACTCAGGTAAGTGTTGTCCTATGAACTAGATAGAAATAAATGTAACTACGGTTGATGGCATACACATACCTTACGCATGTTGTGCATGTTTGCTTCTGACAGAGAGCAGCATACGCTCCTAGAAACTTCCTGGAAGCATCTCGACCTCCCTGGTTCAACGCGGGATCACAGCAGGACTGTTCAGAGTACCTCAGATTCCTTCTAGACCGGTACAGTCACTTTGTACTGGTCCCCTTTTCTAAATGGAAATGCTGTATATTGAACTCTCTTTATAACTAAACAGTGTGACCCATCATTTTGTTTTTAGAATTGCTATGCTATCATAGCGATAGCACTAATTAAATCAACAATCAGCTTTATTTACTTTTTGAACATTGAATGTCTGTGTCTCCTGATCTTAAGGTTACATGAAGAGGAGAAAACGCTTCAGGTCCTTGAATCAGCCAAGCCAAAGATTGCCTCCTCCGTTGATACAAGCAGCAAAGACCCAAGAGGTCAGACTTCTCCGGAGGAAGGAAAATCATTGTTGTCATCATCGGAAACCAAACCTGGGAGCTGCAGGAGGACTTTGATAGAAACGATGTTTGGTGGGAATCTGATCACAGGCATTCGCTGCCTGCAGTGTAACTGCGTCTCTGAGAAGGAGGAGCCTTTTACAGACCTCTCGTTGGCTTTCTGCCCTCCTGCCTCCTCTCTGGACAGCCCCCAACCTGACCGACACTCGGAGGAACCCAAGGTTCTCTGTCAGGGATCTGTCAATGGTGGCAGTGAGATTCCCGAACCGGGCTCGAACAAAACCACGGCTAGCAGTATCCCTTTTGTTTCAGCGGTAAGCGAGCCTCCTCTGTCTGTGCCTGATCTGGTGAACTATTTCCTGGCTCCGGAGATACTGGATGCAGAGAATGCCTACTTCTGTGAGATGTGTAGCTCCCTCCAGCGGGCCGAGAGGACCATGAAAGTCGTGTCAGCACCCGAATACTTAATCCTCACCCTGCTGCGTTTCTCATACGATGCCAAATGTCATGTCCGGAGAAAGATTCTGGAAAACATCACCATTCCACCACTCATGAAGCTTCCTGTACATGCTCCTTCAATGCCTACTCGGTGTTCCTCTTCTACCTCTTCACCCCTGCAAGTGGATTCTCCCGAGAGCAGCGAAAATCTTGCCAAAAAGCTCAAACCGTCGCAAAAAGATGAGGACGAAGAGGAGAAGGAGCGGATCGATGGACCACAGCAGATAAACAGAGGAGAGACGTCCGTTCAATCGGTGGTCTATGTCCTCAGCTCAGTGGTGATGCATTCTGGTCTGTCATCTGAGAGCGGCCACTACTACTCCTACGGACGTAACATTAATGGAAGAGATGGGACACAGCATCCAGTCAATCATTTTGCCCTCAAGGAGGATTTGGGAACTGGCCAGGCGGAGTGTAGTGCCTCTACCTGCTCTGCGCTCTCAATTCCACCTGAGCAAGGAAACACACTTTCTAATGGCAGCCAGGAGGCAAAGGATTGGCTGCTGTTCAACGACAGCAGAGTGACTTTCTCATCCTTCCATTCAGTCCAAAACATTACTAATCGCTTCCCCAAGGACACAGCCTATGTGCTCATGTACAGGAAACAGGAGTTGCCAGAGCAGAGAATAAATGGAGAACCGATGGCAAATGGAATGAGACTCAGTGCTGAACCTCCCCTGCAGAAAGAGCTACTTGATGCTATTATCAAGGATAACAAACTGTATTTACAGGTATGCAAGGGTGAACCGAGGACTCGCTGTTTCCTTATACAGCCATTGTTACAATCCGCTTCAAAGCGGTGATGTAATTGTCAGTGTTTGTGTGTTCGACTGTTCGTCAGTCCACCAAATATCTTCACAACAGTTGCAGATAGAAAGATGAAACAAAATGCACATTACTCGGGCAGCAAAGGGAATGAAAATGAGATGATGGCCTTGACCTTGAGAAAAGTAGGTCAAGGTTAAATTTCAACTTTTGTACACTCAGAAAGACGAGGGAAAAGGCCAGTGTGAGTAAGACCATAGATTAAAAGCTAGTGCTTTGATCAATTACAGTAAGTCAGAGCACTAGCTTTAATCTTTCACCTATGCAAATAGGTAAGTGTAAAATTTTGAATTCATGGGTGTTAGGTCTGTGACTGCCTAGTGTTTCTAGTTTAAATCAGAGACGTGGAAATTAGACTCCTAAATGAAAGCCAAGTGTGAAGGGATTAGCATTAAAGTAATAATTTAAGAGGTTGTTCAGACATTTAGACTAAGACGCTGCTATGTTTATGCAATGTATACATTAGATGGATACCATCATTACTACTGATCATGTAAAGGAGAATTCTCATTGAAGTTTAACACTTCACCAGATATACTCAGGTTGAGAAGGGAGAGGAGGCAGGCAGAAGTTTCACATATAATTGGTCAGTGTGAGATTTTGTGTGGAACCATGTATGAGCTCTCCTCTTACACAATGACGTGTAATCTCACAAGTCACTGAGCTGTGCTGTGAAGCTGACTTTCCATCTCAGTGTGGAGGGAGTAAAAATCACCTGTAGATGGTGCTCTATTGATGTTAAGTTACAGGACTGACGTTGGCCACATTCACTTTTAACCCCTGCAGTTCTAAAATAATTCTTTAAATGACACCATTCAAACGTATGTCTGTTAAATGAACTAATGTATAACTTTTTCTCCGATGATGTCCACAGGAACAGGAGCTCAGTGCCCGGACCCAGGCTCTACAGGCACCATCATCCTCTTGCTCATTCAGGCCCAACGGTTCAGATGACAATAACCCACCAGGGAGCTGTGGCCCATCTGGTGGAGGAGGAGGAGGAGGAGGAGGCTTCAATACCATTAGCAGACTGGTTTTCTGAAATGAAAAAGAAAAAAAGAAATGCTGACAGTAACTAAGGGAGCCTTGAACATTCATACTGTCATGGATGTGAATCTCCTCTCAGGAGAAGAGCACTGAGATGGTCCACAAAACAACACACAGCACACCTGCACTGACACATTTTACATTTGATTCTGTTAAAATTGTAGAGAGTTGATTACATCGTCTTTTTAATCACCATTTCACTCATTATGAAAGAGCTTTTTAATTTGTTGTTTATTGGTTGTCCCAAAATCGTGATCTCCCTTGAATCCTCCCAGTCTGAAAATTTGAGGCACAAATTTGGTGAAATCTCCTTATTAGATCAAAGAAATATTGATGAATATAAATTGCTGTATAAAAATAAATTCAAATCCTTGAATCTTCACATGTCAAATGTGGAGAGCTGGGTCAGCATAGGTCATACATTATCTGATGTTACCTCACAGCTAATGCACACACAAACTTATGCAAATACATGCATGTGCAGAAAGCATTCACCTGTAAGATAGACTTTGATTTTTGTTTTGTCACAGCTAACTACCTGTGTTTACTCTTCTCATTTACATGCAGCTTTTCTCCTCAAGCTGTGGGGTTTGATTTTTAGGATGTCAGAATCTTTGATTTTTGCTTTTGTTGTTTTCTAGGTTTCTTATCCCATGCAATAAGTGTAAATATGACTTCAAATATCGTTCTGAATAATATTGACATAAAAATTTATATGTGTAAAATGGAATTCTGTATAAGGCATTTTAAGGTGTGTTTTAAGAGTAATACTCCCGCTGATCTACAGGGAGCTGAATGGTTAACCGCTTGTTTGAATTTGACAAGAGTTAAATGTGCGAAGGCATATTTTAATGTGTCCCCCTGATTTGATCATTCAGGGGCAATAATGTGTTCATGTTGAATTAATGTGCCTTTCGATATTTGATGCAAATTTTTAAGAGGAAGTCATCAAGATACAATCCTCAGCTATATTCACAACAGCTTCACCTTTCTCTATACAATAAAAAGAAATCAACATTTGTTGTATCTTACAAAAAAATATTAAAAGTTGAAAATGAGGCACACTTTAATGCTCAGTTTGGCAGGGAGTGCTTAAGTTATTTTTTGCGGTAATAAATCAAACGTTATTAGTGTGTTGTTGTCCTCAAACATGTTTTATCTGCAACATCTAATTTGTCACTTATACACAAGTCTACTGTACATCCCAACTGAGAATATACCAACCGATGCACATGATTTGCAAGATTTTTTCTGTACACACAGACCACATTATCACTAGTATGAGGCAGTGTTACAAATGGGTTTGAAGGTGCATATAATGTAAAATATTTGAGGGAATATTTTAATACTGGAAATCAGAAGTTTTCCATTTAACGATGTGTCATTTTCATTTAAGTAGTGAAGTCGCATTAAAAATAATACTGAACTGCACTGTTGCATACTTTGTCTAACCACAAACATGAATAATCTAATTTGCCTAGATTGCAAAATAGAGAAAAAGAAGAGAAACTGGGACGTGATTTTTTCTGCCCACAGATGTTGGAGAAGTGACCTCAGAAATGTGTCATTGCTAATTGTGGGAATAAAACATTGCAATAACAAGAAATCTTTCAAATGGCAAATAGAAGAGGGGGGGGGGGGGGATCAATGATTCTTAATTATTAATCAGCCAAACCATTACACATTAATCTTCACAATTGTTGAACTGTTAATTCTCTGTGATGGTTTGATATATTCTAACATACATTGTTGAGAATTGTTAATACTCGCACGAGTTTTAGGTTTCTGTTTTTGCATAAATGCCATACCGTATGTGACTGCATTCATTTGGTATGCACTTACAGGAAATGAGACCTGGTCTGGTTCTCTAATGTGGTTATGAATGACTTATACAAGGGACAGCTTTCAGGAAAAGTGCCTGTTGGACACGCTGGTTCTATGAAGCATGATGCATCAAGAACATGCATCAAGATGTTGTAACACTTAAGCTGTGAATACATGGTGTGTGTAGGGAAGAAGAATCCTTAAGTACAACCTGCTTTTGTGTCTATAGTGTTTAATTTGCTCCTATTACCTAATCAATACCAAGGCAGTTGAAAAAGGTAATGAGGCTGTGTAATGAGAAGTCATTAATCATAGACTACCAGCAAACGTCCCGGTTAGGGTGGGGGAGGGAGGGAGTGTTACCATCACAATAGAATTCCAATAAAATTCCTGAGATGCCAATCCATTGGAAACACATCTTACATCTGATAGAGTTGAAACAGATCAGTGTTACGTTTTTAATTTTACCAGTAAGAGTGAAATGAAATCAATTTCAAAATAATTTGATTTATTTAGGAGGATTGTCTGCAAAGAAAAACGCATCAACTATACTGTATTACTTTTCAATTGAAATGATATCAGAAAATATAAATGCCATAAAACGCATAGATCAGTGAATATGTTCAGTTTCCTATTACTCGACTAACAGTTCGTTTATGTGGACGTCGTATTTATTCTAGAATCTAGAATAAAACACACATCGGATGGTGTCGTTTAACATCGCGGGACCTTTCGGTTCACGCCGAGGTGAGTCGTTTCTTTGTCTTTTCTTCGGATATTTGAAGCCACTTTTGATTTCACTCAGAGAAGCGCGCCGCCCTGCTACATCATTGTTCTTCCTTAAAACCGCCCTTCACTCATTTATTGTTTTATGGCACGGAAAGGAAATGATTTTTGAACTACATATCCCATGTTAAAAGCTCCACAGTTCCCTGAATGCCACCGCCCCCCACGCTCCAGCTCCGTCCTTTAAACTACTATTATAGTAAGTAAAGCTGCGAGACTTCAACATCCGGTAAGACCTTTCAAAATAATACCCATTTCTTAGACCAAGAAGAATAAGTGTGAATTATCCCACTTGATGGACTTGAAAGAATGAAACTAAATGACGCGAAACACTGTCATCAACAATGCATTCCTGCAGGTGTTCTGTCATCCCCAGAATCCCAATCAAGCGATTCCCATTCCCTTCCTGCCCACTGGCGACCATGTATATCTGGGATTTTAAATGTTTCTGATAAACTAATTTTCCTCAAACAAACAAACAAACAAGCATTGTCAATTAGTCAGAAAATGTATTAAGGTTAAAAAGTAGGCCGTTATTTTGATATCACTTAACTTACAAAAGATTTTCATGGAACAGCGACACTACTAAAAGTGGATATTGTCCATTGTAATAGACTTGTCTAAATTATCAAACAATAGATAAGGTCCTACACAAGTTCAAAGTCATTCAGCAGTAAAATGCAAGGCATTATGCAGCAGATATATTATGTGGCCTTCCTGATCTCTGGTGGGCCCAGGTCCAAGAAGCCTATATAGACCATCACACCAGATGTGACAGAATCAGGAAGTGTTAACATTTTTAAAAAAAAATTGAGGCGCTGCTTCTGAAGCTTTCTAGAATTAATGTCCTCTGTCATTTCCTCTGGTGTTACTGCTTCACAGCGGTGTCCACCCGTGGAAGGAAACTACTAGCTGAAGGAATCATCTGGCGTAGAATGTTTCTTCATGAGGTCATCTAAAAACTTTTCATTTTGTTAATAACACTTAATCAATGATGTCTAAATCACAAAAAATCGACTTAACTAACTAAACTGATTTTGACATGTTATCACTCACCTCACCAGTTGTATTTTTTTCATCAACATTTTCATTGCTTTTTGTTCTATATAAATATAATTAAAAATATAAAATATTACTATTACTAGACTACTTTACTACTCCTACTAATATGACTGATACTATTAATAGTGATAATAATTCTAATAATAATACTGCTGTAATGCTGTATATATGATATTTCATAATTCGTAATAATATGTGAAGATAGTTATGTATACTTTTTTATCGTTGTTTAATTTTTATGGGAATTTGCGTTAAACTATAGTCACTGAAACTGGATTTGTGGACAATTATTTTGAAAGTACAAAACCTGAACTTCCTCTAGTTTGTTGTTAGCCACGTTCGCCTGACAGTGCCATGTTGTATAGGAGGGTGAGTTGAGGGAAAGACGGAGCCACCTTGTCAATCATAATTAAGGAACCATGGGAGCCAACTGGTAGGGAAGCTCGGCGGAACCACTGTTTACGGTGAAGCTTGTTTTAAATCGCCGAGAAACGAAAACTATGCACCGGCACACCGTGGGACATCTACGTCGGATCTCGCCAACTGGGAAGCGCTCCACTTTGACGGGAATTAGCATGAAGTGTTCCATATAACAACAAAAACTTGGCGCCTTTCAGTTGCCTGCGTCTATTTTTTTTTTGCCACCACGGCGTTCCATTCTGAACAAAATACAGAGGCCACTGTTGATATTTGTACAAAAGGCG
Source organism: Antennarius striatus (assembly GCF_040054535.1). Taxonomy (NCBI): domain Eukaryota; kingdom Metazoa; phylum Chordata; class Actinopteri; order Lophiiformes; family Antennariidae; genus Antennarius; species Antennarius striatus. Next base: position 5,257,343 of record NC_090783.1, read on the forward strand.
GTGCCACGGACGTTTTTATGAACTCCAAGCTCAGGATATTCCCGGTCATTTGACTACAACCCGTGGAAAATCAGGTCGGTGCACTGCAGAGAACTGCTTCGTTTGGGAATTTAGTCGACTTTCGAAGGAGGATTGACGGTATGTATCGCAGTTAAAAAAAATATTGCAATTCAACTTTTTGAAATTCCAACTTCGCCGTTTGAGCTTTGTGTCAACGTTTTCTTTTTTGTTCTCCTTTTAGGTACGAGAAGACACTCCCAAAAACAAACGAAGCCCAACAGAAATCTCCGCTCGAACTCCAGGGAGAGCCAGAAAGGAGCAGAAATGAGTGGGGGAGATGTGGTGTGTTCAGGGTGGCTCAGAAAGTCGCCACCTGAAAAAAAGTTGAGACGTTACGTAAGTGGACTTTATATCCCATTTATTACGTTTTCAAGTAACGTGCCGGACAAGGTGTCGGCTCTGTCCCGGACGGATTCATGTGCACGGCCGGGCGCAGTGACAGGCGTGTAGGCCTCATTGCGTTCCAGTTTCTGCCCATAAGTTTTGTCGTGTTTTTTTTTCTTACTGACTGTGTGTGTGTGTGTGTGACCTCTGATCTCCTTTTGCCGTGCGGTCCTTGAAGTACGAGTGACTTGAGTTAGCAAGTAGGAGACTTGTTTGTTTGTTCCTCAGCACATTGTTGTTGTTCTGGGACACATTCTAAGACTTCCTCTTTAAGAGACAACCTGCTGGTTGTCATTCCGTTCTCACAGTATTTATTACCTCTGAGGATTAAATCTTTTGGACCAATACACGGTGCACCGTTTACCTCAGGGAATAATGCTAATATAGTCCCACCATCATACATGAGAAGAAACATCTACTGCAAAATCTATAGTTTGTAGACATACGCACAAAGAAGTGTTTGCATCCCACCTTCAATTGGTCACTCACACATAGAGCTGGGGAGATTAGTATTATTATTGATTAATAATGATGAATATCCAGATATGTGTTTTATATACTTTGTGCACATGCTGCATAAATGCGCCCAAACAATGAACACACCATGGTTTTTTTTTAAAAGTGTATTTGTTGAGATCTCCATCACCACCTCCTTGATCGCTTCACCTAAACTTTGAAACTTTGTGTTAAGGAGGAATGTACCGGTATTTAGTGTTTGCAGCAAAAACACATCTCCATTGATACAACATCAAAGACTGTTCTCCATTTATGGGAGAGGTGGGATTGTGTATAAATGGGAAGACACTTTGAATAATTTTGTAACCTATGGCGAACAACTTAAATTTTTATTTCCGAGCGGCAAGTAATTGTCTGTGTTTGTGGGTGACTTCTTCGGATTTTTTTGGAATGTTGACAAATAAGCTTCTAGACGATTACAGTAAGCAAAATCACATTTCATAGTTCAGAATCCAAGTTTTTCTGTCAGTGGGTGCATGTTTGAGTAGTAAACACTACCAGCCTTGAAACTATGGTAATAGATTATGTTTTTGTTTTATGCATCCTGTGTTATAATATAAAGGCAGCTCAAAATTTGTTATGATGAATTATTATGAGTAAACTAAAGGAGATGCTGGTGCAGGACAAAATTTCTTCTCTATGGGTTGTAGTAACTAGCTGCTCCAGTTTTTAGTGTCTTTCTGGACACTTCATCTCACAGAATGTTTAGAGGAGCATCTGATTAACTGTGATTTTTAGTGTCTTCTGCCTTCCCAACCAGGTACAATACAACAAGTACCGGTATATATTTAATTTTTAAACCATATTAAGTAGTATTTAATGCAATCTAACAATCGCTTTTTACAAGAACATGGTTGGGCTGCCTCCAAAAGCTCATTGGTTCAGACCCATGAAGCTTTGTATTCCATGGAAATGCTGGCTATCCTCTTTTTGTCCAACTACAAATTGTTCAGCTGTTTTTCATTGGGGAAATCACCTCCAGCTGCTCGAGGTGATGGCCAAAATACACACAATTTGATTTATTTCCAACGTAGAAACAAGGAATTGTGATTTAGGCTGCCACAAATTTGTGGCATGATTTTAAGTCTGATCTGAAAAACCTGGTAACTTTTTAATTTGATGAGTCGTTTTGTTTTTGATGGTAAAAATCATTGTGAAGAGGAAGTAGTGATTGTAAGTTTGGTACTTGTGATAGTAAATACTTACACAGCATCTAGTTGTCAGGTCGTGGTTTAAATACGCTGCTAATGGCCACCATTCTTCCTTTGTGTAGTGCAAATCAAGGCTGTGACAGTTACTGCAGTCATTTGACTCACTGATGTCATCACTAAAATCCCTTTTTTTGTGTGTGTTTTTAGTTATTTTTCTGGTGAAAGCGAGGTTTGCATGTGTTGTGTAGAATGAAAAACTATCGTTGAGTATTCGTCATCGCTGACTTATGACAAAGACATGACAGAAACAGTAGTTTACCTTGGTTGTTAAACACCAGCTGATCTTGTCATCTGCACTCCTTGACTTCATGTTGTCTCCTTGTTTGGATGACATCGTGAGATGATTTTCTTCTTATTCAAGTTAGCTCTGTCTAGCTTGCCCATTTATATAAACATCATATTGCTGCTGTTGCTACCTTTGAACAGTGACAATGACCACCACATTACAACTTTATAATGTTTAGACAGTGCATTGAGGAAGACTGAAGGTGCAACAGCTTCGCTTCCAATACAGCGTGTTAAAGGGGTGATTGATCACTGTACACAATGCAAGACGTGAATGAAACGATGGATTTAGGCAGTCCCCGAATCTTTTCAAAGCCTTAAATCATACAACATCAAAATCCATGTTCATTACCATGTTGTGTTGATGTGCACATGCTTTTTTAGGCCCTCTTCTTTTCCGTTATATTTGGTAGCTGAAGGCTCACATTTCATTCATGACTTAGCATTTTCCATCTAGTTCTCCTTTTCTTCGTTCATGTTTCTCAGTTCAAATCTTTGAAAATCTTTTTAGGCACACTGTCTTCATAGGAACAGCTTGCAGACGAGTACCTTCACATCTGCAGCGTTAACCGGAGGGACCTGAGGAGATGCAGGGATGGAACTGCCGGGACGTTTTCAGCACCACTTTGTTAGAAGACGGTGTGCATTTTAAAAAATGCATTTCTAGATGATATCATTATATTAAGTGATCATATTTCATTTATAAAAAGAAAAGTCTGAATAATTTGCTTAGCTTTTGTCCACTGTATACCTTTATTGTTATAATCAGTCTGTTCCTGGTGCCTTCAAGCTTTAATCAAAGCTCCAGAGTCGACTGGAAGAAGGAAAATGTTGAACCCTGAAGGTCTTTTTCTGATTGCACTACAGGGAGACTGAGGACATTCTCCATGCTGGTTTTGATTCCTCTTGGCTGGATGGAATCTACCGTCTTGGTTCTAAGCTGTTACTGCTGTCAATGACCGTCTGAAAACATATGTCATTTTAAAAATAAAGACAAATATCCATGCAGTGAATGTGACAGTGGCATTGCCCCTTTGAATGGGCAGATTGACTAGATGTGCTTTGCAAGTGGAACAGAGATTACATGCAGACTTTATGTGCCCCCCTCCCCACGTGGTTCAACAAACAAACAAGCGACCAAATTGAATGGGATGCAACAGAGGCGTTCTTGTGTGGCGTTAGCCTCTTAGGCTAACAAAAATAAAATTTACTGGACTGTGTCCTAACTAGCACAGCTCCAAGTTTTCATTTGGAGCGAGCAAACTACTAATCTATTATCTGCCACAGCTTGAAAATGGATTGCATATGCCATTAATTATTTAATGTCCATTACAAACAAATAAGCATTAAATATTAATACCTTTGCTCCTACAATAGTTATCCTTATCCGCTCCCTTCAGTCACAGGCAAGACTGTTGTCATCGTCGCAAAAGTCTCAGTCGTATCATAGCCACATTTATGACTGGCACGGCTTCAAAATGTTGCTGTAAAAACTCACAAACATTTCGATTCATAACACAATTTTTTTTCATTTTATCAGCCCAGCTTTGATATTTCTTTCCTGTTTTATATTATTTATGACTGATGTTGCTGCTCGGATAGTTCTTTCTTCTTAACACAATTGAAATGAGCATTATCTTCCTTTTTCCCTGGATATTTATAGAATGTAGTAAGTCTGAAATCATATCATTACATAACAACTGAAAACACAGCCAAGAAACCTCGAACGCCAGAATGAGTAAAGGCGTCTGAAATTTGGCAGCGCATCGTTTATACGACACATGGTAGATACCGGCCCAGTCTTGTGGTGTCAAATACATGAAATGTGATTTACATGAGCGTGAACATTAGACTGCTCTCATATTCACATGGTTACAATCGTTATGTATGTTTATCAGTCAAAGCTGTTGAGCCAATCTTTGGTTTACAGGAATTAAAGATGTAATTACAAACTGCCAAAGGATCTACCCAGCAGGAATAAGCCAAGCAAAGACATGCCACTGCAAAGAAAATGAAATCTATTACTGAAGTAGATTAAACAAACACGGAATCAGAAATTCTCCACGTCATTGAAATTGTTCAGAAAGCTGTAGTCACATTATGGGTGGAGATATTTTTACATGCATATCGATATATAATGAATTCTCTGAAGCATTTTCAGGCTATTGTTGGTGCAGGTCATTCATAATGTCCTCCTCATGCATTGCACTGCTGTGTCCCTTGGTTAAACTTCATGTGCTGCTGTAGCAGAGCACTGAGGTTGCTGGATTGAATTGTCGGGTCAAGGCTGACAGCATTTTGTAAACAGATGTGGGTCTTTGCGTGGTGCTGCTCGCCGCCCTGAGTGCCAAGTCCAATCCGCAACTCACAGAGCGGCAGTGGAACTGGTTCTCATGCAGACTTGGTTTTCCTGTTTAAAACTGTTATGAGTTGCGTTCTCTGGGATATGATTCTGTGTATGTGTGTCTGTGTGAGAAAGAGCAGTTATAAGTGAAGTTATGATTGCATGCAGATGACAGAAATCTCTGATATTCGCAAAGGCTACTTGTTCAGTCCATCTTTTGCGCTCCATATTCATCATGATTGATTGTGATCATTCTTACAAGCTGTGATATGACATGGGTATAATTTAAAGACAAGAATCCAACATATTTGCTTTGCCTTGTGTCTTGTTTCAGCTGTTGGCTAATGACGACAGGTGGTTAAAAATACTGCGTGTCGTAAGTCCTTCTATTTCCAGAGTGGAGCTGGAGTCTGTTCTGGACATAGAACTGGGTAATAGGAGAACACAGCTGGCCAAAAATGGGCAAATATACTAACCAGACAGAAAGGCTGCAGAAGTTTCTGTTCACAGACGTTTGTGTCTGTTTGTCCGTTGAGGAAAACAAAACAGGCAAACAAGTACATGACAATGTGCATGCCTCGAATTCCTACAAAGTCAGTGTGGAATCCGCTTTAAGGCTAGGACTACAGATGTGTGTGAAGTGACATGCATGTGTGGATAAAACCACATTCTGAATGTAGAGAAGAAAGTGAGCAGCATGAGAAAAAAACCCGGAGCGCTGCTCAAAAGCAGCACCATTATGCTGCCTCCAGTGAGAGCAGCTCTCTGTTCTCTCCCTGTTTCTGTTCCCAGCGCTTCTTGGCAGGCCCGGCCGGCAGGAATGTAAGGTTGCTCAGAGCTCCTCTCTCTGCTGGTCTGTCGGGGTGTGAGTGCCTGGGCCTGCTCAGGCTGCAATGGGCTGGGCTGGGCTGGGCCGCTCTGCAACGCAACTCAGTGGACCGGCCGCTTGTTGTTTCTGAAGCCCTGGGAAGGAAGAAAAGCCTCTCCCTGGCGCCCCAGCGAGGCACGGCCGCCTCTTCCTGTGCGAAGGTTCTGATGGCTACCAGATGGCGGGTGAAGAGAGAGAGGAGGGGTCGTACACGCTTTCCTTCTTTTTCATTATCTATCCATTCTATCCATTGCTTTTTTTTTTTTCGTTACACCGTGCACCGTGGAGCCACACACAAAGACAGACAACCACACACACACACACACTCCTACGGGCAATTTGGGGCCGGCTAATCAACCTGAAGCACATGCTTTTTGGAGGTGGAAGCCAGAGAACCCGTAGAAAACCCACACAGACACAGGGTGAGCATGCAAACTCTGCACAGAGCGGTACTCGGACCCGGAACCGCCATGTTGTGAGACGACAGCGCTACCCACTGCGTCACCGTGCCACCCTGTCTCGTAGCTCCAATAGTTAATTGCTCTCAAACCGATTGGGTGATGGTTAAACAGATTTTGCAGTCATGTGACATTCTGTCTCGTACATAGTGTTTTTCTAGATTTACCCAACCTGACACTCTCTGTGATCACTTAAACAATTTGTGTACCTTTTTGACACGATGCCTACTCTCTATTAACATCAAGCTTTACTGACGTTACAGCAGCGACGATAGAAGTCTGGACACACCTCTAAAGCATGGGCTGAGGTGTGATGACCGGGCAGTAATTGGACATTGTTCACATGTAGAAAGCTGTATTGGATGATGCCATCTTTATTTGATGTTTGTACGTTAACCTCGTCCCAAAGAAATATTGGCTGATTTGATGCTATTCTGACAAAGAGAAGCATCCAGAGTCTTGTGACTTTGGCTTTTCACGAACCTCCTCATTGCAAAATAGTGTCTTAGATGTGAAAAAGATTCTATTTGTACAAGCTAAAGCCGCAAATTGGTATACGACAAGGCGAGGACGATCGATCGAAAGAAATTAAGAATCCAGTGTTAAGCCAGTGCTCCAGAACTAGGGGACCCTCTGCAGCGATTGTTCAACCTCAGTCTGCGGCTGGGGAGGGTCCCGTCACTGTGGAAGAAGACCTGCATCGTCCCGGTACCCAAGAAAAGATGCCCTACTGAGCTCAACGACCACCGACCGGTCGCTCTTACCTCCCACGTAATGAAGACCCTAGAGCGACTGGTCCTGGAGCTCATGCGTCCACAGGTGCAGGGTGCAATGGACCCTCTCCAGTTCGCCTATCAGGCCAAGGTTGGGGTTGACGACGCTGTCTTGTATCTCCTCCACCGTGTGCTCTCCTACCTGGACACCGGGGACTGTGCTGTCAGGGTGCTCTTCTTTGACTTTTTGTGCGCCTTCAACACCATCCAGCCCCGACTCCTACAGGACAAACTGACCTCCATGGATGTGGACCCCTACCTCGTGAGCTGGATCACGGACTACCTAACGGACAGACCCCAGTACCTCCGTATGAGGGACTGTTTTTCTTCTATGGTGACCAGCAGCACGGGGGCGCCACAGGGGACCGTGCTCTCCCCCATTCTGTTCACCCTCTACACATCAGACTTCAAACACAACTTGGATACATACCACATACAGAAGTACTCCGATGACACTGTGATTGTGGCATGTATCCAGGAGGGTGATGAGGGTGAGTACAGGGCATTGGTGGCTGACTTCGTGGAGTGGTGCCAACAGAACCAGCTCCAGCTCAGCGTCTCCAAGACGAAGGAGATGGTGCTGGATTTCTGGCGGGCACCTCCCTCTCCACAACCAGTGATCATCGAGGACAGTGAGGAGGAGGTGGTAGAAAACTGTAAGTACCTGGGACTGCAGCTAGACAGCAGACTGGACTGGTCACTCAACTCTAACTGTGTGTACAAGAAGGGGCAGAGCAGGATGTACTTCCTGAAGAGGCTGGCCTCCTTCAACATCTGTCTTAAGCTCCTTCTCATGTTCTATCAGTCCTTAGTCTCCAGTGTGCTGTCACACGCCATTGTGTGTTGGGGTGGTGGGGGCAGGAAAAGAGATATGGACCGTCTTAACAGACTCATCTGCAGAGCGGGCTCAGTGGTCGGGCTGAGCCTGAACTCTGTGGAGACAGTTCTGGGGAGCAGAACCATGTCTAAATTCAGGGCCATCATGAACAACACCAGCCACCCCCTGCACACCACTTTCTCCCAGCAGAGGAGCACCTTCAGCGACAGACTGCTGTCACACAGCACCTCCACAGAGAGGCTCAGGTCCTCCTTCGTGCCCCATGCCATCAGGGGGTACAATGACTCTCTCAGGAGGAGCGGGGGGGAGGTGGCGAGGTCAGCATGCGGTTAAATGGATTTAATTTAATTCAATTTTATACTGTTTATATTTTAATTTTATTTTATACTGTTTATATTTTAATTTTAATTTTTTTTAGTATATGTACTGTTAATACTACATGTGTCTGTTAGTGTAGTGTATGTCTTGTGGTATGTTCTGTTTTGTTTTGTTTTTTCCTGGTGTTTGGCTGAGCAGTGGATGTGTGCAATTTCCTCCGGGGTTATTAAAGTATCTATCTATCTATACCACAGTTTGTGTTAAAATTCTAATTGAACAAGAAATGGTGAATGCTGAGAGGAGGTAGGAGTGGTGACAGACCAATCAGAAGGTAAATGAAAGATATTATCAATATTTTTTTGTAGTCTTAGACTTTTGATTCCTATGACCGACAGGAATAACCAGTGATGCATGTAAATGTGTATTCACCTCGCTTGTTATTTTTCTCAATTCTTTTACAATGAGCCACAGTGGCTTCGTCATACTAGCACCTAGTGCAAGCCCAGGGTAATATTTTCCTGCTGAGAAGTTTCGTAAGTAGAGACATTCGTAAGTAGAGGTACCACTGTACAAATTTTGGGTGATAACACTGATGGGATCTGAGGGCAGCTGTTGAAGTTATGTGCAACTGTAGCTGTTTGCATGGATATCCAAAGGTTCACCTGTTACGACACACACACACACACACACACACACACACACACACACACACACACACACACACACACACACACACACACACACACACACACAGTTGGCACTTAAGCTATGTGGTACTGTGTGATCTGACCCTAGCCGCTGTGTCTGCAGCATCTTAATATAGCCTACTGCTGTCATGGTAGTTTTTGCCCGTCTTCCACTGCTGTGTGTTGTGTGCTGTGTGTTGTGTGCAAACCAATATGTGCGCCTGTTTGTCCTTGAGGACCTACACACAGACGGGGGTGTTGGTGTGTCATCCTGGAGACTAGATGCGAAATATTGCTACTGACCTGTGTAATTTTCCAGGTTACTGTGACTTAGATGGGCCTTCAATAAAATAGATACTGCTTGGAGCCAATCACCATTAATTACCCTTTTCAAAAACATTTAAAACATTTAATTTATTTTTAATTCATCTGTGTTTTAGAGTAGGAATCCTCAGAAGAATTAGGAATGGACAGAGAGAGATGGATAACTCTTTTTGTTGTGGCCACATCCGTGATTGCATTAGTTACTAGTGCTGTCTGATATCTTTGGCCTGGACCTTTGCCAGAGGACATGGTTAAATGTGCACACATGTACACGCACACACCCACAGAGATGCAGCAGACCCCTGCTCTCAGAGAACACTCGTTTCCAGCTTCACCGAGAGGTGAGAGGATCTCCTCCCCTTGTCCTCCTACTTTCTTGGCTTTTTCTCTGAAATTCCTGCGACACACTCCTCTTCTTTTTAGCCTTTTTGCAAAGCTTTCTTAGATATCTGTGGAATACGTCGACTAGTTTCTCCACTTTAACCCTTATGACATTTGGATAACCAACTTCTAATTTTGAAATTGATGCAGCGTACAAGGTTGGTTATTTTTATTACTTGACTTCAAATATCAATCTATAGTTATAATTACTTGTAACATAATAATCCTTGTTGGTGAATGCAAAAGAAAAAAAAAATGACAAAATTCATAAATATTGAGAATATTATGATCATGAAAAAATTATGATCAGCAGGATTTATTCCAAATATATTTTGCATAGAAAACAAAAATATTACCGTATAATAAAAGTTGCACATAACAGATTTCTCCCAGTAATTGGCACAGTTTTTATCTACAGTGGTGAAACCAGAAAATGTGCTTCTGTCTTAGATGTTTGAACAAATCAGTGCTTTATGCATGTGTGACATATTCCATGCCACAGTCTACGTTCTGCTGTCTTTTCTGTCCTGAACTGTTGCGTACACATTTGGCTGGAGTGCACTGTTTTACTGTACTGGCCAATGGGGGCTGAAAGGGCAATTGTTTCTTCACGTCAGCGGTCAAGGAACGGCGTGATCATGTGAATCGAGTCTGCCATGCCAAAGGAATGTGTTGAATTCTAATGATGCAGCTTTGACAAGTGCATGTGACTCTCGGTAAGAGCTTGGATTTGCAGGAGGGCAGGAGGAACGAAGGCAGATACAATGAAAACAGCTGGATAGATGGCAAGTGATCAAATGGCAGAATGCTGTCGATAAGAATGTCAAGGCTGTGGAGGAGCAGAGTGTGAAACTTTTGACCTTCTGCACGATGTGAAAAATTGGGAAGCTGAAAAGACCAAACAAGAAGAAGATATGGGAATGTGATCAGCTTTTTGTTTTGAGAGTAACACATCCTGAAGTCGGAGGAGACGTTCTTATCTGTAATACGGCTTTGGCTCTGATGACTGAGAATGGGCAGCCACAGAGGGAATAGGGCACTGTACACACAGTGATGTTAAAGAACATGGAGACTGGAAATCACCTGCAAGAAAGATGTTCATTGATCATGTAAAGGAGCCGCAGTAATTGTTGTCAGCTTATAAGCAAGGGAGGAATAGGGAGGTTATGTTTCTTCCTTCAGGACAGTTTAACATAAAGTCAAAGAAGTCCCAAGCATTCAATCCTTATTTTAGTGTTTTCATGCCTCAGTATGAAATTTTTAAGGAAAAGTTTTCCACAAACTGTTTTTAAAGCAGAGAAGATGCAATGGATTCACTCTGGGGTAATAGGTAATGATTGATGACCAGGATTTTACTCTCATCATCACAAAGTGTGTCTTCACCACCATAGAGGAACAAATACTATGACGTAGCAGTAGGTGAGGTATGTGTATTTCTTTCATAAAAATAATATTAAAGCCTCATTAGAAACTGCACTGTTTTGTTTCATTTGTATTCACAAGTCTGATCATTAGGAGATTACCAGAACGTTTTCTTCTGCTAATAATCGGATTAAAGGCCCAGTCAGAATTAGAGTATCGTGTTCAGATCATAGCAGGATTTTTACCGCTAAGGGGAATTTAGAGGAACACTTCACCTTATCTGCCCCGCCATGAGCTGGCGTCTCGTCTGAGGTGTACTCTGCCTTTTGCTCATAGCAAGGGAAAGGTTCCAGCAGACCCCTGACCCACAAGGCAGACAAGTGGCTGCAGATGGGACGATTGCAATCCTCTCATATACAAGAAAATCAATTGATGGATGGACATCACCTACTCCTGGACCTTATTGGTGAACATTCAGGGGTTTCATAAGGATCCACAGACACAAAAACACATTTATAGGATGTTACACTGTAAGTTTCAACTACAAAAATTAACAAAATAAAAATGGTAAGGATGAAATGAGCTGATTCCTAGTGAGAATGAGATTAAAAGCAAGGTTTAAGCGTTTTTTGGGTGGTGTGTAGCCGACAGCACGGTTTGCTGTGGTCAATGACAGTGCCTGGCTCCGCCCACCCATCCAACCTGTGAGTCGGACACTACAGATGCTGGCCAGCTCGCCTCACAGATTATCATTTATTTTCATCGTGTGAACTAATCTGCCTGTTATCACAATTAACTACGGTATCTAAAAAATGTCTAAAATAGTGTATGGTACTGTTGTTTGATCCAAATAACACAGTACAGTCCTCATTAGGAATGACAAGGACCAAATATATGTGTTTTTAAGAAACTGGAAACGGCAAAATTTTGACTCTTGCTTGAAATATTCCTGAAGTGATCGCTCAATTTTTAAAAAAAAAGTAACTTCAGTTGTTCTTTAGTCTGGGACTTTTCAGGAGGGACATGGCTCAAAATATCCAGGTTCAGTATCGGAATGTTTTCTCATCAACACATGTTCTCCACAAGCGGTGGAGCTGTGTGCACGAGAGATGCAGAGTTCAGGTGAGTTAAATATGAATGAGTAAGAAGCTGTTAGAACAAATTTCCAGGCATGCAAACACACACCCACAGAAGCCAATCTACAGTCATTGAGGACATTTTTAAAAAAAAGCTGACATTGTTTTGAGGCTGTTTGCGTAATGGTCGAGTTGGAAAAATAGCATGGTTATCTTTGCTGCTGGTATTGGTGGCTAAAAGTGAACGTAAAAGAGGGATTCCAGACATTCCTCACTTGATGTGAATCACTGTATGGGAATCACATGAACACGCACGCCGCGCACGGCCTCTGAGGTATGTGTTGACACCGCATAGATTCCCTTTCAACTGAAAGTGAAGCAGTATCATCTGAATTTGACGAGAGCGGAGGTGTGTAACAGTTTCAGGCCACTGGCTGAAAAAGGGAGGCGTGTCTTTGACTCGACAAGTCTCGGCACGCTCAACGACTCAGCTCGTAGAACAGGACACCGAACACGGTTAATGTATGTGCTAAGAATAAGTTTGGAGTGTTACACATCTGAGAAAGCTGATCAAAATATAATTTGCAGTGACACCGACACACACGAAAGCCCCTCCAGATTTCAGAGCTGATTTTATTCATTTACATTAACTGGAAGAAACCAGAAAGTTCAATCGTATCGCAGCTCTTTTTTTTGGTTCAAAATTCTGTGATACTTTTTTTTTTTTAATGCAACACCACTGGCAACATGAAGAGCGTATCAGAGCCCATTTTCTTATATGTGAAGAGCATCTCAAGCCATTTCCTTGTGGATGGGCTGGAGCAAGAGAGGGACTAATTAGATCTGGTCGAAGGCAACCTCTCCCTGGCAGCTAAATGTGGTTTGGAATAATTTTCATTGAACTGATTGGATTAGACTGCTGCTGTTAGTGCACGGATAATGATAGAGTTAGATGCACAAACAAAATGGACCAACAGTATTAACAATGCGCCTATTATCCAGCTCATTTTTTTTATATTGATCAATCAAAATGCTTTAAAATGCAGAAATACTTCTTGTTTTGGGTGATTGGTTTATACACTGGTTAAATGAAAAAATATGTTTAAACATTCTCAGATTAACAAATAAGCCACATATTTCCATAAATATATACACCATACATCCACACACCTACCCAAGGACACTTTTACGGGTTGCGGTTAACCACTGCCGCGGTTATATGTTGCTTTTTCACCATAATGAGAGAAACCCCTGCCGCCACAGGCGTTCTCGAAACTGGAGTGTGTACCTCCATTAGTTTACTTAGATTGCTAAAGTGTGTGTGTGTGTGTGTGTGTGTGTGTGCGCGCGTGTGTGTGTGAGAGAGATGCACTTCTTTGCAGTGTTGTGAATAGGCATGAACCTGCTTGCTTGTGTTTTTAGAAAGTGACACATTGTGTGTCTCTGATTCATGAAGTTTAATGAAACTCAGACCTGCACTTTTTTTCCATAATCTGTTAAACAAAGGGGACCAAAAATGCCGCTTTCTCAGTGGGTAAACATCTCAGCAGGTCTCCAGTAATAAACTCTAGACCTTTTTACTCATTGTCCGCGTGCAGGAGTGAGTC